>NC_080754.1:53834080-54138558 GCF_020826845.1 Diceros bicornis minor
GAGTCATTTGTACTGAACAACTGCTTGTACACAAAGGATGTTTAATAAGCTAGTACAGATACTAAAAAAAATAAACCTCAAATGTGAATGAAATACCTAGAATATCATTCACTCACTCACTCATTCATTCAACAAATACTTGTCCTTGACAACTACATGCCACGCCCTGTGCTAGGTGCTAAGAGTACAGAGGAGAACAAGATGACACAAGAGATACACCTTTGTCAGATTTTCCTTTCACATATTAGGTCTACATTGTTCAAAGAGGTATCCAGTTTTTTATTCAGAGTTTTAAAATATTGGATTTTCTACTTTTTCAATATTAAAATGTTGCTTGCGTAATAAAGTTTTTAAAAGTTGGCTGTGTCCCTGAAAATCTAAACATACCCTGATGTAAGGCTGCTTCTCAATTATTTTGCTGGTGGGGGGAGTGGTAGCCCGACTCACCCTCCACTCACTAACGCTCAGTATTTCCTGCAGGGCTGGGACATGAGGTACAATATCCAGAGAAGTTATTTAGTGCACAAACCTAAAGAAAACATTCTCACAGAAAGACTTTCAGAGCATTCAAAGCCAGTTTTAAACTTGTCTGGATAACGCACTGTCAGAACTGTAAATACACTACTGTAACATGATGATGTCCTAATAGAGGGCCGTCGTAGTTAGGGCTGTTGGCCATACACACCAGGTTATCCCAGACGCTCCGATTCAGATTCAATTATATTTGGGTTATATCTGCAGGGTTCCTCTCTTGTCTGTCTTTCCTGTTTGGATTCTCTGTCTCTCTCACTCTACTGCAGCCCTCACAGCTGTTGTTATTTTGCTTCTTTAGCTTGAACCTCTTGCCTTATTTTATAAGATCATGTGTGAGGGTCTGAGGACCTTCCTAAACTCCCCTGAGTGAAATGCATAGGTTCACTCTGCCTCAGTGTCTGTGGAGACCGCACAAAGCTATTTCCTTATCTCATAACTAATAACTATAATATTCCTAAGATCTGAGTGCTCTTTTAGTGAGATGGTTTAGGCTCAGGGGATTCCAACACCAAGGTGACTAAGAAAGGATGTTAATACTAGGTCAAATCCTGTGAAACTGCCATTTCTGTAAGTCAAAGTGTCAAACGCCGGCAACTTCATATCCTTCAATGTACTGCTTACTGAGCATTTACTGTGTGCCAGGCTGAAGATTAGAACCTTCATATGCTGTTTCGCTACTTTATATTTCATACAGTTGTTTCAGTGTTTTGAAAAGTCACAACATCTCATATTTTAAAAATGCATAGTAGTTTAGAAATCTGGAAAAAAAATTATTATGATTTCCTCTTAGAATTGATTTTCTCTTCACCTTGTGCTAGAAATGCCAGACACTAACAGAAGGAACTTTCGAATGGACACAAAATGCCAATCTAAATTAGGTGGCTCTTTCTTTAAAAGAAAAAACACAAAATCCTTGTGGCTCACGCTTACTGTACCCTGGGGAAATTAAGTTACATACATTACTTTTTAAACAGTCTTTTGCAGGACCACAGACTGTGGGGAAAGTAAAAGTGAGACAGAATGTGTCAAAAAATAATTTTACTGCCTTGTTGATTAATACTCCCCTAAACTTAAAATACAAAATTTCTCTGATATTGACTAATGTTATATTAATGCTATCTGAAACTATCCACTTGTTAACTCTGTTTATAAACCTGCCACACACATTGTAACAAGGGGATTTCTACAAGAAACTTTGGGTTCCTCTTCCTGCTCATCACTGTGAGTGACTGAAAAGGCAACTTGTAATTTTTATTGCAGAGTGTGGGCAAACAAGTAACACATATGTAGATATAAAAAGGCTCTGTGAAAGTATTCTGGTTACATTTGCCTGTAATTTTCAGAACCACATTTACAATATAGTAACTGCTTTAGAAAGGGTGTAGAAAGATGAATCAAGGAAATCAGCCAATGTTAATGTTGGATGGGAAAGAAAAAGGTTAGGGGAGATAGTGTACTTCTTCCCCCACAAAGCAGTTAAACCACTCCAAATAGTAATCAACCATCCCTATTTTCAGAGATCTGGAGAGAAATGGATTTAATTATTTTCTTCTGAACCACTTCCGAGTTTAACAGTCCTCAGTGACAGGAAATTGTCCCTTATCAAGCTCCTCACACAACACATTAAGGCATTTTTCATCACTGGACAGGTAAATGGGAGGGAAATTTTATGGATCTTATATCATGAACACCAGTGCTGACCACCCTGGCACACTGTTAGGCTCTGGCTCTTAGTTAACCACTGAAGGATCTCAGAAGTCACCGGGAAACGCAGGCAAAGATGTTGGCTTTTCATTTTGTTGACCTATGGGCTGTTTCTTACATGTCTTAAGCATTATCAAAAGTTAAAGCTAGTTGTGTCAGAGAAATTTCAGAGAATATTTTTATGGCTCCAAGATATGTATCAGGGCCTATCATGCAGGTGAGACTTTCATGCAGGTGAGACTTGTCTATAAGAAAATTAGAATAAAATGAAATGGTTTTCTCAACTTGACTTTTTAAAAAATACAGATAATTGGCCCTGCAAAGAATGACTGAATGACGAGCATCAGGTTGCCCTGAGCCTCATAGGTTTCACGCTGTAACAGATCCATAGATCCATATTTTAAATATCCACTTTCACAATCCCAATGAGAAAAACAGTGCGAGTCAAAGCTCAACTCGAGACAAGTGCAAGAGCGGCCACCCCAACAGGATGGGATACGCTGTCATATTTTCTCACTTCTAATACTGCTTGAGAGTCTCCACGGGAGTGGCTGGGAACTTGAAGACCAGGGAATTGTTAATAAAATTCAAGAATATGATAGGAATATCTAAGTTTCAAAATGAAAAGAGAAATTCTTCCCACAAAATATATCCTTTGACCTCAATTTTCTCCCCAGGGACCAATTAATTCATGGAATTCTAGAGCTGAAATGATAATATAATAGACCAGACATCTTGACATAGTACAAATTATTGCTAATCCTCATAACAAGCCAGAAGGTTGGAGAAGGTAACCTCGTTTTGTAGATTAAGAAACTGAAACCTAGTAAGTTTAAGATATTTTACCACGTTCACACAGTTTGCTAAGGAGCAGAAAGGGGATCTGAACTTTTACCTGAAGTCTTCAAATCCCATGCTATTTTTACTCTGCCACGCTGCCTCCTATTGGATGGGATTCAGAGGTCACTCAATCCACTTCTTGTATTGAATAAAGGAATTCCCTGTACAAGACTGACTCCGCTTAAATTCTGTGTGTGTGTGTGTGTGTGTGTGTGTGTGTGTGAACAGGTGAAACGTTTACAGAATACAACATTCAAAAGATATGAAAAGGCATATAGTAAAGATTATCTCTGGTCTCCTGGTAAGTCAAATTTCTCTTGGTGGAACCAACCAATGTTATCTTCCAGAGATATCTTATGTATATACAATATCTGTGTTATCTCTTTTCTTATATAAATAACATAACATACATCCTATACATACTGTTTTGCAACTTCATTTTTTCATTTGGCAGCATATCTTGGAAACTATTTCCTATCATTACATAAAGAGCGTCTTCATTTTTTTTATCAGCTTCACATCATTTCACTGCATGGATATGCTATAATTTACCTAATTAGTCTCCTACCAATGGGAATTTAGATTATTGCAATCTTTTGCTATTACAAATAATGAGGCAATGAGTAATTTCAGAAATACATTATTTCACAGGTGTGCAATTATCTCTGCAGGATAAATTCCTAGAAGTTAAGTTACTAGGTCAAAAGACACTTGTAATTTTGATAAATATTGCCAAACTGCCCTCCACAGAGTTTATATCATTAAAAACTCTAGGAATACACTTAGAAAGAAATAAGAAAGATCTATACGAAAGAAAAACAAACGCTGCTGAGGAATAGACACACAAAAAACTAGATTACTTCATCTCCTCTGTAGGATTCTTCCTAAAACAAGGACAGATGAACACGTTAAACAGCATCATGGGGGTACAATCAACAAGATCCAGATGGTGGGGAACTCCACAGGACTACTGATTCAGTTGCAACAAATAAAATGCAGGAATAAAAGACAGTGAGGGTGGGAGAGGCAGGGAGACTGATGGCTTAAAAGAGACTTGAGAGACATACCAATAAATTGCAATGCTTGGACTTTATTTGGATTGGTTGAAACAAACAAACTGTAAAAATCACTTATGGTATTATGAGACAACTGGGGGAAAAGACTAAGATAGATGGAAATTGATACTTTATTTTTAGACAGGAATATTCAATATCACAATGATGTCAGTTCTTCCTATATTACTCTATACATTTAATGCAATTTCAATAAAAATGGCAACTTTGAAAAATTTAGACAAGCTAATTAGTTCATGTAAAAAAAAATTAAGCAAAAATAGCAAGAAAAATTTTGGGGAAAAAAGAACAGTGATGAGATACTAAAATGCATTAAAAAGCTATAATACTTAGATTAGGGTGGTGAGAAATATCCTTTAGTTATATGACAAAACTTGGCATGTCAGATCAGTGGGGTAAGAGAGATTATTCAGTAAGTCCAAACTGGTGGTGGGAGAAGAGAATACCCATGTATTAAAAAATAAAGAAGATGAATACTTTGTCCTTTAAATCAAGATAAAGTCCAGACGGACTAAACTTTAAAAGTGAAAAATGAAACTTTAAAATTATAGGGAGAAATCACGGGAATTTAAAAACATATATTCATATGTAAATATACATATGTATATATTTGCATGTTTTTCATATATACAAACATATTTGTAATTATACATATAATATACATATGTGTATACACATATGTATACATATGTATATGTATTATTTATATATTTTACATATGTATTGTTTTTATATATATATATGCGTACACACATATATGTACATATAGTGTTGAACTGGAGAAGGCCTAAGTATGACAAAGACCCAAGAGCCATTAAACAAAAGATTAATAAATATGACTATGCAAAAAATAAAAAATCTACACAGCAAAAACCGTACGAGTAAAGTCCAAGATAAGCGACAAGCTGAAAAACCTTAAATTACAGACAAAAGGATAATTTCCCTACTCTGTACAGGACCTCTATAAATCAACAAAACCGACAAAATCCTTTGGAAAAATAGGCAGAGGATATGAATAGATCTTTCACCAAAAAGGAATTGAAATAGCTCTTAAACATATAAAAACATCGTCAAATTTTTCTATAATTATTAATTAAAACTGCTCTGAGGTACCATTAGTCACTTATCACATGATAAAAGTAATATTAAGGCCTTAACTCTTAATATTAGAGAATGACCCCAAGGCCCTTTGACTTGTGGAAAAAAATGGATGAGGACAAAAAGCAGTAACCTCTTAGAAGTCAGAGAACACTCCTTTAATCCCGGGCATTGGTCTTATGGTTCCATCTCACTTACCCAAAGGTCACAATATAAGATGATTCTCTTATCCAGAATCTGACTGAAAAACTAGGATAAGCAAAATTTTCATGGTTTTTAAATAGTCAAAAATAAAAATCCACAAAGACATACATTTGGTATTGAAGCTTGTGTCCTTAACTCACAGGAGCACGCCTTGGTCCCTACTCCAGAGTGTTTACCTTTATTTTAGGTACGATCGTAGCATACATGCTTGTCTTGTTTGGGTTTCCCATCTTTAGCATCTAAAAGCAACAACTTCAACAAAAAATTAGAGAAAGGGGCTCCTGGAGATGGGCACACTGACTTTAGGAAGATGTTACAAAAAAAAGTTGGTTTACAGCAAATGAATAACTATGTAGATCTGACATATGGCCTTAAAGTCTAGGACCACTTACCTTGGGCATGTTTCCTGTGAGGATCAGAGTAATACTGTGGCCCCCAGTGTTGGGGGGCCATGATGATGCCCTTGAGCCATTTAAAAAATATTACTCTACTCTGTGCAGTCGATTCTGGAGGGATGTACGTAATATATGTTAGATAAACCACCATAAGCCATCTGAATCAAAATACTGGGATACATTTCAGTTGTATAGAAAACTCAAACCTACAGAAAAACAAACTCCTCCTTGGACACAGCTAACTAGGATATTACTGTCGTTTAAAAGATAAAACATTAATTGTTATTGGTGTACTTTTGTTTTCAATGCATAAGTCAGATTTTCCAGCCTTCGATAATTCTGAATTGAGTGATATCTAACTTACCTTATGATTACTTACTAAGCAAGAGTTTTGTGGGTTTATGACCTTATCGCAAAACATGGCCACATGTCATATTTTAAAATGACTTGCCTTAGTGTAATTATGTTAACCAAGTGAAATGACATTCATATTTGAATCTGCGTGGCTTAATAACGGCAGCAGTTAGCACCATCTGTTGATGGCTCTCCTCAGGGCCTGTGGCAGGAAGGCTCTCTGTGGTCAATTTTCTTTTTGGTTGTGGCTCTCTTTGCTGCTCCTCACTTTTTAGCCATGAAAATGGATGGCATTTTAAAACTCTTCACGAGTTTTCTGCAATAAAGTTACTGGGCAACAAAAGGTGTCCTCAGGGGAGTGAGTTATGTTAAGACTGAGAATCTAGTATGATTAGATAGTGTTTGTGTAGCCTCTAAGGAACATCAATATCATTAATGTGAGGCAAATGTCCTAGCTAAATGGCTTCTGGGAAAGCATAACTTATTCAGAATGACGTGATTTTAAAATGTTTTTATAACCTGTTAATAAAAAGGGAGACAATAAAACTATTTCTCTAAGTCAGCACTTCCCAGTGTGTGGTCTGGGGACTTCCGCATAGGAATTTTCCAGGAGGTGGTGAAAATGCAGGTGGGGGGCAATCTGAAATTCTAGACGTGGGCCTCAGCAGCCTGTATTTTTTTTTTTAGGTGAGGAAGATTAGCCCTGAGCTAACACCTGTTGCCAAGCCTCCTCTTTTTGCTGAGGAAGATTGGGCCTGGGCTAACATCTGTGCCCGTCTTCCTCTACTTTATACGGGATGCCGCTACAGCATGGTTTTCCAACCCCAGGGATCCGAACCTGCAAACCCCAGGCCGCTGAAGCCTATTACACGAACTTAACCACTACGCGACTGGGCTGGGCCCTCAGCTGCCTATATTTTTAAGAGATAGTTCAGGTAATCGTGACATGCAATCAAGTGTGAAAACCAAGTTGGTATGATACCAACGAGGATATGCCTGTCAGCAAAACGGAGGTGAAACAAGGCAGTGGTGGTGTGAGAAGAATGGGGGAGGAGTGCCAGATACCAACAAGGCACTTCACAAGCCAGCTCATTTATTCCTTTACAATCTAGTGGCTGTGATGTTTACATTTGTTTCTAGGATTATTGTTTAATATCTACCTCCTCCCTAGACTGCAAGCTCCATGAGGGCAGAAATCAGGAGTCTTACTCAGGCCAATCCGGGCCTGGCCCATTGCTTCGCCTAAGACTGCCCTCCATATTGGCTGAGTGAATGATTTAGGTACATTATCTCCACTTATAGAGGAGCAAACTGAGACTGGGAGAGGGTGGATAGCCTAAGACCTCACGTGTATAGTAAGCAGAGAGTCAGGTCTCGGTCCAAAGCCCAGGCCCCTTCCCCTGACAGCCCCTCCTTACGACGGGACATTGGATCTGTTTGTGGAGGAGACCTATATGCAATCAAGTGTGAATATCAACTTTGCCTGCTAAACACTCACATCCTCAAAAACCTCTGCAATTGGGGTTCATTTAGAAAATAAAATACGTTACATAGTATTTTAGAATGTGATAAATATCCTGGGAAAACATCCAATGCAGGGAAAGGGGATAAGAGAGTGAAGGGATGAAAGGAGTATTGCAATTTTAAATAAAATGGTTAGGAAGCATTCAGTGAACAGGTGATTTTGTTTTATTATTATTTTTTTGGTGAGGAACCCTGAGCTAACATCTGTCGCCAATCCTCCTCTTTTGGCTGCGGAAGATTCGCCCTGGGCTAACATCTGTGCCCATCTTCCTCTACTTTGCATGTGGGAAGCCTCCACAGCATGGCTTAATAAGCAGTGCACAGGTTCGTGTCCAGGATCTGAACCCGTGAACTCTGGGCCGCTGAGGCAGAGCACGCAAACCCAACCACTACACCACTGGGCCGGCCCCTGAATAGGTGATTTTTGAACAAAGGCTTCAAGAAAGACAGCCACTGATAACTGGGGTCAGAGGCCAGGGATCAGAGAGCAAATACCTAAGGAGGGAGTGTATCTGTTTAGTCCAAAGATCAGCAAGAAGCCCACACAGATGGAATGGAGACGGTGAGGAGGAGAGTAGGGGAGCCTGATTAGAGTGAGTTAAGGAAGAATGGGACGAGGGGATTTAGAAACTGAGCAAAGACAGTTCTCTGGACGAACAGAAATTGAGCAGTAGCTAGATGGAGAAGGGGGTAGTCATGAGAGTGTTTTCTTTGTTTCCTTAAGGTAGGAGAAAAAATGGGATGTTTGTTTCCTAGCAGTAATGTGCCAGGAGAGACAGGGAATTGAGGATTTGGGAGAGAAGAGCATTGCAGGAGTGGTGTTGTGAGGAGAGCGGATGAGAACCTGTGCATGCGTTGGGTGTGGCCTTAGAAAAGCACAGACAATTCACCTATAGAAACAGGAGAAACGGCAAAGCATATGGGTACAGATGCTCCTGGGTGGGGACCTGTGGAGTGGGAGGCTGTGGAAGTTTTTTGATGGATTCCCTTTTCTCTGTGAAATGGGATGCAAGGTCGTTAGCTGAGAGCAAGGCTGGGAGCAGGTGCTAGAGAACCTGCCTTAAGAACATTTTTCACTGCATTCTACTTGCATATAAGCACTCTACTTGGTATTTCTGCTTAAACATATGGAAATATCTTATGCACATACTCTTGCCAAAGCAGTGTTACTCATCTTTGGTTAGAATTAGCTTGGAAAGTAAACTGTACAAGTAATGAATTTTGAAAAATAAATTAATACCAATCAAAAACCTTCTCCTCTGCTCCCATTTGTATTGCAAATTTATTCTCTCAAAATTATTTCATGTTCTGAATGTCACTGAGAAATTTAGTAGATTGCTGAGCTGCACCCCAGAAATGGGTTTCCAGCTGTAATTTAATTGGAAGGGTCGTAACTAAGTTTCACCATATGGGGCTGCCAGATGCAATCAATGCAATGTAAGTTTGAAGAAGACATTATTGAGTGCGTTGAAGCACATTTTATAAGCAATGAGAGCTATCATTTATGCAACAGAAATCACTCTATTGTCTTATGAAATTAGGACATCAGTAGAATATACAAGTGTTAGAGGGTTAATGTAGAATGAGTAATTTTGGTTGAAAGATAACATACTATTTAAAGACATGCGTAAGTCAGATAAAGGTATTTCTCACCACTCCTCCATCCTTCCACATCAATCAAGTCTGCAAGGCTAACATGGCTTTAAGTTTTTACACTAATACAATGGATGATGCAATTGGAAACTAATACAATTGGGAATTTCGTTTTATTAATGAGAGAATCTGGGCAAATTCTTCATCCACAAAGTAGAGGCTCACAAAGTTTTTACCTTGGGGCCAATGAATGGTTTAACAAACTGAAATTGCCATCACAACTTTCAGCTTGTCATTTGGACTCTTCAGCTCTCAAAGTCGTTGCAACTCAGCGGCTAGTCTTGCAACGGATAAACTTAAAATCTATGATCCCAATGGTCTGCTATTTGAATGTCTGAACACAGGCTCAGAACACAAGATCACACCTGAGTAAACCATATCAAAGGCACTATTTTCTCCACTTCCAGGTCAGGTTGAAGAGGGCTCTTGTACAAGCAAAAGTTCATTTGCCTTAATTGTGCACCATGAGTAGCTGTTGCACTAGTATTAAGTCTTGTTCAAATACAGATGTGTATATTCCATATGCCAAAACAACGGCACTCCAAAGCTAAAGATCCAAGACTACTCACCCTGCAGAGCATAATCATTTGGTCTTACTCTCCCTGAACTTGGCTACACTGTTATTTGCAGAGTTGTGATGAACGAATCTTAAATGCTAATGCTTTAAGTCCCCACGATGTTGAACTCATTCCCCTCACAGGCTAATCTGAACACACGCGTGAAACCAGTGAAGGAAAGGCAAACTTAGATAATTTGAACTGTGTAATCTTTGGCGAGATTTGATAAATTCAGAAGAGATGATTCACTTAAATAATCCATAGGGTTTAAGCAGGTTAAGAATTGTAAAGCAGGGGAGGGGAGTCAAGATGGCGGCGTAAGCAGACTCTGAACTCACCTCCTCCCGTGGACACAGCCAATTTACAACTACTCGTGGAAAAATTACCCCTGAGACAGAACTGAAAACTGGATAAGAGGAACTCCTGCAACAACGGACAATCCTAACTGAGGTGGAAGAGGCAGAGACTCCCTTCTGGAGAGGAAAAACGCCGCCTTCACAAGCCGCCAGCTTCACTGCCGCAGGGAGCAGCTCACAGGTACGCAGCCTCCCTGGAGGCGCGGGGTCCTGAGCTGGGGAGCGCCCCCGCTGTCAGCATTTTGTGGACCCAGCACAATCGAGACCAGCGGCATAATATCTGACTTTGCCTGCTACTAAAGCATTGGGGAGTACCCCCAGAAAACCCGGTTCACAAAGAAACTAAAACTGGGCTTAAAGGGCCCGCGTGCAAACTCACCCATTTCAGAAAGCATCCTAAAATCACCAGAAAGAAAGGTGCACAGTGCTTTGGTGACAAGAGACTCACCTAATAGGCCCTGAGTGCATCTCGGTGAGGGGTGAGACCTCCCCAGGGACTGGGACATTGGCGGCGGCCATTGTTGTGGCCTGGTGTGGGTGTGCTGACAGACGCCATTGGAGTTCTCCCTAAGGCCTGCTAGCCCAGGGTCTGCCCCACCCGCTAGAGCACCAATTTAATCCAGCTCATCCAGGGCAGGCAGCCCACCCTAGAGACTGGCCACACCCAACAACAAGCCCTCAGGCAACTTGTGGGCCTGCATAGATTGGTGACTGGATTCTCTGCAGCCTGGTAACTGAGCTGACTTGAGCGGGGCAGGGTGTGCACAAAGGAGCGGGTGGAGAGTGTGGGGCAGTGGTGGAGTGTGTGGGGCTCCCCACACCTGATAAAGAGACTGAAGGGCCCACAACAACTACAAGCAGCTGAGCATTACAACAGCTGGCCAGGAGCATAACTCAGCCTCCCTGGGTGCCTACAGGGAGGGCAAACAGGCCACAACAGAAGGACACACGTAGCCCACCTAGGGGTCACCCCTGGAACATTGAGAACTGAGGGAAGCACACTGGAAGTCTCCTAAGGCATCACTTACATAAGGTCACCTATCCAAGAGCAGGAGACGTAGCTGACCTACCTAATACGTAGACACAAGCACAGGGAAAGAGGCAAAATGAGGAGGCAAAAGAATACATTCCAAGTAAGGGAACAGGACAAAACTCCAGAAAAGGAACTAAGTGAAACAGAAATGAGCAACCTACCCGACAGAGAGTTCAAACTAAGAGTGTTAAGGATGCTCACTGATCTGGGGAGAAGAATAGATGAACTCAGTGAGAATGTCAACAAAGAAATGGAAGATATAAAAAAGAACCAATCAGAAATGAAGAATACAATACTGGAAATGAAAAATTCATTAGAGGGACTCAAAAGCAGAGTAGAGGATACAGAAGAACGGATCTGTGAGCTGGACGAAAGACTAGAAGAAATTACCCAAGCTGAACAGGTAAAAGAGAAAAGAATTAAAAAGAGTGAGGACAGTCTAAGGGACCTCTGGGACAACATCAAGCACACTAACATCCGTGTTATAGGTGTCCCGGAAGGAGAAGAGCGAGACAAGGGGGCAGAGAATCTATTTCAAGAAATAATAGATGAAAACTTGCCCTAACCTAAAGAAGGAAACAGACATCCAGGTACAGGAATCACAGAGAGCCCCAAACAAGATAAACCCAAAGAGGCCCACACCAAGGCACATCATAATCAAAATGTCCAGAATTAAAGATAAAGAGAGAATCCTAAAAGCCGCAAGAGAATGTCAAGTTACATACAAAGGAAACCCCATAAGGCTATCAGCTGACTTCTCAGCAGAAACTTTACAGGCTAGAAGAGAATGGCACGATATATTTAAAGTGCTAAAAGGAAAAAACTTACAGCCAAGAATACTCTACCCAGCAAGGTTATCATTCAAAATGGAAGGAGAGATCAAAATTTTCCCAGATAAGCAAAAATTAAAGGAGTTTGTCAGCAAGAAACCAGTGCTACAAGAAATGTTAAAGGGACTGATTTAAGGGAAAAAGAGAAGACCACAAATAGGAAAAATTATCTATTTCCACGATTAGAACGTAATGGATACAAATGCACAAAAAAGAGGTTAGATATGATATCAAAAACATAAAAGGAGGGAGGAGGGGAGTTAAAGAGTACACCTTTCAGACAGAGGTCAAACTAAAGTGACCATCAATTCTGTATAGAAGAAGAAAGGAACAGAGAAGGACTACTAAAACACTGAGAAAAAAAAAAAGTTAAAAAATGGCAGTAAGTACATACTTATCAATAGCTACTTTAAACGTCAATGGACTGAATGCTCCAATTAAAAGGCATAGGGTGGCTGACTGGATAAAAAAACAAGACCCATATATATGCTGCATACAAGAGACACACTTCAGACCTAAAGACACTCACAAACTGAAAGTGAAGGGATGGAAAAAGATACTCCACGCAAATGGCAATGAAAAGAAAGCTGGGGTAGCAGTACTCATATCAGACAAAATAGACTTTAAAACAAAAACTGTAAAAAGAGACAAAGAAGGGCATTACATAATGATCAAGGGAACAATCCAACAAGAGGATATAACACTTGTAAATATCTACGCACCCAATGTAGGTGCACCTAAATATATAAAGCAATTATTAACAGACATAAAAACAGAAATAGACAGTAACACAATAATAGTAGGGGACTTTAACACTCCACTTACACCAACGGATAGATCATCCAAACAGAAGATCAATAAGGAAACATTGGCCTCAAACGACACACTAGAACAGATGGACCTAGTAGATATATACAGAGCATTCCATCCAAAACCGAAGAATACACGTTCTTTTCAAATGCACGTGGAACATTCTCCAGGATTGATCACATATTAGGCCACAAAACAAGTCTCCATAAATTTAAGAAGATTGAAATAATACCAAGCATCTTTTCTGACCACAACGGTATGAAAATAGAAATCAACTATAGGAAGAAAATCAGAAAAGCCACAAATACGTGGAGATTAAACAAAATGCTACTGAAGAACGACTGGGTTAACGAAGAAATCAAAGAAGAAATCAAAAAATACCTGGAGACAAATGAAAATGAAAATACGACATGCCAGAATTTATGGGATACAGCAAAAGCCCTTCTAAGAGGGAAGTTTATAGCGATACAGGCCTATCTCAACAAACAAGAAAAATCTCAAATAAACAATCTAACAATGCACCTAAAGGAACTGGAAAAAGAAGAACAAACAAAGCCCAAAATCAGCAGAAGAAGGGAAATAATAAAAATCAGAGCAGAAATAAATGAAATAGAGGCCAAAAAAAAATAGAAAAAATTAATAAAACCAAGAGCTGGTTCTTTGAAAAGATCAACAAAATTGACAAACCTTTAGCTAGACTCACCAAGAAAAAAAGAGAGAAGGCACAAATAAGTAAAATCAGAAATGAAAGAGGAGAAATTACAACAGACACCTTAGAAATACAAAAGATTATAAGAGAATACTATGAAAAGCTATATGCCAAGCAATTCGACAATCTGGAAGAAATGGATAAATTCTTAGAATCATGCAACCTTCCAAAACTGGATCAAGAAGAAGTAGAGAATTTGAATAGACCAATCACCAGTAAGGAGATCGAAACAGTAATCAAAAACCTCCCCAAAAATAAAAGTCCAGGACCAGACGGCTTCCCTGGTGAATTCTACCAAACATTCAAAGAAGACTTAATACCTATCCTTCTCAAACTCTTCCAAAAAATTGAGGAGAGGGGGAAGCTTCCTAACTCATTCTACGAAGCTGACATTACCCTGATACCAAAACCAGACAAGGACAACACAAAAAAGGAAAATTACAGGCCAATATCACTGATGAACATCGATGCAAAAATCCTCAACAAAATACTAGCAAATCGCATACAACAATACGTTAAAAAGATTATACACCATGATCAAGTGGGATTTATTCCAGGGATGCAAGGATGGTTTAACATTCACAAATCAATCAACGTAATACACCACATTAATAAAATGAAGAATAAAAATCACATGATCATCTCAATAGATGCAGAGAAAGCATTTGACAAGATACAGCATCCATTTATGATAAAAACTCTGAATAAAATGGGTATAGAAGGAAAGAACCTCAACATAATAAAGACCGTATATGAGAAACCCACAGCTAATATCATCCTCAATGGTGAAAAACTGAAAGCCATCCCTCTAAGAACAGGAACCAGACAAGGATGCCTACTGTCACCACTCCTATTTAACATAGTACTGGAAGTCCTAGCCAGAGCAATGAGGCAAGAGAAAGAAATAAAAGGGATCCAAATTGGAAAGGAAGAAGTGAAACTGTCACTATTTGCAGATGACATGATTTTATATATAGAAAACCCTAAAGAATCCACCAGAAAACTTTTAGAAGTAATAAACGAATATGGTCAAGTTGCAGGATACAAAATCAACATACAAAAATCAGTTGCATTTCTGTACACTAACAACGAAGTAGCAGAGAGAGAAATTAAGAGTACCATCCTATTTACAATTGCAACAAAAAGAATAAAATACCCAGGAATAAACTTAGCCAAAGAGGTGAAAGATCTGTACACCGAAAACTGTAAAACATTTCTGAAAGAAATTGAAGAAGACACAAAGAAATGGAAAGATATTCCGTGCTCTTGGATTCGAAGAATTAACATAGTTAAGATGTCCATACTTCCTAAAGCCATCTATAGATTCAATGCAATCCCTATCAAAGTTCCAACAACATTTTTCACAGAAATAGAACAAAGAATCCTAAAATTTATATGGAACAACAAAAGACCCCGAATAGCTAAAGGAATCCTGAGAAAAAAGAACAAAGCTGGAGGTATCACACTCCCTGATTTCAAAATGTACTACAAAGATATAGTAACCAAAACAGCATGGTACTGGCACAAAAACAGACACACAGATCAATGGAATAGAATCGAAAGCCCAGAAATAAACCCACACATCTATGGACAGCTAATCTTTGACAAAGGAGCCAAGAACATACAATGGGGAAAAGAAAGTCTCTTCAACAAATGGTGTTGGGAAAACTGGATAGCCATATGCAAAAAAATGAAAGTAGACCCTTACCTTACACCATACACAAAAATTAACTCCAAATGGATTAAAGACTTGAATGTAAGACCTGAAACTATGAAACTTCTAGAAGAAAACATAGGCAGTACACTCTTCCACATCGGTCTTAGCAACATCTTTTCAAACACCACGTCTGACCGGGCAAGAGAAACAATAGAAAAAATAAACAAATGGGACTAATCAAACTAAAAAGCTTCTGCACAGCAAAGGAAACCATCAACAAAGCGAAAAGACAACCTAACAATTGGGAGAAGATATTTGCAAACCATACTTCTGATAAGGGCTTAATCACCAAAATATATAAAGAACTCATGCATCTCAACAACAAAAAAACTACCAACCCAATTAAAAAATGGGCAAAAGACCTGAACAGACGTTGTTCCAAAGAAGATATACAGATGGCCAACAGACACATGAAAAGATGTTCAAAATCACTAACTATCAGGGAAATGCAAATCAAAACTACAATGAGATATCACCTCACGCCTGTCAGAATGGCTATAATTAACAAGACAGGAAACAACATGTGTTGGAGAGGATGTGGAGAGAAGGGAACTCTCATACACTGCTGGTGGGAGTGCAAACTGGTGCAGCCACTATGGAAAACAGTATGGAGATTCCTCAAAAAATCAAGGATAGAACTACCATATGATCCAGCTATTCCACTGTTGGGTATTTATCCAAAGAACTTGAAAACACCAGTTTGTAAAGGTACATGCACCCCTGTGTTCCTTGCAGCGTTATTCACAATAGCCAAGACTTGGAAGCAACCTAAGTGCCCATCAAGGGACGAATGGATAAAGAAGCAGTGGTATATATACACAATGGGATACTACTCAGCCATAAGAAACGATGAAATCCAGCCATTTGTGACAACATGGATGGACATTGAGGGTATAATGCAAAGTGAAATAAGTCAGAGGGAGAAGGTCAAATACCGTATGATTTCCTTCATTAAGTAGCAGATAATAACAACAATAAACAAACACACAGGGACAGAGATTGGATTGGTGGTTACCAGAGGGGAAGGGGGGAGGGAGGAGGGTGAAAGGGATAATTTGGGACATGTGCGTGGTGATGGGTTGTAATTAGTATTTTGGTGGTGAACATGATGTAATCTATGCAGAAATAGAAGTACAATGATGTACACCTGAAATTTTTACAATGTTATAAAGCAGTTACTGCAGTAAACAAAAAATTAAAAAAAAAAAAAGAATTGTAAAGCAGTCAAGACTACACACACACACACACACACACAAATTTGGAGCTAGGCTACCACAAGTGAGGAATCTCCTGTCGCTGGCTCATGAATTTAAGCTGAGGCAGTATGTTCAACCCAGGGACATAGTGTGAGAGTATTGGAGGCCACACTTATTCTCTGGTCAATTGCCTTCTGCTGCCCTGGTGCCAGAACAGCACGTGACGCTCAGAGTTCCAAAGCCAGGCAGGCGCATCTTCTCTTGACATTAGTTATCCAGCCAACAGCTCACCCTTCTCCTACCAGAACCATTTTAACTTTGGTGAAATCCGATTGATGTCACCACACAGAGGAATTGATGAAGCCAGGCAGCTAGATCACAGAGATATATGGGCAACAAGACTAATTTAAGTTTGCCAGTGAAGCAGAATCTAAGTAGATTCTAAAACAATCCCCAAAGCAAAGTTAATGTGAGGAAAATAAAGTTTACTTTTAAACTTTATTTGTTTGTAAGTGGCCTTTCACTAGTGGATGGGCACTAAATGTTTACAGAGAAGTAATGAAAGGGATAGCGAGGATTATGGGCTTCAAGGCCAATTCTAATGAGCGCTTGCTGCCATCCGTAGAGGCTGAGTTACCACCATCCCTGCTTAGAATGACATTCTTAGCCCTTTTCACCTGGCTGACTTCTATTTCTTTTTCAAAACTCTCCTCATTGAAGCTGGTCCCCCAAAAGTCATTTCCACTTTTGTATGCATAGTGCTCAGTACAGTGTCTTGACCAGAAGATTCTAAACAAATGATGGTTGAATGAAAGGGAGAAATAGCTACATTTATGGAATATGAATGAAAAGAAAACTCAATTAAGAGTGAGAAGACTTGAACTTGAGTTCTAAATCCACCACTCACTAAATTGTACATCTTTTACTCTTGCTGGAATTCTGTGTCCAAGTCTATAAAATGGGAATAATAATGGCTTCTCCATCTTCTTTGTAAAATAGTTATGAGAATGAAGAGATTGTAGCGAGGAAAATGGGATATAACAGGACATGTGGCTCCATAAAGGGTGGTTTTGGGCAAATCACTGAAGTGGCTGGCATCTATTTCCTGTTCCAAGTGTGCATCATAAAAACTTCCCTACTCTTAGGCTTCTTTTATAAAGTGCCATTCAAATATC
Source organism: Diceros bicornis minor (assembly GCF_020826845.1). Lineage (NCBI taxonomy): Eukaryota > Metazoa > Chordata > Mammalia > Perissodactyla > Rhinocerotidae > Diceros > Diceros bicornis. The sequence continues at coordinate 53,851,843 of NC_080754.1, forward strand.
CGAATGTGTTACGGGCTTTTTATGTATTTTAAAAAATATTTTAAATTTTCAAATTTTAATTTTGAAATAATTTTAGACTTACAAAGAAGTTGGAAGAAGTACCGAGTTCCCATATACCCTTCACCTAGTTTCACCAAATGTTAACATCTTACTTTTAACTGAGGCACAGTTGTCAAAACCAGGAAACGAACATTTATGTAATACTATTAACAGATCTATAGACTTAATTCAAATTTTTCTAAAGATTCCACTAATGTCCTTTTTCTTGTACTGGATTCTATCCAGGGTCCCACATTGCATTTAGTTGTCCTATACCCTTAGTCTCCTCCGATGTTTAAAAAAGTATCTTGCAGGTGGATACATCAAGATGATGCAAATATCCTATTTCTCATCATACTTTTGGCTACTAATTTTCACATCCTTTGATTGTTCTTATCTGCGACAATTAATGTGACTTTTCCCAAATGGTGATTTTTCTACTTCCATCATTCATTCTACATTCATCAACTGGAATCCTACTGTAAGGAAGAGCTATCCTTTTTCTCTCATTTTTTTATGTATTCAAATTATTTATTTGTATGAGTATGAACTCATAGGTATTTATTTTATTCTATGGGTTATAGTCTATTGCTATCATTATTTTATTTCTCAAATTGTCCTAGATTTTCTATTGCCTTCTTAGATGGTTCAACTCACACAGATCAATGCCTCGCTAAAAATCAATCCACCCCAAGAAATGCCTGTTTGGAGATGTGACATATGAGAAAAAATTAAAATGTATAGCTAAAGAAGAGAAAATGTCTGGGGTACCAAGGACACAGGGTGCAGGATCCAGACACTGCCAGCTCCAAGAATGAAGACAAAAGACCTATAAGGATACAGAAGCTCAGGGTACTGAATACCCCTGACATTTGTACTGTGGCTGGAGATTTGGCCTCTGGCAATTGGCAAGAAGGGTGTCTAGGGACAATCACACCCCCGGTTCATCTAAATATACAGAGGCCGGCAAGAAGTATAATTACAAGTTCAATGACTATATCTCATGAGGGGTGTGTGTGTGTGTGTATGTGTGTGAGAGAGAGAGAGAGAGATTAAGACATCACCAATTTAGGCTATTTTAATGAGAAAGAACTTTTAGAAAACTGCTAAAATCGACCTTGAGTATGATTTGTATAACACAAATCCCTGCGCAACAGACAGGTGATCATGTTTGTTCATAAAATCACTTATTAATTCATCACACAGTCTCATACTTTGAATGTTTAATATGTCCCCAGCACTGTGCAAACACCACGGATATAAGCAACAATTAAACACTGTCTTCAGTGACCTTGCAGTTCAGTCGAACTGAGGCCCTTGCAAAAAGCTAATATGTTCCAGGCGGTCTCAGAAAAAGCTCTGGGCTTCATCAGCAAAACGGGAGGGTTAGTCTTTGATCTTTAAGATTCTTTCCAGCACTAAAGTCATTTGATACTGTGATTCACTAATGTGATTATTTAAAAATTGCTATTTAATGTGCCTTTCTCTCAAAATATCCTAATCAGTAATAGGAGCACTTTTCTCTTTCATAAATCCTTTGTAGCTGTTTGAACACCCACTGAACCTCACAGAGTTGATTCCCTCTGGGTGAAAAGCCTCATTTACATACAGTCGCCAACTCTATTTTTCACACAGCCCCCTAGACTTGTGACATAATGAAGAGTCAGCTAAGACTCAGAATACATTATTTTTAAGGTCGGAGGCAGATAGCGGGTTGCATATTGTAGTTACTTAGTTTTCTTGTCTTCTTTTGATTAATGGAAATCAAATAGATAATCTAAATAATTGTAGTGGTGGACTAGAAATTGCTTTCAGGCCTATGACTGCCATATTAATTACAAGGGACATATTTTGGAAGATGTAGATAAGCATAAGAAAGATGCCTTATCTTATGACTAATGGACAGATATGCTTACTTGGAAGTTTAATTAAGAAAAAAATTTTAGAAAATCATCAACACTTATTTGTTTTAATAGCTAATAATACAGGCTTTAGGCTTATTAACCTAAACCTAAACTGTTTCATTAGTACTAGAATCTCAGAGATGACAGAGAAGAAAAGTGAAAAACAGATGAAAACTAAGATATTTAAAAAGACTATTTATGCCATAATACCAAATTCACATTTTGTATTTACTGCAATTTCAAGTATGAACAGTCAGTGATATTGGTCTGCATAGTACAAGGTTCCAGTATTAACCACAGGCCTCTTATGGTTCCCTCTCTCCCAACCTCTTAACCTAAAACAGATCTTTTCACAAAGCATAGCTATACCACAGTGGGCTTGTTTGAAGGAGTCTGAGACTGTCATTTCATTTTTTTTAATACAAGAACTGATTTTCATTTGTAAATTGACTTTAAAATATTGAATCTACCAGTATCCTTAGTTACTTGCCACTCCAAATCAAAGGTGAAGATGTGTTGCAGATAAAAAATCTGAACTTACTCTAAAAGGTCAGGTCAGAGTCATCACAATACCATATTCTTTTTTTCAGTTTCTTAATTAGGCAGTGCTTCCAAACTATCATCCTGAAATATATCATGGATTAAAATGTATCATTTTTCCCCCCTCCGGATAAACTTATGAAATGTAGAGGTAGGGTTACATGAGTAATGCTTATAGTGAGAGATAGCACCCAGCAACCTGCTAGGAGAGTTGAAAGACTAAGGCAAAAGTGAAGAAGGAATTGAATTCGTCGAATGAATATGTTTTAGAAATATCAGTTCAGACAAGAGAACGGCTCATTGAGCTGCCTGAGGCTGTAGGAAAGAGTTATCAAAGATGTTTGTGAACAGCAGGAAAGAAAAGAAGCAACTCAGAGAAGCCAACTAGGTGGTCAGTCATAGGGAAAGAAAAAGTGCAGGTGGGAATCCAGGAAGCAGCTACTGTGGCTGTGGAGGACACGACAAGGCCATTTAGCCCTGAACTCCATGGGTGGGCATGCAGACCAGCAATGAAAGACAGGAATCCTGAAGTAGAAGGAAACTAAAGGATTTAGCTGATCAAATCTGGGAACACTACAGAGTAGCAGCTTGAAAGTGAGTTATGCTGTAACTAAACAAATAATGAGGGTGTGTTCAACTTTCCTTCTTGAATATAGCTCTACCAGAAGTAGTTTCACTTCTGATGGGTTACTCTGATTCTTCACACTCCCAGTGTGTCCCAAAGATGCGTAAATTCAGATTTTACACTGTGCATTTCCTTAAAGCCAGGTCATAAACCTTAATGTTATTCTATGTTGACATTTATATTCAAATTTGAACAGCCTCCACATACTATAGAAAGCACAGCTTTATGCTAGAAACTGCAACTTATGAAAATACATGCTCCATAGAAGTAGGGCACTTAGAATTGCTTAAATGTTCAATTGCATTAACAATCCAAATACTTGTAAACATTTTACAATTATGGACCAGTAGAGGGCTTTAAGAGGCATGGTCATGTATTATGACTGCTGAAGTTGCATCTTTGCAGCCCAGGGTCTGGCTGGAATGTGAGGTTCTGTTGGTTGATGAACTCTCACTTCCCCTATTTCTGGGACTTGTGGACATCCTGTGGTGATGCTAATCCTCATCCCTCTCTCCCGCCTGGATTTCATGCCTAATTAACTGTTATAAAAATGATTGCAGAGCTCACAAATTCTTAAACCAAGATAAAACAAAGGTAAATGTGGCATAACTGAGTCTCTTCCAACCACAGTCATTGGGAGCATAAATATTTCGCTTGAAAAAGGAGCTTGAAGTAAGCTTAATACATGATTTTAGAGAGTAAGAAATGTATTCTCCTCCCCCATTTATAAAAAAAAATTATGGGCTAGCAACTGTCTTTAGAATTAAATCCAAAGTAATATACCCAGAGGGACACTCTATCAAGCACACATTCTGATATTTCTTACCAACAGAAAGACAGTAGCATCACTATATAATCATTGCAGTTTCTTTTCTTAGATACATATTTTTGTCTAACATTAACAGTCTCCTGATATACAGCCCTCATTTACCAGCTATTATTCCAGTGACATTGTTCTGGGCAGGTTTTTCTCAATCTTTGCCTCAGCACACCTGAGGAATGTAATATAATATATTCAAAAACAGTCATTCTGTCACAGGCACTGGTGGTATAAATTCAGGTAGCTTGAAAAAAGTGATAGGGGTTATTCTAATGCACCCACCTCACGGCCCCCCATTCCCAGTCTTCATGGGGTCCAGAGTTTTTGAGAATCACTGATGTAAAAAAAAGAAAAGGTCAAAATTACATTCTGAAAAAGGCATTACGATTTCTGGCATTTATTGAGTACCTGCTACATACTAGGCACTTTCTATGTTTTGCTTTATTAAACCATCACAGTGTCATGACAAAGGAACTTTGCAAAAGAGGAAACAGAAGTTCATCAACAAATATTTATTAAGCATCTCCCATTTACCAGGCATTTTTCCAGGCATTGGAGATACAGCAGTGAACAAAAGAGACCAAGTATCTGCTTTCAGAAGCTTACAATCTAGGGGCTCAGAAAAGTTGAGTTAACTCACCCAAAATGAAGATGGGATTTGGGACCAACCCATGTTCCACATACTACATACCACACTTCCAGAGGCCCCTAACCATCACATCCTCTTCTGCACAATCTGGTTTTCTTTCGTTTTTTTTCTTTTTTTAATGGTTGAAGATAATATTTTTTTTTGCAGGGAAAGGTTAGCTCTGAGCTAACATCTGTTTCCAATCTTCTTCTTTTTTTTCCCTCCCCAAAGCCTCAGTACATGGTTGTATATCCTAGTTGTAAGTCCTTCTAGTTTTTCTATGTGAGCTGCTGCCACAGCATGGCAACTGACAGACGGGTGGTGTGGTTCTGTGACCAGGGAGCAAACCCGGGCAGCTGAAGCAGTGACAGCACCAAACTTTAACCAGTAGACCATGAAGGCTGGCTCCAATCTGGTTTTCTTCAGGCACCAACATCCAGGATTGTCTGTTTTTCTCTTTAAGCAGATAGCATCTACTATGTCCTGGGCCCTGGACACAGTGGTGAGCACAGCAGACAACGGCCTTGCCTTATGGAGCTTACATCAACCAAATAAACACACATATGAATATCTAATTGCAAACTGTGTTAAGTGAAATGAAGAAAAAATAATAATATGCTATATGAAAGAATCATGGGGGCCTACTTCAGACTGGGGAGGGGATCAGGGAAGGCTTCTCTGAGCAAGTGTCATTTAAGCTGAGAGCTGAAGGATAAATCAGAGTTAAGGAGGGAAGCAGTACTTCAGACAGAGGGGATAATATGAAGGCCTGAGGGCAGAAAGAGCTTTCTGACTGTGAGGAACTGAAAGAAGTCAGTAACAAAAAGGGAAGAGGAGGCTGGCGGAAGATGTAGGGGCCAGATCATAGAGGGCCTCGTAGGCAGCAGGGATGTTACATTTTCTCCTAAATGTAGAACAGTGTACGCTGATGTTTACAGAAGGGATTACAGGGAGTCTGGAAGTAGAAGCCTAAGGATAAATTAAGTGATTATTGAAACCATCTAGGTAAAGAAGATAGTGGCTGGATTAAGGTGGCTGCAATGGAGACAGAAAAGGAACAGATTCTGGATATTCTTATTTAAGAGACAGACTGGACAGGGCATAGGTAATGGAAAGGGAAGGTGAGTCAGGACGATTCTTAGGTTTCTTCTGGACTAACTGGGTGGGTGGGTGGGCGTGCCCTTCACTGAGATGGAGAAGGTTGGACCAAGAGCAGAAAGCGCTGAGAGAAGGGAATCAGGAATTTTGTTCTGGATATGTAAATCTGAGACGCCTACAAGAAATCTACTTGAAAAGTTAAATAAGTAGCAGTTAGATAAACGAGGTTAGAGTTCAGAGTACAGTCTGGGATAGAGATACATCTGGGAGTTGTCAGCACATTTCAGATTATCAGGATGGACGAGATTTCCTGGAGAGTGTGGATAAGAGACTGGCCGATGGCCAACCTTTTGGGAAACTCCCATACTTACAAGACTTATGAGGATGCAAAGAGAAAACGATCATCCATGTGAGCACAGGGCCTGGCAGAAAGCAGGGACATAAGCATGTTTATTACTAACCTAGAAATGAAACTATATTTTAGGGTCTGTGGAAAAACGCTTTCCCAGTTTGGAACAATACTATCTAGGTTGGAATAGCTGATGTGTTAGGTTGAACCATGTGAATTGGTTTTTTTTGGAGGTCAAAAATTGTCAAATTTTGGCAATTTCATAAAGTTCAACCTAATACAAACACAATTTGAAATAAAATCCATTTATATCACGGGACAGCATACAGTTCTAAAATGTTGCCCTTTCGCACATGAAGAGTAATCTTTTGCCAACCCAGAGGCTTCTCTATTACCTTGGACATTGCAAAAGATATTAAAAGGTAATACTGCATATCACTTAGCAATTAGTTTTACCCTGGTGATCAAGCTGATGGGCTGAAAATGCCATTGACAACCTATCACCATATTCTGACTGTTGATAACCCCAATAATATTCCCTGGTAAATCTACACATTCAGCAGGGTAAGCACTTCCAATTTCACACATCTGGAATTTTCTGTCTGGCTTAAGAAAAATCTCTGATTTCCTACTCCTTTCTACAGGGAGAAAACATTTAAAGGAAATTAATAGACATGGCTGACTATAACCTTAGCTCATAGAGACAAAACTTTGAAACACTATTTTGATATAGTTTGAGTTACTTTGTATAATCACAGGTCTCCTCATTTTGCCAAACGGACTATTCCAAAAAATTATGTTAATAATTCAATAGCGTATTTTAAAGATTTTTATTTCATTTTTTTGTGAGGAAGATCAGCCCTGAGCTAACATCCATGCCAATCCTCCTCTTTTTTGCTGAGGAAGACTGGACCTGAGCTAACATCTATTGCCAATCCTCCTCCTTTTTCCCCCAAAGCCCCAGCAGATAGTTTTATGTCATAGTTGCACATCCTTCTAGTTGCTGTATGTGGGACGCCGCCTCACCATGGCTGGAGAAACAGTGAGTCAGTGCGTGCCTGGGATCCAAACCCGGGCTGCCAGTAGCGGAGCGTGCGCACTTAACCGCTAAGCCACAGGGCCGACCCCCAATAGTGTATTTTAAATTTACCAAAGGCTCATGACTTAAAGCTGGGATTACAAACTCAGATGTCAGAAGTGTGAATTGGGCCAGTGTAATAGACAGGAGTGGGGTCTGTGGCAGCTGAAGAGGGTATCACTCACCTAAAGAAAAGCTTTCTTTCTAAAACATGAACTCTGCAAAACAACTCTGTGGGATGAAGTGAGGTGGGAGGATTTCAGCCTGCCAAGCTGATAGTTTGAGACACACGATTAAAGTAAATGCAGTGGATTGTTTTGTATTATTGCTGAACATACGCCAGTTGTGTCTGAAGTTAGAATTTTTATATACTGATTTTATTATTTTTAAAGGTGTTAGACCTGTAATTGTAAATGTCCTAATTTTTTAAATGCAGGAGACTTCATAGTTGTAGAATGCAAAGTTCAATACACTAACGCTGTGTAGTAACTACAGACTGTTCTCTAGAAATACACAGAGGATTTTGTTCACTTCTTAAGTAATGAATACAAGCTGTGTTCAGGCTAGAAATACATGCAAACTTGGTACCATGTCGTGATACCTGAGGTAACCTACATAACTTTCCATGCTTCACCTTCCTCATCTACAAAATGGGGATTAAAGTAGTACTTTTTCTCATAGAATTATTATAAAAATTAAGGGAGATAATGTATGTATATGAAGACACTAGCACAGCACTTAGCTCATAGTAAAAGTCCAGTCTCGAAAAACAGTGAAGTCCTCTGGATTTCCCTCTGCATAGCACCCACAGCCTCCTTAAAACCTTTCACTTTCTCTTCATGTACTAATAAGTCTCCACATGGTATGCAAACAAGAATCAGGAACACATGATTGTAAACCCATTGGTCAATGTTGGCTCTTCTATTTCATTAATTTCTCTGTGCATTCACCTTGTCTTATTTTCCCATGCTAAACTGTGCTGCTGAAATAATACTTCTCATTGAGCTTTCTAAACTCAACCTGGAAAAGACAAAGCCTACATAATATATAATTAGTCATTTCATATGCACATCTCTAAAATAAATATAACAACATTAACAACCATTATTTTAGATATTTGGAAAAATACATACATGTAATTATAAACAAGAAAAGCAAAACTTTGGTTTTCTTAATTTCTTTGAAAATAAGTCATCCTGGCTTGGTGTTTTGCCAATAGCTGTGAATTTACTACTTAGGCACCAAAATTTCTTTCACCATTTGCATGAAACTTTAAGAAAAAGTGTAATCCCCCTTTTTGTTTTAGATAACTGGAAATGTAACTATTTATCCTCTCTGTCACGTCTAAGAGTCATCACTCTGACTTATTGTTCTTCATTCATCCAATATCTACAGAACACCTCCCATTGTCCCCGGGCACACGTGTCACTGGACTTCACTGGGGTGTCAAGACAAGTACCCCTCAGACAACTATGCTTTTTTAGTTTCATAGTTTTTTCCCCCTCCCCTTTATATTGAGAGGGTTTATATCCTTGAATCATTGTTAATTTGCCTAAACATACAAATTAAATGGTGTTAAACGATAAATTAAACAGTATAAAAAGCACATGGGCTCTGAATAAGGGCTTATGGGGCTAACGTGAAGTGAATTTTACAGCAAGAAATTTGGCTGGATCGGGAAGCTTACTTCCTGGGTTCTAAGGTGTGTTTTGGTTGGAATCCTGGATCCACTTGATAAATGAGATCTTCCTGTTAAAGCTTTTCATTTCATTTATTCTAAAGGAGAGAAAGAAGAAGGCATTTCTTAAAATATCAGCTGGTACACTATTATATGTAAAGTGAAACTGGGTTTATGGTTTTAAGTTGTCAGCCTTATAACCAAATGATTGTCTTTACTTGCAAAAAGATAGTACAAGCATACTTCAGAGATACTGCAGGTTCGGTTCTACACCACTGCAATAAAACAAGTCACACAAATTTTTTGGTTTTCCAGGGCATATAAAATTTATGTTTACACTATACTGTAGTCCATTAAGTGTGCAATAACATCATGTCTAAAAAAACAATGTATATACCTTAATTAAAAAATACTTTACTACTAAATAATGCTAACATCATCTGAGCCTTCAGCGAGTTTTAATCTTTTTGCTGGTGGAGGGTCTTGTAAATGAGGCAATATTTGTCAAGGGCAATAAAGTGAAGCACGATAAAACAAAAATATGCCTATAATTACATAGTTTCTCATATATGGTTAATGATTCTCAGTGATGGACTATTCAGGCTAGTTAGCTAGCTGAACATTATGTTTCTATAAGGGTAAAAAGCATAATTACTATGTTTTGCAGCAGTGAAGAAGCAGGTGTCAAACCAAAAACTAAAATTTTCCAATTAGGGTAATATAATAGGAAGGTGTGATAAGAATAAACTAGAGCGACAACAAAAATTTTAAGACTGAAAAGAGAGGAAATGAGACAGTATTTTAATCAAAGTTGACTTCCTTAATCTAAAAGTAAAAAGGGGGATTTTTACACAGTGATGTATCAATGTCTAATACACCATTACTTTTCATAACATGAAGCAAACTGAATGCAGATGAATAAATACAATCCCTTTAAGACAGATTTAAATGTTTCAGCTGATTTATAATTTTCACTAATTTTTTTAGATTTCTAAACTTATTTTTTATTGTGATAGAAAACATATCAAAAAATTTTCCACCTTAACCATTTTTAAGTGTATGCAATTGTTACTTTTTGAACTACTACAATTATTCATTCTCCTTTTATTGCTCAGACTCACAACTTTCTTACTCATTCTTCCTTAGCTATCTCACCTACCTCATCCTGGGGTCACAAATTGAAAAGCCTACAGAGGCCAGGGGTACAAGGTAAAAGACCCCAATTAGCTCAACATAAGACAATAAAGAATGGTGGTGATTGTGGAGAACTGGCATTCAAATACAGTAAACACACACAAATACACACACACACTTACCTGACTTGTTTTGAAATCCCTGCACTGTAGTTAATACAGAGACAAAAACTTTGATTCTGTATCCCAAATCTTCCTCGAATCTATATCATCAGCTACCACCCCTGGGCCACTGTCATCACCTCTATTTCTTCCCAAGTCCATTTTTGTCCTTCCTTCATTCTTCACTTTATATATTTACTTGTTTCCCTTGAATCCAGGTCTGACACCAAGGGCCATGCTTTCTTTTTCAGATTGTTTTATGTATTTTAATTCTATATGACCAGCACAAATAGGCTGATGGCTATTAAATCTTCACTGTGGATTACATCTTTACCAAAATAAATTAATCTTTTTGAGCAGATTAAAGCTTTTTGCCTAGAATTCTATCTTGTGTTACAAATATGGCCACCTCATATTTTTAAATTTATTTTTGTCTATTATTGCTTTGCCATCCTCTTACTTTAAACTGGTATTATTTTGCTTAGCTTTGTCTCTCTTAAAAACTATATATACTCATGTGTCACTTAACGACAGGGATATGTTTTGAGAAATGTGTTGTTAGGCAATTTCACCGTTGTGCAAACATCAGAGAGTGTACTCTCACAAACCGAGATGGTACATGTAGCCTACTACACACCTAGGCTATGGTATAACCTATTGCTCCTAGGCTACAAACCTGTACAGCATGTTACTATACTGAATACTGTAGGCAATTGTGGTAAGTTGTGTATCTAAATATATCTAAACATAGAAAAGATATAGTAAAAATACAGCATAAAAGATCAAACATGGTACATCTGTATAGGGCACTGACCATGAATGGAGCTTGCAGGACTGGGAGTTGCTCTGGGTGAGTCAGTGAGGGAGTGGTGAGTGAATGTGAAGGCCTGGGACATTACTGTGCACTGTTATAGACTTTATAGACACTGTACACTTAGGCTACACTAAATTTATGAAAAATTATTTTTCTTTATTTAACAATAAGTTAACTTTAGCTTACTGCAACTTTTTTAGTTTATAACTTTTTTAACTTTTTGACTCTTTTGTAATAACACAGCTTAAAACACAAACACATTGTACAACTGACAATATTTTCTTTACATCCTTATTCTATAAGCTTTTTTATATTTTTATTTTTTTTTTACTTTTTAAACATTTTTGTTTTAAACTAAGACACAAATACACATTATCCTAGGCCTACACAGGGTCAGGATCATCAATATCACTGTCTTACTCCTCCACATCTTGCCCCACTGGAAGGTCTTCAGGGGCAATAACATGCATCTGTCATCTGAGCTGTTCTCTCCTACGATAACAATGCCTTCTTCTAGAACACCTCCTGAAGGACCTGCTTGAGGCTCTTCTTGAGGAGGTGTCACTCTTTTCAGAAATATGTCTATGGTGGTTTGGTTTTTTTTTCCCCATCATAGGTTTGCTTATGAGCAGATAATGCACCATGAACATCCCTCTTTATTAATGAAAACATTTTGGTATTGGGGCCCATGTTTTCAAACTTTTTAAGGAGCTTGTTGAGGTCTGCACTAGCTTCTGCTAAAGCCTTCACTGTGAATTTTCTTGGGGGTTCTTCTCCTGTAGTTTCCTTTTCTCTTGCATATTCCTCAGCTATGCATTTCTGTTCCAGTTCCAACAATTTTTCATGAGTCAATTCCTCAGGAACAAACTCTAGGAGCTCCTCAATGTCCTCCTCCTCCACACTCAGGTTAAAATTGTTTGCCATCTCAACCACAGCCTTGTTGATTTTTGCAGCCTCCTCATCCTTGGCAAATCCTTTGAAGTCATGGATGAACCTCTTGAGTATTTTCTTCCAGATGCCATTCATACACTTCTTGGTGACATCATCCAAAGCCCAAGCAAGGTTCTTGATGTGGCTGTAGATGTTATAATCCTTCCAGAATTGCATCAGTGTCTTCTCAGTGTCTTCCTCAGTTGCAGCAACAGCCTGGGCAAAGGTCCTCCTCAGGTAGCAGGCCTTAAAAGCTGCTCTAACTCCTTGATCCATTGGTTGGATTAAAGAGATGATGTTTGGAGGGAGAAACACCCCTTTGATATTGGGATGAAGATCACCAATAAAACGAGGATGTCCAGGAGCATTATCAGCAATAAGTAATACCTTGAAAGGTATGTTATTCTCCAAACAGGACTTCTCCATTCTGCTGGCACAGCAATTCAGGAGGGCATCTTGGAAGAGGAGCTAGGTCATCTATGACTTCTTATCGTTCCTCTAGTATACTGGCAGTGTGTGCTGACTGGTACGCTTGAAGGCCCTGAGTTCTCACTGTGCCAGATCACAAAGGGTTTCAATTTGTAGCCTTCAACATTGCCCCCAAGCAAGACTGTTATCCTGTTCTTAACAGCCTTGAAAACTGGCATTGACTTGGCCTCCTTATGGATGAAAGTCCCTTCAGGCATCTGTTTCCAGGAGAGCGAGTTTTCATCCATATTGAGTATTTGCTCTGGCAAGTAACCTTCCTCCACATTCGATTCATCTAGTTTCCAAAAATTCTTCAGGAGCCTTCACATCAGCACTTGCAGACTCACTACTCACTTTCACATTATGTAATGAATAATGATTCTGGAATCATTTAAACCACCCAGAGCTAGCAGTAAATTCAACATTGTAGTTGGGTCTAGCCTTTTCTCTGAACATCACAAAGTTTTTGCTTTGGTCATGATCATCATGGTGCTGAGAGGGATATGCCTCTGTGTCTGGTCTTCAATATGGGTCATTAGAAGTTTCTCCATGTCTGATATAGGCTGTTCTCAAATTTTTGTTAATCTCATTGCCTTCAATGAAGCAGATCCTTTAACAGCTTCCATTGCTTTGCTCTTATTCTCCAAGATTGTAGCTATAGTGGAATGGGACATGCCTGACAGGAGAGCAATAACCATCACTGATTTTCCACCTTCATAGATCCTAATCATTTTTAACTTAGTTTCCAGGTCAATCACTCAATGTGGCCTCTTACTGGCAACATTAGCAGTGGATTTTGTACACTTAGGGGTCATGATGAACAAAAACATGAGATTAAATAAAGCACAAAATGATGCAATCAAGAGACGCAGTAAACACCAGATGTATGTGGCTGCTGCCGGCATAACATGGCATACTGTTTTACAGTAAACATTTTTTTTTTCTGGTGAGGAAGATCAGCCCTGAGCTAACATCTGTTGCCAATCCTCCTCTTTTAGCTGAGCAAGATTGGCCGTAGGCTACCATTCGTGCCCATCTTCCTCTACTTTATATGTGGGATGCCACCACAGCAAGGCTTGATAAGTGGTGTGTAGGTCCGCGCCCGAGATCCGAATCTGTGAACCCCGGGCTGCCGAAGCGGAGTGTGAAGCAGAAAGCATAACCACTACGCCACTGGCCTGGCCCCCAGTAAACACTTTTTTATAAATAGAACATACAATAGAAATAGTACATTCTCAATTAATGATAAAAATATAACACAGTAAATACATAAACCAGTAACATAGTTGTTTATCATCATCTAGTATTATGTACTGTAGATAACTGGATGTGCTCTACTTTTATGACTGGCAGTGCAGTAGGTTTGTTTACATCAGTATCACCACAAACACATGAGTAAAGCATTGTTCTATGTTACGATGCCTATGTTTTTCAGCTCTATTATAATCTTACGGTACCACTGTCATATTTGTGGTCTGTCATCGACCAAAATGTCGTTATGCAGTGCATCACTGTAGTATTTGATTTCATTTACACCAGCATGGCAGTTTCTACCTTTTAGTAAGGGACTAAATCTATTAATAATTGTAATATATTTGTTTTGCATTTTATCATGCTTCTTCTTTATTCTTTTTCTCTTTGATCACATTTCTTTTCTTTGTTCTTATATATTTTCTATGTATGTGAAGAAAAAAACATCTGTTGACGCCACCATTTGTAAAATAAGGCATTTAATATGCTTTCTTATACATCCTCCTCTGGGTTTTCGATATGATCTGGGGTATTTCATCCAGAACATTATTATTAATTTTTCCTAACATAAGGCATCTTATTTTATAGAAATTATTTTTACTATCAGAATTGTTTTAAAACAAAACAGCAGCAACAATTTAAATGCCACTTGTTTCATCTTAATCTTGATTCTTGGTTTTCACTATTTGGTCAGCAAAGTATGCCTTTGTTATTGCTGTTGGTGGTGTGTGTGTTTGCCCTTGTATGACCGAGAAGATCATTCTTTCGTTCTTATGCACAAAGAATCATAGCTCAGCTGGATAAGAAGTTTTGAGTCACAAACTTACTCCATTCTATACACATTGTTCCAGTGCCTTCTATCATTATTTTTTTTTATAATTTTATTTATTTATTTCTTTTTCCCCAAAGCCCCAGTAGATAGTTGTATGTCCTAGCTGCACATCCTTCTAGTTGCTGTATGTGGGACGTGGCCTCAGCATGGCCAGAGAACCAGTGCGTTGGTGCGTGCCCGGGATCCGAACCCGGGCCTCCAGCAGCAGAGCACGTGCACTTAACCGCTAAGCCACGGGGCCGGCCCTATCATTAAGGATTGAAGAAGAGAAGTCTAATGAGAAGCTGATATTTCCAATCCCTTTGTTTTCATCTGTTTGGAGTTTTAGGGTTTTTCTCCCACTTCATTTCATTTTAAGATAAAAAAAATAAAACTTTAACAATGTGTGGCTAGATCTCGATCTCAATTCATTAATCTTGCCTGGTGTTCTGAGGCCAAATGATATAAAATGAGAATATTTCCTTCTCCTTTACTTTTATCTGCTAGTCTGAGTTCCTTATAATTCCATCTTTCCTATTTTTTCATCATTTTATATTATATTCACTAATACTTTCAGCACACTTTTAAAGTGTACAATTTAGTGGTTTTTAATATGCTCATAAAGCTATGCAACCATCACCACTATCTAATTTTAGAACATTTCATCACCCCAGCAAGAAACCTCATAACCATTAGCAGTCATTCCCCATTCCCGTTGCCCCTTAGTACGAAGCTACTTTCTGTCAGTATGGATTTGCCTATTCTGGATCTTTTATATAAAATGTGGCCTGTTGTGTCTGTCTTTTTTGTTTGTTTGTTTAGCATAGTGTTTTCTGGGGTCATCCATGTTGCAGCATCTATCAGTATTTCATTCCTTTTTTGGTCAATTAATATTCCACTGTATGGCTATACATTTTGTTTATCCATTCATCCATTGACAGACACTGGCTTGTTTCCAGTTGTTGGCTATTATAAATAAAGCTACTGTGACCATTCATGTACAGGTTTTTGTGGGGATGTATTTTTTCAATTTTATTAGGCATACACGTATAGTGGAATTGCTAGGTCATATGCTAACTCTATGGTTAATGTTTTGAGGAATAGCCAAACTGTTTTGCAATGTGGCTGCACCATTTTACAATCCCACAAATAATTTATAAGGATTTAATTTTCTCCACTTCCTCACTAATACTTGTTATTGTCTATCTTTTTTATTTTAGCCATCTAGTGGGTGTGAAATATTTCATTGTGGTTTTGGTTTGCATTTCCCCAGTGACTAATGATGTTGTGCGTCTTTTCATGTGCTTATCAAGCATTTGTATACCTTGTTCGGAAGCATATCAAATCCTTTGCCTATTTTTAATTGGGTTGTCTTATTTTTGAGTTGTAAGAGTTCTTTATGTATTTTGGACACAAGTTTCTTCTGAAATATTTGATCTGCAAATATTTTCTCCCATTCTGTGGCGTTTTCACTTTCTTATGTCCTTTGAAACACAAAAGTTCTAAATTTAATGAAGTCAAATTTATTTATATTTTCATTTGTCACTTGTGCTTTTGGTGTCATATCTAAGAAACCATTGACTAACGCAAGGTAGTGACAATTTAGTCCTATGTTTTCTTCCAAGAGCTTTATAGTTTTAGTGCTTACATTTAGGCCTGTGATACATTTTGACATATTTTTTGTATACGTTGTGACGTAGCGTCCAATTTCATTCTTTTACATGTAGATATCCAGTTGTCTCAGTATCTTTTGTTGAAGACTTACCCTTTCTCTTGTCAAAAACCAATTGACCATAAATGTAAGTGTTTGTTTCTGGACTCTCAATTCTATTCCACTGATACATATATACCTGGGTTCTTTGCATTTCCACATAAGTTTTAAGATCAGCTTCTCAATCTTTGCAAAAAAGGCAGCTTATATTTTTATGCACTGACTCTGTAGATTCAGTGCATAAAAAAGTGGCATCTTAACAATATTAAGTCTTCCAATCTACAAACAAGAGAGAGTTTCAATTTATTTAGGTCTTCTTTAATATCTTTCAGTGATGTTTTGTATACCATTTGGTGGTTTTGGTGTACAATCTTATACTTCTTTTGTTAAATTTACTCCTAAGTATATAATTTTTTTGATGCTATTGTAAGTAGATTATTTTTCTTAATTCTGTTTTTGGATGTTTACTGCTAGTGTATAAAAATACAATTTTTTTCTTTATATTTATCTTATATCCTGCAACTTCGCTGAACTTGTTTATTAGTTTTAATATTTTATGGATTCCTTATATTGGATTTTCTATATACAAGATCATTTCATTGGTGAATACAGATAGATCTACTTCTTTCTTTCCAAACTGGATGCTTTTTATTTTTTTTTCTTGCCTAGTTGCCCTAGCTAGAACCTCCAGTACAATGCTTAATAGAAGGTGAGAGCAGACATCCTTCTCTTATTCCTGCTCTTCAGAGAAAATATTCAGTCTTTTACCATTAAGAATGATGCTGGTTGTGGTTTTTTTTGGTAGATGTCCTTTATCAGGTTGAGGAAGTTCCTTTCTATTCCTAATTTGTTGAAGGTTTTCATCACGAAAACGTGTTGGATGTTGTCGAATGTTTTTCTGCATCTATTGCAATGATGATATGTCTTTTATTATATTGATATGATATACTACACTGATTGACATTCATGTTAAACCAACCTTGCATTCTGGAATAAATTCCACTTGATCATGGTATATAATTTTTATTTGTTGCCAGATTTGGTTTGCTAGAATTTTGTTGAGGATTTTTGAGTCTATGTTCAGATTTTCTATTTCTTCTTAAGTTGTTTTTGCACTTTGTATCTTTTTAGCAATTTGTCCATTTCACCTAGGTTATCTAATTTGTTGCCGTATAAGTGTTTACAGTATTCCCTAATCATGTCTTTTATTTCTGTAAGATTGGTAGTGATGTCCCCTCTTTATTTATTCATGTTTAATTTTTTTAATTAATTAATTTATTTTGGTGAGGAAGATTGTCCCTGAGCTCACATCCGTGCCAATCTTCCTCTATTTTGTATGTGGGATGCCACCACATCGTGGCTTGATGAGTGGTGTGTAGGGCTACACCTGGGATCCGAAACTGCGAACGCTGGGTGGTCGAAGCAGAGCGTGCAAACTTAAATGCTATGCCACCAGGCCAACCTCTATTTATTCATTTTTAAATATCATTTTCCTCTAAGTTCTAATAAAGTATCTTAATTTCTTTTTTAATTGACTAGCATGGTTTCCTTCAATATTCAATATGCTGTTTGGTCTTAACTAACTGTATTTTAAAGTCTGGGCTTTATTTTTCTATAACCTTAGGTTGTTTGGCTCTTACATCAATCTCATTGTTCCTATACAATATTTTGTGCAATTCTTGAAAATTTCTCAAAATTAGAGGATATCTTTCCAGTTTCCTGAACATTTATTTTAGGGGTCAGGAGTACTTAAATTTAGAGCTTCAAATCCCCATTTGAATTAAAAGCTATAGTTCACTTAAAATAATACATCATAATAAAGCCTAACATTTAATAAAATAATAATATTTAATGAGCATCTACCATATGCTAGATATTATGTAATACACTTTATGTGAAATCCCATCATATCGACATAAACAGCCTTTGAGTCAAGTTATAGATTACACAACCAAATTCGAGCCCAGTTTTGTCTTACTTTAGAGCCAACACTCTTAACCCTGTGGTTGACAAACTTTTTCAAAGAGGGCCAGACAGAAAATATTTTAGGCTTTTGGGCTGTATGGTCTTTGTTGCAATGGCTTAACTCAGCTTTTGTAGCAAGAAAGCAGTATTAACAATATGTAAATGAACAGGCATAGCTCTGTTCCAAAAAAATCTGACTTACAAAAAAGGGTAGCTTGCCTGCAGGCCATAGCTTGCCATCCCCTTCTCTTAACCAATGTATCACGCTGCGCTACTTCTTCCTCAGAGCCCCCCCTGATTACCACATAGATCAATTTCTTCTGCTTCTGGACTTCTACCATACTAACTGTTGTAATACCATAGTCCTAAGTCACATATCCTTCTTTTTATATAAATTATGCCTTCTTTTGTTAACTATATCGACAAAAGATTATGCCAAGGAGTAAAGTGATTTTATATATTTTGTTATATCTCTCTACAGCACTCAACTGCATGCTACAGATTGTAGAAGTAATTCAGAAACGTACATGTGACTATCTGGAGAATTTTGTCCCAATAAAGCCACCCACCTAAGGTCACATGATAGAAATGTAAAAATTAAACAACAAAGATGTTGATATGGAAATGCAGACAACTGAAATTTAGCCAAGGTTCTATGGTCAACATCTTCTTTGATTATGACTTTTTTTTTTTTTTTGTGAGGAAGATCAGCCCTGAGCTAACATCTGCCAATCCTCTTCTTTTTGCTGAGGAAGACTGGCCCTGGGCTAACATCCGTGCCCATCTTCCTCCACTTTATATGGGACGCCGCCACAGCACGGCTTGACAAGCGGTGCGTCGGTGCGCACCCGGGATCCGAACCAGTGAACCCCGGGCCGCCGCAGTGGAGTGCGCACACTTAACCACTTGTGCCACCAGGCCGGCCCCATAACTTTTTTAAAGCAGAAAAAAAATACATACTTATTTCCATTTTCTCAGTCTCAAGATTCTCCTCAGATTTTCCTATCTCAAGAAATCATAATTTATCAAAACCATAAGTGTAAGATGGGTCATTGTAAGAATGAGTCATAATTTAGGTAATAATCACTGTATAAATGTAGATAACATTTTTCACATTTTAGAAATGAGTAATGACACCATTTTCCAGGATTAAAAATTTTTAGAGTAAGTTCCTCTGAAACAATGGCTATATTGCTTTTTCAGGTAGGTAAACAAATCTTCTTAAAAATAATTTTAATAATCAATTGTTCTTTCATTTGCATTATACCCATATTCTCAAACACAGTCTATATGGAGATTCTTTGATACTTTGAGGTTTAAAGCAGATTTATAATAGAATCATCCTTTCAAGTGTTACTGACTATATCTGTAATGAAAAGTACTGGACAAGTATTAAATGTGTAATGGGCTAGATGGTCTTCTAACCAGAGACACCATCAGTTTCTGAGGAATGCCTCTGCCCAGAGACTTGAAATTTGGCAGTCACAGAAGTGAAAACTTGGTATAAGAAGATTAGAGTTTTCTAACCCGGGGAAAAAAACAAAGAAACAAACACGAGGCACTGAGTCACAACTAGAAGGAACACAATTTAAAGTTAACATGGTTTTGGGGCTGGCCCGGTGGCCTAGCAGTTAAGTTCACGAGCTCCTCTTTGGCCGCCTGGGGTTCACCGGTTTGGATCCTGGGCGTGGACTTACGCACCGCTCATCAAGCCATGCTGAGACGGCGTCCCACACGGAACAACTTGAAGGATGTACAACCATGACGTACAACTATCTACTGGGGTTTCGGGGAGAAAAAAGGAAAAAAGGAAGAAGATGGGCAACAGATGTTAGCTCAGGGCCAATCTTCCTCAAAAAAAAAAAAATCTCCTGGAGGTTCTTGTTTAAAAAAATTATAATAAATAAAGTTAACATGGTTTTAATTATCAGACTTCGGCTGAAACTACAGACTAGCTACCCCAAATCATTCTCAAACCACTATTCCCCCTGCTTCATCCACCACAAAGGCCCAAGTCCTTGATATCTCAACATCCCTTAAAAGTAAGGGCAGCCACATGCCATGGGCCAGTAAGTCCACGGTCGATATTTGCTGGAGGTCACTGAAAGATTTATTTCCTGGTTAAAAGAGAAGACTCAATAGGCAGAGCTGTTCCTCATTCTTCCTGCCCCGAACTGGAATGTGGTATCTGATCAGCAGAAGCATCTACTTTGTAGCAAGCATGAGAGAAAGCATGAGGACAAAACTCAGACAGCATTGAGCCTCCTAACAAAAAGTAAATAACTACTTTCCTCTAGACTTCTTGTTCTGGAAAAATAAATCCCTATTGTTTTACATCATTGTGCATAAAACTTGCAGCTAAAAGCATTTCTAATTGATATACACTTTAAAACTATTTTTTAAATTGTCAATTAGTTTTGGCCACACAATGTGAGTAAAAATTTGCTTTTAAGATAAGCTCGTATAATAAGATTTCTTTCTCTTTCAAAATGTTTAATTTTATATTAATAATTATTAGCTAAAGTTGCTGTTATATTAAAAAACATGAAGAATTATTATTAGGCCTTTATAATTTTAAGTTATCAGCATTCTATTTTTTTGAAAAAATCAGAAACTTTGAAATACAGGAAAAATTACTTTTCTGACTTAGATTTAGTTAATGCACCTTATGCTCAAGAACTTATAATACAATTTTTAAAAAGTTCCCTGATTTAGCAAAAACAAAAATTATAACATTATTATGTAGTTGTGAGAATATTGGTATTGTAGAAATCTCATCCAGTATTACACGTCAAATGACTTACAATACAAAATACAATTTAATCTGCTTTAGGTGTAGAACAAGTGATTTGATATCTGCAAGCAATTTAGGATACTGTGTAGAGGTTTCTTAACTGGAAGGCTGAATATATCTAAAAAACATTAATTGCTTCGATGATTTTAAATTGCTTTGTGAATTACACAACAATTAAATGCTCCAATAACTGAGTTAATTCAAGTGAATGGCAAAAATATACATCATAATACAGTATTTATAGTGTATTAGTAAAAGATGGAAAAGCAATAAAATTAACTCTTCAAGTTACATAGGGTTAAAAGACCTCAAATAAAACTACTTAGTTTCTCAAAACAAAATTTAGGTTATCAAGAAAATGACAGAAGCAATTGAATGTGGATAAAATATCAAAAGTATTCCAGTGAGCTCATCAGGGTTCATTCAAAAGACGCCAAGACGCTAGGGGGGAAATGGACTATAAGTTGACAGGTACTCATTGAATTGCTAGATTGTGCTATGAAATCACTTTGGGAAACCTGAGTTCCTGTTACCAGGAATTCTGGTATGAGATACACCTCAGAAAAACAATACGCTTAGGAAAATAAGGTTATTAAATCAAAGTAAATTCCATCTGCCTCCTTCCCCCATTAAATTAGGAGCTGTGAGAAGCTCAGAAGGCTCCTTTCCTAGGTTGAACCAGAAGGGGGCTTCAAAGCAGTGGCTGGAGCTGGAGGTATATCCACATGTCAGAAGGCCAGCCCTGAGCACTCTTAATGCCAAATCTCAGAACTCACCTTCCCCACGCTGCCTCAAAGATGACTAACACCTGTGTAATTTAGGTTTAAGGAGCCTGAATAAGGCCTCCCAATGCAACTATTTCACTGAAAATTGAACACTCAAGACCAATTAAATTTTAGTTAAAATGAAGTCTCATATTACATTTATCTATTTTTCTCTAAGTTTCTATTTCCATGTGTCAAGAAAAAAAAGTCATAGAATGTGTGTATATATGTGTGGGGAACATTACTTAAAAGTATCTCTTTAGGTCAGCAAAGTTCTAAGCAAGGAGAGACCACAAAAATTCCAAACCGCATCCCTAAGAAATTTCTATCTAAAGTACACATACCCAAGGTTGCAGTTAATAACAATGTTTGCTCTATTCATTCAGAAATCCAACAAAAGACAGTGACATTTATATTTAGCTCTAATATAAGCAACTCTTGTGGGCAGAGGGCTGAATTTGGTGCTAAACCAGATGACTAAGAAAAATTCATTTTTCTAGTTGTACTTGTTTGTGAAAAATGTGAAATGATGCTTCATTATAGGTTGTCAAAATATTTAAACAAATTGTTACCAAGTATAGACTATGTATAAGGCTCTCAAAGTAAATACAAAGGTGAATGAAACTCAGTTTTAGTGCTGAAGATACTAAGCATCTGGTGAGGAAGACAGTTATGAACTCTGCTAACCACACAAGGCACAGGGCTAAGCATTGAGAGTAATGCCAAAGGAACACCAAGAAGGAAGAGTCATCAATCACCAGCTCTAAGCCAATTTGTAGTTATCAGCATAATAGTAAAAGTATGTGAAAAAGCAAACAAAAGACAGTTAAATATCTGCTATCATTAAACTTACTACTAAAGAACTATTGACAATTAACTAGAATTCTCCAGGTCTTATGATAATGAAAAAAAATCACATCTGAATTCTTAAATCTAACCTTAACCAGATTAATTTGTTTCTGGAAGGTCAAATGAAAAAAACAATAAATGCCCAACTCCACGTGTGCTTCAACACAATCAGTCTGACTTCTTTTCTTCTTCTCCTGCTTCCAAAAAAGATGTAAGAGCAAATTCAGTTTTCATAAAATGAAATACGCTTCTTATAGATAAGCTTCAACAAAGGTATTGGACTTGAGGTACAATGGTAGGCTACAATGGCAGGCTCCCCTGGCTGCAAAATGCAGACCTTGGGTGCCACCGATGGGAGAGCCCTTTCCCCTCACCCACATTCCCTCTTTCTGGGATGAACTTAGAAACACTGGCACGCAAAGTGGTAGATAAGTCTTTGCAGCCCACACCACCTGAATTAAACTGGTCTCAATGGACACTCGGGCAAAGGCTAACCAGAATAAAGCCATTCTCAGGCCTCATGTATAGCAATCATTCCACAAAGTCAACTTACTGTTGTCTATCAAAGTGCAAGCTGGCTCAATGCGTACACTAAAGAAGTGTTGGCCAATAGTTCTAATTTAGTAAGTGGTTATACGGCAACTTCCTTATGCTGAGCATGATCTAAGGTGCTCAGAACAGGAGGGAGACAGAAAAGAAGTACAGAGTCTCCAGGAGCTAATAATCTAGTGGCTTAAAAGACACTTACCAAACTTTAAGACCTAAATTCTGAAAACCTTAGAGGTAAGATTGAAAACAAAACAAAAACAAATGCTTACCTTTGTATAATAATTAATCCTGATCCCCAAAGTCGTGTTTAACCTTAGCAGTCTGCTTTAAAAGGTGGGGGTGGGGGGGCTCTGTTTATCTTTAGTGCCTGGTTCAAGAATCTCTGTTGTTAAGCGGGAAAACAACACATTATGTTTTTACTTCTTTTTAATACTATTTCCAAATAACAATGTTTCACTTAGAAGTGAATATATACACGCAAGATCTTTTCTGCCTCGCTTTAATAACCCATGATGATTCAAAATCTAATGAATTAATGTCAGTCTGACCCTAGCTAAAATGAAAACGTAGGAAAGTACTGTCTTCCACTATGGATACAGGCCTTCAGAAATCAATGATTGGGGACAAAAAAGGCCATGGAAACAGTTATAGGTATTTATCAAAAAAAGATCAAATCTCTTTTCTCTCTTGCTAAGGGTATGTTTCTCAAACAGTTTTCTTCACATCTATAACCCCACCGCACCAAAACCATTTGATCTTGAACCTTTAAATCCTGCTCTTTTGTGATGCACGCATCAGTGAATGCTCCTGTTAGAAAGAGAAATTCATGCTACTCGATTACTTTTACTCAATAGGCTTAGAGTCAGAATTTTAAATAAAAAAAAAGTCCAAAGTTATCGTAATTTGAAATTAACCAAGTCTTTTGGCTAAAGAATGTTAATCCCCAGAGCATCTTACATACAAGAAAGACATTCTGCTCTCCATTGGTTTTTCTCTTATCATATATATACTCATTGAAAGCCATACACGAATAGTAAAAATCAAGAGCAGAATAAATAATACGATTTTCACCTAGGCAGTGCTTTACATAAAACTATAAACTGTCGTATAATGAACCTTCGCAACAGCAGTAACGTACAATCAAGAAGTCTTCAGATTATCTGAGAGATAATGTAAACACCAATTTAAAATGTGCCAAGAGTTCAAGGTAACAAATACCTAGGTACCATATATTGTCAAGGATTTTCTCCCTTATAAAAACATGGTCTTCTTACTGTCAAATGATATAGGAACCTAATCTCTTTCACCGACATAATAAAAAGGATCCAAATCTTGGAAACAGGTGAAAAATCCAGTACTCTAATACCACAAACTCATTCATTCCTAATGAGATGCTATTCTTTATAATACCTCAGAGCAGAAGACCTATAAATAGTTGGGATTCAAAGTACATCTGAATTTCAACTGTTTTGATATTTATTTTCTATCCCATTTACTTGATTATTAACAGATAATAATCAACCAAACCCTTTCAAAAAGCTATTTTAATAAAGGCTCTGAAAGAACTTCATTGCCGGTATTATTAATTATTATTATTACATGAGGGAAATAACCCAGTGACAGCAAGTATTCAATTTCACAAAATGAATCAGTAGCAGAGCCTGAGAGACAATCTAAGACTCTGATTCAATACAATCCACTAAACCACAAACAGCAAGAGCAAACACAATCTTTTCTAAGCCTCACTATACATCATCGTACCCATTTTTTCCCCTAAAATCATTTTCACAGAGTCATATCAGCTATGTGAACTAACAGACTCTCCCATGATGTAGCAAAGATAAAATCGGATCCTTACCACAGCTGCTAAGCTTAGTGGCTACTGTTGCTTTTTCTTTCTTCTAAGATCTTTGCTGCTTCTAATACTTACCTGATCTGCTTGGCGACAATCTAAAAGCAGCCGTTTTTCTAAGATCTGTCAGTCCATATATTTCTTTGGTGTGTGGGAGAGGGTGCTGGAGGGGAGCAGTACATACAATGATAAATCACTTAAGCTTATCAGTAGCAGCCCGCAGTAGGACTGAACTTTAAGTTATGAAGAGAATTCCTTCCAGCCATTTGTTTTCAAAAAGGAATTTTGCATGCATTATAGAAATAAAATCCAAAAATCATACATAAATCAGGAAAGGGTGAAAACAAGAAGACAGAAAGTGATTACTCCATTTTATTAACCCTAGTTCAAAAAATCCAGATTAAAGTATTCAGGCAGACTCTGAAATATACAACTGTCACAGTGAAAACATTTCAGAAAATGTGCTGCAATATGCTACTATGATTAAAAGCCATATAATCCGGGGAATCTCTGTCACAGAAAGAATAAGAAAATGAACTAGGCAAATAGCTTTTTACACACTTTTCTAAAATGAAAAGGCTGTAATTTTGTCACAGTGACACAAAGGTAGGTGCAACTTCATCTTTCCCTAGTATAAAAACATATTTTCATCCATAGGTATTTGATTACATTCAAAGAAATCACACATGGTTTAATACCAAGAACTATTATTTTATGATACTATTACATGTGTTCTAAGTCTGAACCCATCATAACACATACTAAGGGTAATCATTTACTATATACTCTCTAAATAGAAAAGACCCTCGCACCGCTCTTCTTCTACTTTTGTTTTTTTAAATGTACAAATATTATCGGACACAAACGAGAGAATAAGGAGCAGCAATGAGGTACACCATATGTTCCCACTGTAGGCTGAGTCCTGGTCTTTGTTCCAGTATTCTAGAGCCACTGAAAGGAAAGCCAAGTATCCATCCATTAAAACATTTTTACATTATTTCTGGCAAAAGTTATACTACTGATAGGTTCACTCGATTATTCCTGCCTGCATTTGCTTCTTTAATACAGATCTCTTGCAATTCTATGAGCCTGCAGTACAACCACCTTGGAAAACAGGTCTGTAGCAGGACAATCTGATAAAACAACGTAACGGGTAGACATTGAAGAAGAACGCAAAGTTATTTTCCTAGTAAAAGAGTTCAGAAGTAATTCTATATCAATGACAAAATTTTTGGTTTTTACCAGCTACGCACCTATCCAGATATTATCCACCTTGCAGGGTTTCCCTCAATCTTAAAATCTCCCAGGACAGTTTTAACGGTACAACTCAAACCAAACTAACCACGCCCTTTATACCCACAGTCAAGCCACCTTTTGCTCTTTTTTCCCCCTCAAAGTAACAAATGTACATCTTTCACCTACAAGGGTTTGCACCAGTTCCCCAACCCGAGTCAGAGACTCTTTTTAGCCATGCCTTGAAATAATTCCTGTTGGAAGATGTTTTCCCGCGGGCAGTGTGCGGATGCCTAGAAGAGGCACCCACGCTTACCTCCCACGCACCTGCAACCCCTGGCGGGATGCTGGAGCTGCTGCTCCCAGGACTGCGCTCCGCTCCGCTCTCGTTCCTGCTCTCTTCTCTCCCGGGAAACTACAGTCCAGGCTGCGCCTTCGGCGGCTACAGGGACCCAAGCTCCGCCTCCCCCTCCTCTAGTTGGCGCATCGGCAGCTGTTGCTCCTCCCCCTGCTGTTCCTGCTGCTGCCCCGGCTGGAGGCGGCGGGAAGCCGCTGCCCTGGTACCTTCCCGCTCCCCGCACTTCTGCAGTTGTTCTGTCACTTCCCTTGCCCTGGGGACCCCTCTCCTCTCACTCCGCGACCTCACACCTGGAGCTGCCTCTCGCCCCGTCCGAGCACCTCCGTGAGAACCTCAGGCTCAACCGATCCCCCCCCGACCCGCAGGTCCGGCCGCCCGGTGTGCCTGGGGCTCGGCGGCTTTCGGGGAAGCTGCTCCTCTGGCCAGGGCGCATCCCCACACCGCGCCCTCCCTCCACCCGGCGATTCCCCCGATGCTTCCTCTCCGCCGGCGCGGTGTCCACAACTCAGCCGCCCCACGTTCCCCACTTCGAGCTCTCCCCCCACCCCCCCTTCCTTCCTCTATCGGCTAGCCCGCCCCCACAATGGGTGAGTCGCCTGTGGGGCCAACCCTGCACCCTGATTGGCGCAGGTGAGAGCTGACCCCTCCCTTCCTCTTCTTTCCGGGCACCCTCTCTTTTCATCTCACCTCCTCCCGCACAGGCAGGGAACTCTCCTACTATTGGCTAGAAGTGTCCCCACCCATCGGCTCAGGCTCCACCGCACTGCCTGCTGGGAATTGTAGTCTTGCTTGTGCAGGAACTGCCGACGACGCCGGCGAATGGGACTACGAGTCCCCATAGGCCCCTGCGCGACTCCGGCTGGGCAGGATTCCGGACAACGCCTGGTTCCTCTCGGGTCCTTCCGGCGTCGCCGGAGTGAATTGATCCGAGTTCAAGAGGGCTCCAAAGGTGGGACGTGAAGTCTGTGCCTCACTTGTCGGTAAGGTGTGGCTGTTGTGTCCCAGTCCCTGTAGTCCCCCGCGGAGCAGAAGAGGTCTGGGGTCACAAGGGCCGTGGCTGAGGCACTCGGGCTTGGCTCCGGCAGGCGGAGCGGACGGGGCTGGGAACGGGGCCCTATGGGCGTAAGCGAGGTTACCCTACGCGAGTGGCGTAAAGCGGGTTTGTAAATGCCGCCTGCCCTGTTCAGGCCTGAGCGCCTCCAGGAAGTCTCTAGGTGGAGGCGGGAGGGGAAGGGCATGGTTGGCCTCTGGGGCCGCCGGAGATGGGAGAGGGCGGATGTGCGTGGGGTGGGGTCCTCTGAAGGTGTGGCTTGGGGCGGGGAGATGAGGCTGCTGTTTTCCCCCTGCTTTGGAAGTGGGATAGAGGAGGAGTGGAGAAGGAAGAGGTGCTTGGGAGTCTGCTCTTGGGGTGAGTCGGGTTCTGCCCTTTGAGGGAAGAGGAGAACTGTAGAAGGAAGAGTCAAATGTTGACAGAGATCTACGGATTTAGTTTCAGTTTCATGATGTGGCCCCTCTAAGTAGGTAATTTTATCCTAAGGAGAAAAGCTTAACCCGCTTAGATGTAATTCCTAATCTAAATGTGCGCTTTTACAGTTTTCAGAGAGCATTCACGTTGGGATGCTGATGAGGAAACTGAGGAGATAAATGACGTGCCCAAGGTCACACAAGTAGGGCCAGATCTCTAATCTGATTATAGTCCAACTTCTGAATCAGAGCTGCCACACCAGAAAGAAGGAGTAAGGAGATTGGTTGTGTTTTCTGAAAAGAGTGGAGGAAGTTGCAAAGTAATGGATTTTATATGTTTCTAAGATGCCATTTGTGAGGTGAAGAGTCTTTTTGACCAGGAGAGAGATTCCTCAGTAAATGAAGGACACACTCTTAGCGTTTTGGGAAAATAAGAAGAAAGAGTCAGTTTCAACTTAGATATTTTTTCCTTTTATTAGAGGTGTATTAAGTAATGAACTGTACTACCATTTTAAAGCGTAGATAATGAGATAGGAGAACGTAAACAATATATCCCATCCTTACAGTTAAAAGATATTCCTTTCCCTTCCTACCTTAGGACTGTTTTTACCTTCGTTTTGTAAAACTGAGAGCAGTGGGATTGGAATTCTTTCCCAAAACTTATTATACACTTTTTTCAAATAATAGAGCATCACGAGAGACTTTAGCCTGCTCATTACTAGAAAAGAAGGTACGTTGCATTTCTTGGAAGCAACATCACATTTTTGCTGATTTTTGTTGTGTTTCCCCTCATTTTCTTGATTCTGGGCGTATGTATGTAAGTAATAACATCAGGCTTTGCATATTTTATTTTTCTTAATATCATCTGTGACATTTAATATCCTTATTTTATATTAAAGAAAGGAAAAATAGGACATTTATATTTTATATTGAACAGAAAGCAGTGTGCTTGTTCCAATCTTATCCTTTATAATTGTTATTATGACCAGTTATTAGCTCAGGAATATTATTATTGGATAGTTTTTAAATAAAATTTTTGGAGTATGTTCATTGACCTCAGGATTTCTTCATGATAAGTTTGTACATAATGAGATGTCTACTGTTAGCAGGTCGTCACATCGTGGTTTACTGTTGAATAAGTTGACCACTGACATATGCTGCGTTTTGAATGTACTCTGCAATTGTTAGTATTATCAACAATGTATTTAACTTTTGAATGCAAAAATACTTTCTAGGATCACAGGTGTTACATTCCCCTGTGATTGAAGTTGAGGGCTTGGAAATTAATATGACCTTTAAAATAGAAGAGAGGTAGGATACTATAGAATAAAATAAAATCAGGAATAATGCAGCACCATGAGTAAAGCAGTACACAAGGAAGGAAGACCAACTAAACAAATGGAAAGTTATGTGGGAGTAACTGGCTCTGTGCTATATTAGGAGGGCGTGGTAGTTTAAGTAGACCATAAACTGAACATAAGTGATGGTAAAAGAAGAATGTTATTGTATTTTCTAGATGGCAGTATAGGCATTGGCTTTTTGTTGGAGGAAGTATGAAAATGAGTTGTTCTAACTTTTGACCTGCAGCTATGAGGTTGTGGCATGAACTTTCAAACTAAAAGTCAGGAAAATTTGGAGATAAGTAAAATTAATATAATGCATTGTTTCGGCGTGTGTTACTTTTTGTCCTTAGTTCAGTTCTACCACTAATTTCTCTTCATCTCTGAGGTCCCTTATAGTTTGATATTTCACCTCTGTTGGAGCGGCAGAGTGATGTTTCTATTGTGTTTATCATCTTTAAGTCACCTGCTGGAGTACTGTGGTCATTTTGGATCTCTGCACATTGAATAATTTAGGGTTCACAGATGATGTATACACTTGTATTTTTATAGTAGTTTGCAGTTTACCAATGTCCACAATTGTTCTCATTTTGGGTTTTGTAGGAGCCTTGTGTCAGCTTTTGGACATTATCTCTTACAGGACTTAGGATGTCTTCCATGTACATCTGTCTCCTTTTCTTTAAGGATATAAAGTTTATAAGAACAGGACTGTGTGTTATCTTTTTATTCCCAATAGGTAAAATAATTGAGTACCTGTTTACAGAATGAAGAGGTTCAGATTGGTTAAGTGTAAGGTCATGCAACTAGTAACTGGTGGGACCAAGACATAATCCAGTTCTTCTGACTGCAGATCTTTAATATTGTGGGATAAAGACTCAGTTCCCTTAGATTATTTATTTTACGTGAGAAAAAGATTTAAAATGACTTAAATATTCAAATACTATTACCCTCTTACTTTGTTTAATGCTGGCAATTTATCTTTTGTCTGGTATCCAGCTCTCCATCCTTATCCCCAGCCTTTCTCATTTGCTGTGCCTTTCAATTACCACATAACATAAGTTCCTTCCTGACTCGGGGGCCTTTGTACATGTTGCATCCCTCTCCTTGGACTTCTCCCCCTCCCCTTCCCAAATCTGGCCAACTCCTAGTAAATTTTCAAGGCTCAGTTTAAATGTCATTCCTCAGGGTCACCTTCCCTGACCTTCTTTAACCCGTCCTTCCTAAAATTAGACTAAGTTTTTACTATATCTTCACCATACTCTGTGCTTCTTTGTAGCATCACCACAAATGGAACTTAATTATTTCTGTATTGATTTGATAAATGACTGTCTCCTCGCTAGACTGTAAGCTACCAGGGTGCGTCGTCTCGTTTGTCATGTGCCTTACCTCACTGCTTACACAGTATCTGGCGAAAAGTAAGTGCTCAGTAAATATTTGCTGAATTAATGAACAAATGGTTGAGCGAATGAATGCTTTCATGCACAGTGCCACCAGCACTCTGCTAGGGAAAAAAATATAGAAATGAGTAAAATAGACGTGCTTCCCACCCCTAGGTAAAAAGGAGTTGACAGAAGTTTAATATAAATTGTAGAAAGATGTTTGTTCTTTCTTGGAGCTCTCTAAAATCAGGATAGTTTTCTGTGGGGAAATGACAAGGGAGTCATTTTCTATTTGAGCAAAATTTCTGTACAACAGAGCATTTTGGAGACCTTATCACTGTCCTGCATTTATTATAACAAAATATAGAGATGGAAGAAACTAACTTTTAATAGATTCTCTTCTTCCCTAGTGTTATGTCGTATTGTCCTCAAGGAAATCCATGCTTTTTCCTTTTTTCTGTTGTTGTTTCATGTTGTTTTTTACCCATGGTATCTTCCTTTGAATTTTACCTTTAATATCACCTGCTTTAGACAAGGTGACTTTGTAAAATTAAGTAGTGCTTGTTTCAAAAGAGTTTACATTTTGGGCTTCTTGAAAATTTTCATAATGTTTCAGTGGGTCTTAAGGTAATAATCTTATTTGCTTTAAATCTAGATACTTATGAGGGTAAAGAGATCATTATTTTAAAAACACGCAAACTAGATTTCAGGGGTAAATTGTGTTAGGTTTTGTTCCTGAAAAACAAATGCTCTCATCCTTTGCAGTACTATAGTAATGGCATAGAGTAAATTCAACAGCTCTGAATTGCTGTAGCCTTACATGCCTTCATGAAGTTACCAAGTCACTGTCCCACAAAATATTGTCAAAAAGTGATTGCTGATATTTGGCTTTAAAATTTGATAATGCTGTCAGTTTTTATTATTAAATATAAGTCTTTGATAAGTCCTAGATTTATTTTTTTTAAAGTCAGTCCCGATGTTATTTGAATGTCAGATAAAAAATTCATATTTAGGGCCGGCCCTGTGGCTTAGTGGTTAAGTGCACGCGCTCCGCTGCTGGCGGCCCGGGTTCGGATCCCGGGTGCGCACCGACACACCGCTTCTCCGGCCATGCTGAGGCCGCATCCCACGTACAGCAACTAGAAGGATGTGCAACTGTCACGTACAACTATCTAGTGGGGCTTTGGGGGAAAAATAAATAAAATTATTTAAAAAATTCATATTTACCTAGCATAACCAATATGTAGAGGATAAAACTTGAAGTACTGCTTATGTGTTGTTGGATTATTAAGGTCTTTATGATAGGTAATGTTACAAGAATTTCAACCTAATTACATGATAATTTTTTTCTCCATGATATAAACTGTAGAAGTGATTTAGAAGTTAGGGTGATTGATTGTGTATATTAGTGCATTTGAAATGTTATAGAAGTTTGCAGTCTTATGGTTTAGGAATATGCACACGTGCGTGCGCACAGTGTAAAAAATGAAAGCACCTTTATTGCAGCAATTAGAAATAAGGTATTTGCAGAAAGGTAAACCATGTAGTTTGTTGGTCCATTTTTGTCTATATGAAGATGAAAAATTCACTTTTCTCATTTTAGCTACAAATTTTAGATTTTTGCGTTTAGATGCAAATTAATTGCATCTTAGATATAATGTAATATTACAATCTTATTTTTCAAGGTCACCCTTGTATTTTTGGTATGGGTAATCTTTTTTTTTTAACCCCCCAAAAAGTGATTTGAATTTATTCAGTCTCAATCTCACTCTTCTACAGTTGCCTAGAGTCAAGTGTTACTGTAGGGTTAAAAAAAAAAAAAAAAAAGATTCTACCAGCAAGCTTACGAATTATTGCATAACAGCAGTGGAGCTTATTAAATGGTAGTCACTACTGTTTACTCATGCCAGTCTCTTGGAAATAAGTTTACCAGAAGTCTGTCTACATTGTATAATAATGATACTCTGGTTCATTCCTTTATCAAATATTTATTGGGTATATATTATGTGTGAAATTGCCTTAAATCATCTTTGGAATGAGTGGGGATATAATACAATAGCCGACATTTATTGAGCAGTAACTAAGCGCAAGCATCATGCAAGTATTTCACATGTTCTAGTATAATCCTTGCAGCAACCTGTGAGGTAGAGGCACTGTTATCCCCAGTTTAAATGAGGAAACTAAAGTCCAGAGAGGTTAAGCACCTTGCCCAAGGTCGCACAACCAGTAATTGCTTGGAATTAGGATTTAATTCATGCTGGCTGACTCAAGAGACCATATTTTTAATCATCAGTAAAAATGATGTTAGCGATTGAGCTCAATTGGAGAGAAGTTAGATTTCGAGTTGCAGTTACAGATAGCTTCTATCTTAGCTGTTAAGGTCAATGTGGCAGGCAAAAATTACTTATATTCAAACTTACTCTAAAAAATTCCTTAAGAAATTACCATGTTGGAGACTAACATAACTTCAGCAAAGCCAGTTTTTTGTCTGGCATTGGACTAGAATTGCTTTTCCTTTGAGTGTTAGGTGAGGTAGTTGATTTGTTATTCAGAGACCATGTTGGAAAAGATTATAATACAGGAATCAAAAAGTGGTGAGCTGCTTATTTAAGAGGCACTGTGGCTCTAAGTCTGGTGGGGGTAGTAGTTTATCCGTGTCTCTCATCTCTTTCATTCTGGGGCTTATGTGCATGGAATGGAATTATGATCACTTATGTATTTCAGTAGTTATTTTTCTTTTCTTAAAAAAAAAAACCGTTAAGTATGTCAGTTGAGCTTGCGTAGGGTAAGTGTATGTAAAACGTGATGCAGGTATGCTCACTGGAGTTATGCAAAGTGGCAGCTTGATGTGTATTTCTTTACTGTCTCTCTTCCCTGCAAGACCACACACCCTCAAGGGCATGGACTGTGTCTGACTTTTCATCACTGCGTCTCAAACTAACACTGTTGCTGACTTTGACTGACTGTGCAGAGTACTGTGCTAGGGACTAGGAAATAGAGAAAAGAGTAAACCTTTTCTTTAGGGCATTTATAATTTAGTGAATGAAGGGGGTGCATTTAGCCTTTCTGATATATTAAGTACTTTCACATGCATCAATTCGTTTGATAATTTTGGGTCAGTGCTGATAGGAAGGGGAAGAAAATGATAGTTTCTCTAACTTACCATCTGGTCCCTGGCACTGGAACATGCCTTCCTGCCTTACTCAACCATCCTGTCTTCAGGATGAACTGGAACTCCAGTGGAGATTGGAGTTAAGGAATGACAAAACCCTAGGATGTTACACCCCTGCTGCCTTCTTAGACTTATGTAAGGTTGCTACAACAAAAGCCAGTTGGGAATGGTAAATGAGTCAGACCTGGCCTCTGGGCTGCAACTGCTTCCTATACCAGTTCAGATTGTTGCAAGGCTTTCTTAATTTAATTCCAAAGGATTTTGAGTAATGCTGTGGTCTTTCATTCAGAAATACATGTGCTTTGTGGATGCCTTTGTCTGTAATAAAATTGGCATATTGGCAGTATTGTCAAAACTTAAGAGATTTCTGAGGTCCTACCTTAATTTTGGTGTGCTTCCTTAAAAAATGAATTACAGTTTTGCAAGTGAAGGTTACAGAGGAACTGTGTATACAATGTAAGCAGATACCATTCTGTCACCCTTATTTCTTCTTGTGACTAATAGCGTTTGTAATTGAGATCAGTTGGGAGCTAAAGATGAAGTTAAATGTCACTAAGATAGAACCTAGTCCTCATTAGCACCTAGTGTTAAGCAAATGAGCCAGAGTCAATTTATCTGGGGCTAATCATTTTATTAACTTTTGAGTGCCTTGTGGCAGTGTCTTAGTGCAAAGAAATTTTGTAAGGTAAAGAAAATACACATTGCATAGCATAAAGGACGTTTAGGCGATTAGAAGTCATTAGGTTAAAAGGTTAAACAGTAGGTATCTAAGATTATAAGTGATACAGAGCAGGTAGGCCTGACCGGTGTGGGACAGTCTCCTTAAATTGTACTTTCAAGAATAGAGACCATAGAAACAGTATGAGGGCTTATGTTTAGTTGAATTTCTAAGGGATTTTTAAAGGAAAGCTTTAGTATTATATTGGAGAAATTAAAACAGGAGATCACAAATACTATTAAAAAGGAAAATAGAAATACCTCAATTAAACACTAAATGACTATTCACTTAGGCATTATTTGAGTCCTGAGCCACTAGATAAAGAACTTTATGGGCAAAAGATGAACATATTCAAGGGGACAAATTTGTTTCCTGCCCTCCAACAAATGTTTTCATTTGAATTTTCTTCAGACTAGGATTTAGGCATTGGAGTAGGAAAAAAAATTGAGGATTGTCGCAACTAAAGAGTTCTGTATTTTTTACCCTGAACCAGTTTTCGGAAGTATCATAGAAGCCAGTTGTTGCTATTTTTGTTGTTGTTCCTATTTCCCATCAGCTAATTCAGAGGTAATGAGCCCTTTGACTCTGTGGTCAACTTTTGATAATCCTGTAAAGATTATCCCCTTTTATGAATTATCTCGAAAAGGTCTTTGATTGCATCTTGATTACACTCTGCTACCCAATCTGCTTCTGGGCCACAGCTTTCTTTATTAAGTTGATCTATGTACGTTAAGAGAATAAAAAGTAATTTTAACATAGGCTTGGCAAATAGTTTTAAAATGCATATGATGACCAAATTCCATTAAGTATTCCAGACTTATGTAATTTGCTTTGGATGATATAGGTAGCTTTTTTCTGGTGGCCCAAGTTAATTTATTTATACCTCCATTTTGGCAAATGGGGGAGAAAGTTTTTAAAAATCTGCTATGTAAGTGGCCTTTATGATGTTGTGATATCAGTATTAGGCTGTCATTGTGTGTGCTATGCAGGGCTAAGACTAGGCTGAGGCAGTCGAGGGGCCTAAGGTGCAGAATTTAAGGAGAGACTCACTCTGTGTCATGCAAGTCAGAGCTAAATTTTGTTCTCTAGGTATCTAGAGGCCTCACCCTAGTTCCAGTCGTGATGCCGTGTCAGGTTCATAGAATTTTTGATAAGATATCAATAACTAATAATGTTAACTAACAATAACTGAAGCAAAATCAATAACTAACAATATTAACAATAATGAAAGCACTGTGTTAAGTGCTTTGTACGCATTTAGTACTCTTAATAACCCTGTGAGGATTAGTACTTCAATCACTGTTTCCATTAACTTCTCACTGAGTTTACAATGAGAGATTAAATAATTTAAATATCACCCAGCTGAGCAAAAATTCAAACTCAGATCTTTGTTTCAAATCTGAGTGCTTATCTACTGCTCTAGACTGTCCATCTGTGTGTATAAAAACTTAATTACTTCATCCATTTTATAGATTTCTGTGTTAGGAAACAGTACTGTCCAAAATATGCAAGGGCACATCCTGACATGATGCAGTTCACTTCTAAGGTGAGTGAGTCGGAGGTCTCAGCAGCATCAGACCGGAGATCCACAAACTTGTGCTATCCTGGAGCGACCTGGAGTCAGCCACATTCCTGCTGTCTTCAGTCTTGAAACACTCCACAAGGAGTCTGGGGGTCTTGCCTATAAGCTGATTGACCCGTGGATGACAAAGGAGCAGGGCAGGTTAGTCTAGAAGTAGTTCAGTTTGGCAGACTAATACGTCTTGTACGATAGGCTATATAGTAGGTCAGTAGCATATTTGTTTACTATACCTGTCACCATTGTGTTTTGTTTCTTAATGTGGATTTCTATGGACTTTTATTTCTAAATTGTGAAATTTGGAGATTGGACTAGATAATATATAATGGCTGTTTTCGTTTTAGAATTTTAGAGTCTTAACATTTATGTTTCTTAAATACATAAGCATGTGACAAGAATAAGGGTAAATTTACTGGTGAGAGATAGAGATCTGGAACTGAGTTATGGAAAAATCTGGGTCCAGATCTCTTTTGCCAGCCTTGCTATTGGGACCACTCACCTTTGTTCTTTGTAATGTTTGTGTAGTGATTGTCCTGGAGCAGTGGTTTTCAAATTGTGTGGAGAGAGGTGTTTAAGAGCTCCTGTGAGAAGGAGGGCTGGTAAACCATAGTTACTTAATACATTTATTGGGTGAATGAACAGTTGAGTGTGTTTTGTCTTTCATATATAGGGTTTGATAAAAGATTTTATTTGAAAAACAAACCAGAGTTCTGCTGCGTTAAAGATGTTTAAAATCCCTTATCTTCCTCTGTTTATCTGGCTTTCAAGAGTCTTTGATTGCTGTGGCTAGATAATTGAGCAGGAGACCTGACTTCTAGAAAGAGATCTGATCTTGTCATCCTAGACTAAAATGTACTTAATTGTCATAGCTAATATTGAATAGTTACTGTGTGCCTTGCCCTGTTCTAGACGCTTTACCTGTAATAATGTGTTTAATCTTCACAACAGCCTTTAGAGGTAGATACTTTTATTATTCTCATCTTGTAGAAGAGAAAACTGTGGCACAGAGAAGTTAGATAACTTGCCTTGGGTCACGCAACTAGTAAGTGCTAGATCCAGGATGGAATTCAGGCAAGTCTGGGTCTAGAATCACTATGCTTGTTACCTCTCTAATGACAGTGCTGTTAATGTTGGCTCAGTATAATTGAAACAGTCCTAGTCCTGTTTTCCTTTAGGTAGCATTGTGGATATTGGTCTTTCTTAGAACCTTAACCCTCACTCAACCCTCTATAGAAAAATAAATTGTTGTTTTAAATGACTGATTTATAAGCATATGTTTAAAACCGAGTCTTCATTAATAGTTAAGGAACACCTATCTGTGACAGATACATGGAGATTAACAGAATGATAAAGGAATGGAGTGAAATTTAGCACACTTGTACATTTAGGCATTTTTCCTTCGTGGGTCATTGTGCTCTAATTTGCCATTGTCATCTCTTTTCAATATATCTTAACTCAACTTTCAGATAATGTTTTAGTTAGAACCTCGGTTAGTTCTTCATTAATAGCTTAACAAATGCTTGTTTGATCAGTCGTGTTTACAGAGATATTGAAAATTATATCTTTTTGATCTTGTTCTTTAAAAAACCATAGCTGGAGTCTTTCAACTGGTTAGTGGTATCAGATACCCAGAAATTGTGGTATAACAGAGATGGCGCCTTTAAAAATTTGATTGAGTAGGTTAGACTTTCCGATGAAGTGATAAATCATTGTGGGATGTGTACTTTCTTTGAATGGTTGTTTAAAAGTGCAAAAATATGGTGCTTAGTAACTTAGTAAATTAGTCATTTAATATAGAGGCTTTATGGTTTGATTTAGAAGTTACCTCATCTTTTATTGTAACTACATCTCTTTCAAGTATACAGCTCATTTTTCGTCCATGTTAAGGAACAAGCTAAAGCATCGAGAGGTGAAGTGACTTGCCCAGAGATGAGATAGTTTATAATGACAGTACCAGGATTTGAGCCCATGTTTTCAGACCTTATTTCTTTTGCTCTTTTCATGTATCTCTGCACAAATTGTTAATTTAATATTTTGAAGAAGCCCAGAAAAAAATTTGACATATATAAACAAATACAGTGGCAAAGTGTAATATATTACGCTTACCATTAAGAAGAGATTGTTTCTAGATGTCTGTAAATGCAAAACTCTGTAAATACTAAACTGACAGTAGTGCATCCTCAGGGAGGCTCAGTTCCACATTACCTTATTAAAAAAGGAGACTGTAGAATGGAAGACCTTGAACTATAAAAAATATAGAGGAAGGAGACAGATGTAGGTATAACCTGGAGGCTTCAGGCTCATTTTGGTCTGAGTAGGATCTCCTGCTTACCCTGTTCCTCTGCCTCCGTTTTTCCTAGCTTCCTCCTCTAAACCTTGTGTCTCTTGTTTGGAAGTGGCTACAACATTTTGACATGAGAAGGCCCTGAAAGGTAGGTTGTGATATCAGATGCCCATGTTTCCAGCTGTGTGAAATCGCCAGATTGGTCTACACAGCCTTGGAATAAATTCAGTTTCTCTAGGAGCCTGTATGATTTGTGATGCCAGGTGCTTCAGAGAAAGCAAGATGTTGTTAGTTATTTAAAACCCTGAATCAACTAACTACTAGGGACAGTCTACTTACTAGAATTTGTAAATAGTTTTTATGATCCGATGAGATCTTTTTCTTTTTTTTTTCTTTTTTTGACTTCCCATGAGACTACTTTGGAACCTATAATAGATACCAATAATAAAATTTTATCATTGAATTTGACAGTGCGAAGACCTTTAAGATAATATAATTTTACCCACTTTCTGTTTCTGATGGGGAAACAAGGCCAGTGATTAAGTGAAACTTCCACAAAATCAGGACCAGAACCCCTTTCTCAGGTGCTTAGTCAAATTTCATTTTACCTCTGTCAC
The DNA here is from genome assembly GCF_020826845.1 of Diceros bicornis minor. NCBI lineage: Eukaryota > Metazoa > Chordata > Mammalia > Perissodactyla > Rhinocerotidae > Diceros > Diceros bicornis. The sequence goes on from NC_080754.1 coordinate 53,890,799, forward strand.
TGAGACTGGCTTTAGCAGCTAGTTTTTCTCACTCTAGCCACTGTTCTTTCCATATCAGTGGTTTCCAGTCTGTCCTGTTTACAAGAGTCCTCTGGGCTGTCTGCTAAAAATACAGCTTCCTGGACCCTTTCTTGGAGATTCTGCTTGAGTAGTCTTGTGAATATGTGTTTTTAATAGTCACCGAAGTGACTGTGATGGCTCAGGTCATCCAGCATTTGGGAACTGCAGTGCTCAGCACCCTTTTCCATAAAGTTTTTCTTTCTGCCAAAAGCTGGATAACTTTTGGATGTTGGTTATATGTAAAGCAAGGTTAACCTAGGTTGGAAATTCTTGCACTTTGAGAATTTTGTGAACAATTAAATTATACACCAGTTGTGTCCCCGGGATCTAAAAGACATCCTAGCAGCCCTAATAAAAATGAGTCATTAGAATTGATAATCTCTGCTGTTTTATTTTTCTTTAGTTTTATTTGGTTTTCATGTAAATTTCTGTTGGAATTCTGATTTTATTTGCAATCATCTGATGCTTATATTCTCTTAGCTTACTATAGTAGGAAGAGCTTGGGATAGCAAAAAGAAGTAAAAACTGGTAAATGTGACTGGGTCCAGACTTTGTTAATAGAATTAATTAGATTTGTATGTTTGTTTGTTTGTTTTTGTTTTGCGAGGCTTGATATTTGAAAAGTATTAGCAAGACTGATTCACCTTACATATTGCCCATCTCTTATCTCATTCAACAAACATTTATTAAGTGTCTGCTATATACCTGCTCTGCTGACTCTGTTGTCTCTGTTGGGAAAAAGAAATAAACTTACTAATGGTAACGTAAACACATGGATTCTATCTACTGCTAGAATGAATAAACAACTTTTAGCTAAACGTTCATGGACAGATTGGGGGATCCAACATAAATAAATACATAAATAAATAAATAAAATAAAACTTCCCTTCTTTAGGGAGGGAAATTAAAGGAGTTATAAGAATTTAGGACCAGGTAAGGGAGCTAGTACTGGATTTGGCTATAGAGAAAAACAAGACAAATAGACCTTCCTACAAACGTTTTAAGTTACTTTACAGTAGGAAGCTTCTTTTTCTCCCCAAGAACTGCATACATCAGTACCAAGACTTCTGGTTGTCCACTCATTTTCTTTGTGAGTAAATTGCTTTGGCTCTAGAGTTATCTCATGCCCCAGATGGAGTAAAGTGAGGCCGTTTCAGGAAATGCTGATTCTGAGCCTTGAGATATGCCCTGTAAGTTTTTTTTTTTGTGAGGAAGATCAGCCCTGAGCTAACATCCATGCTAATCCTCCTCTTTTTGCTGAGGAAGACCAGCTCTGAGCTAACATCTATTGCCAGTCCTCCTCCTTTTTTTTTCCCCCCCCAAAGCCCCAGTAGATAGTTGTATGTCATAGTTGCACATCCTTCTAGTTGCTGCATGTGGGACACGGCCTCAGCAAGGCCGGTGAAGTGGTACGTTGGTGTGTGCCCGGGATCCGAACCCAGGTCGCCAGTAGCGGAGTGCGCGCACTTAACCGCTAAGCCACGGGGCCGGCCCTGCCCTGTAATTTGTTAAAGGAACAGACTCCTGTTGGTTGGTTGGGCAGGACAGGGCAGTAACTCCTATGACAAAGAGTTGGCAGTGGAATAGCCAAGAACCTATTTTTGTTGCCTCCGCATTCTAAACAAATAATAACCGTCTTAAGCCCAGGAAGATATTTGAAACTAATTTATCTGTGTTGGAAATTAGCAGTACTATTTTGAACTTTCAAGAAAATAAGGAGAAAAGTATAAATAACTATGTTGCTTATGTTCTATTTGTTTTGGTATCCCCATGTCACATGGGGTGTTTTGAAGAAAAATTTGTTTAAAAGTATACCTTTTGTCTAAGTTATTAGCATCTTTGCTTCTGGTTCTTGTTTTTTAAAATTCTGTGGATGCTAACTGCTCAAGAAACAAAGCTTACTTGGAAGTGAAAACTTCCCCAAAGCAACACATTTGAAATGGGAAACAAAGTAGTTCTTGCTATGTTACCACCATACCCACGTTAAATTTTTATTATTGATTATTAGCTAGCAGTTGTAATCACGGGCAAGTCCTTTGGTTTCCGCTGACTAGAGGGTGGATGAGGTAACTTTAAGGCCTTTTCACACTTGGGATTTGGAGGCAGTAATCTTCAATTGGCTATGCATGGGTGATCAGCACTTACCCCAGAAACCAATATCCCTGAGAGGGCTGAAACTTTGTTAATGTGCTGCCTGGCTGCTCAGGGCCTGACCACACCCGTACTGAAAGGAAGGAACCTTCTCAAAGGGGCAGGGCCTCAGCCCTTGCTCAGCTCTGTTGACCCTTGCTTTTTAGGTAGCAGGCGCTTTGTTACTTGGAGTAATTGCAGGTTGTCCATTGAACCAGTACAAATGAAGAAGCGTGTAGAAGGAATGACAGCATATTTTAACTTGAAGTTGAACTAAAATTGGCAGAATAATTTAATGTTTAAAAAGCCTGCTTGGAATTGTTCATTTTTAAACTCATGTAAACAGTTCTGAAACTGTGAGTGGCCCCAGTTTGTGAATATGTGTTCTTAAAAGTTCTTTTGTAATTTGGTTCTTTAGAGCATTTTTCATAAGAACAGTATTAAAAGGTGGTTAAGTGTGGTGTAGGCCAGCCACCTATTCAGCCTGTAATGTTGCTATAATACTGTCTTTTTGATGACACGTAATAGCTGATAGTACTGTAAAGTTAATTTTTAAGGCAAGAAATATATATATGTATGTTTTTAATTTGAATCATAAACATCTTAAGTGAAAATTGACATGGTACAACACTACTTATTAAACACAATTTTTTAAAAAATATTCAATGCCAGTATTTACAAAAGGTAAAATTAAGTACTTGAGCAGGGTAATGGGGTAGAGAGATAAATGTCAGCAGGCATTCTGAAAGTGACTCTAGCCACTTTACTGGTCCCCTCACCTCTGTCTGCCTTTATATATGCAGGGATAGGCCCACGTGTTTGAAAGAGTAAAAGACAAAAATGACCCCATCAACCCTCCGTTAGTATTTCACTTCTTTTAGTATTTCACCTCCTTTTTACGGAGATTCTTGAAAACTTAGGCTCCTCTCTCACCAGCTCACTATCTCAGCCCCTGAAGGTAGTCCGTGCCCCCCCCCCACGCCACCCCCCCCACTGTACAAGTGACACTACTCTTTGAGCGTTACTCTTGACCTCATTAGGAAATCAAATAATTTTTTTAAAGTTATTGACCGTGCTTGGGAGCATTTAAAACCACCTTCTCTCTTTGAAACACCTGGTTTTTGTGATACTGGCTCTCTCCAGCATTTCTCCCATATCAGTATGGCATCCTGACTTCTCCCTTGTATGGTACTTGCAATTTTTCATTCCTTTTCTTCCATAGTGCAAGCTCCATGAGGTTGAAGACCGTCTGTCTTGTACACTGCTCTGTATTTAGTACCAGGCCTAATATTATATAGGTAATGAATAAATATTTATTAAACAAATGATTTTTTTTCTGACACCCAGCGAAATAGCACTTTAAGTTCCGTTGTTGGCCCTGTTCTGCTGTTTCTCACTTGCTTTTTCCGTTGATAACAGTGCCCTCTACTACTCTCTATACTGTGCATCCACTATCCATCATTTTCAGTATCACTGCATTTCAGCTCCTCGTTGTTCCAAGTTTGTTATAAAAAGGTATTCACAGTTTCTTTTTCTTTGTTTGTTTGTTTTTTTGGTGAGGAAGATGAGCCCTGAGCTAACATCCGATGCTGATCCTCTTCTTTTTTGCCGAGGAAGATTGGCCCTGGGCTAACATCTGTGCCTGTCTTCCTCTACTTTATATGGGACGCCGCCACAGCATGGTATGACGCGCAGTGAGTCGGTGCGCGCCTGGCATCCGAACCCGCCAACCCTGGGCCACTGAAGTGGAGTGTGCGCACTTAACCGTATGCGCCACCGGGCAGGCCTCTCAGTTTATTTCTAAGTGGAAAAGTAGATTACCAAATAGCCTATGAAGTAGGTAAATAGGGGCAGTGGGACCACAATTGATATTTACCTACTTCCTCTTGCTTTCTATTCAGGTCCTGTTGATCTCATATAGATATACTAGGTCTTTTGTTTTCCCTGCCTTCAGTTTCTGTTCCTCCATTCTATCCTTAATGCTAGGATCAAAGCCAACTACTTAAATCAGTGGTCTGATTGGGTAATGGTTTTCTCTTGCCCTGTAGAATAAAATTTAGGAATTGGCCTTTTTTTCCCTTTTTTTTGTTTTGTTCTGTGAAGTCCAGGAGCAGATTTCAGCTCAGAAACAGGAAAAACTTTCCATGTTTAGAACTACCAGAAACGAGACTAAACTGTTTCAGTCCGTGTTGAGTTCCCCTTCACTGGTCAGCATATGGAAGGGGGATAGTAAGCAGTTCTCAGATGGGACAGGTCATTGGAGCTTTTTGAAGCTGTATGTACTCTAGGCCTTTGATGGTATCTTTCAGACTGCTTAGGTTGTCCACAATTGGGCCCAGATACCTTTTTAATGATTAGGACCACATCTTATTCATCTTCCACTGCATCTTGCATGTAATAAGTGCTAAACATACATTTATTCAGTGAAGGAATAACTTCTGGGGGTTTTCTTGGGTGGGTGAGCTGAGTTCTTTGTTTCTCCTTTACATTTGGTTTTTTGAAGTAGAAGTATCAGATCTGGATTCAGAGGACTGGGATCAAGCCTCGGGCCTCTGTATGTGTGATCTTGGGAAAGTTATTTATCATCTCTGAGCCTACTTTTTCATCTGTAAAATTAGAATGACAGTTATTCTAAAATAAGTTATTGTGAGGATTAAATGCATGTGAAAAATGTTTTATAATCTGAAAATGCTTTACAAATGGTAGAAATTATTCAAAAATTGATGGCTTTTTGTTTTACATATATTAATATATATTATTTAATATATAGGTGTGTCACTACTCTTATTCTTTCATTTATAATGAGACTCATTTTTTAGCCTAGCAAAGGAAATAAATGCAGTCTCTTTCTCTAAAAAGCAACACATTTCCTCAACTCCTCAAGGCACTCTTATGTTGTTGAATTCTTGATATTTTTATTACAAACTACCAGAGTCTGTGGATTTCTCTACTTAATTTTCGTGTCAGATTTGGACAAAGATTCAACAAGTACCACTGGTAAAATTAAATAACATATTTTTTTCCCCAAATAGACCACATGTGGTAGTCTTTGCCTAGTTTTAAGGTTTGTCTTAAAACTTTGGTGCTTCCTATGTTTTTGTTGTTATTTTTAGGTGACAGAAGTCAATGAACAATTAGCAAAAAGGTTTTAATGAAAATGTTAAACACCTTAATTCTTTAATTTGGTTTTCTGTACATGCTTATATATCATACATTTCATAGTTATAATTTTGTATTACATATAAATGCTGTAAGTATGCACCTTGATACTTTTTCTTAGGTTGTATATGATGGAATTAGACACATCATTAATCCATGGTGCTCCGTGAGACCTCTCTCTGAGTGCCAGATGAGTGGGTTCATGAATCTTTGCTCTGTGAAGTAGTACCTAATGAGGGAGATTGGCTGTAAGAAAGGGCAGTTCTTGAGTCTGAGGAGGAAAAGAGAGATGTCTCATTGACCAGGGTTGCCTTCACAAGTAAGATGTATGAAAAAATCAGCTTTTGGTAAGTTAGGGACTCTACTTTGAAAAAGAAAATTATTGGCATTTGTAGTTTCCCTTTAATAAAGAGTAAATCTCTGTTCTTTCTTTCCCTTTAACCAGATCAGTGTGTGTTTTGTGCCCTATTCTTTTATCACAAAAAAGAGAAGAAATACTGTGGTGAATGAAGATTCCTCTGCATTTTAGCACTGCTTTTTCTACTGTAGTTGGCTTTTGAATGAGGATGACAATGGAAGAGATGAAGAATGAAGCTGAGACCACTTCCATGGTTTCTATGCCCCTCTATGCAGTCATGTATCCTGTGTTTAACGAGGTAAGTGGGTAAACATTTCCTCATATGATCTCCACAGTTCTTAATGCCTGCCTCATTTGTTCATTTGTTTGTTCCTTCCTATAACAAATATTTATAAATGAACATCATCTGTGTGTTAGGCATTGTGCCAGGGCTGGACATAAAACAATGGGGAAAAAACCCAGATAGGTTGCTCTCCCTCTGGAGGTTTCACTATAGTGGGTGAGAGAGACATTGAACAAAAGAATACAAGTAATTATAGAGATGAAAAATTGTGATAAGTGCCATGAAGTTAAAAAAAATAGTGTTAAATAAAATAGCAAGTGAGACCTATTTTAGGGATCACGACAGGCCTTACTGAAGATGAGATATATATGCTGAGATCTAAAAGAGATAATAAGAGTTAGACAGTTGAAGAGTTGGGGATAAGCACATTTTAGGTAAACAAAAGAACAGGCATAAAAATATTCTAATGAGTTACAGTCAGTAGCAACAAAACATATTTTTACTGATAAGTGGAAGATACCATCCAAGGTATCTTGGATACCTTGGATAAAGATACCAGCTTTAGTATCTGGAGAAGATGTAGTTGCTTTTTTATTTGAGGAATTTGTTAGGACTTAATAGCAATACATTTTTGGTTTTTATTTTAATATGCCAAGGTGTGTAGAGAATTCTAGAGCTGGAATTTCCTTAGAGATAATTTAATCACTCCCTTCCTTTTAATGGTGAATTGAGGTCCTGATACATGAAATCGTTTCCTGAAATTACTTAGGACTAAAATCTAGGACTCGAAATTCAGTGGCTTTAGCCTTTTTGTCTGTTTAATTAGGTTTTTTTCTTTTTTGCTGTTTTATTAATCTAATTAATTATAAAGCTGTCAACACCATTAACCTTATTGTTACTATAGCCTAGAAGCCCTCACTATTTCTAATGACTTTTTCTCCCATTTTGTAAAATATTTATATCAGAGCAATATTCTGGATTTCAAAACTATTTCTCTCACATTATTAGGTTTAATAATAATGTATTTGATGTATTTTATGCTCTTAAGTATTGGGGACAGTAGAGAGTGATTCATCCTCTTCAACTTGAAAACCACAGGCTTAGTTGCTGTTTCAGATGTACATTTTAGATTTTCGAACACTGGCAAATAGTGTTAGGTTCAGTGACCATAAAAGAAAATTCAAAACAGTGGCTTAGGTAAAAATTTGTTTCTCTTACATAAAAAATTTTGGAGGTAAGTGGTCCAGGGCTAGTATTATTATGGCTCAGTATCATCAGAACTCAGATTCCTATCTAGTGCATTATCGTCACTTCCACATGTGGGATGGCTGCTGAAGCTCTGTCCATCGTGTCCTAAATTGTTGTCTGGAAGGGGCAAAAAAATGGAGCAGGGGTGGGGTCTTACTTCCAGCTGATTCAGCTTCCTTAAATTAACCTTTTTAATACAGAAGACTTCATTTACATCTCATTGGCAAGAACTTAGTCTTATGACCAACAGCTAGCTGTAAAGGAGATTGGGAAATTTAGAAGTTTTGTTACTAACGGGAAGCAAGTGGGTGGCATCTTTTGAAAAACCTGTCCCTGTTATACTGCTACCATGGTGGCATTGGAGGCACTCTTAGGACTGGTTATACCCATCTCTGGCAGCTATAGCCAACACTCCAGTGATTAATTCCATATTTTGTTCTAATACTTTACCGATTCATTGCAAGACTACAGTTACTGTTAGAAGCAAGTGCTTCAATTCTTTTTAGTAAATATATACAAAATGCCAACCATTTACTCGCTGAGTACTCTGCTAGCGCCTGGAGATGTGGAGAAGAAAAAGGCAACATACTTCTTCTCAGGAATCTTAGGGAACATGGATGTTTAAGCAAATAAATTGTTTAATTACCCTTGTACCAGCTGTGAGGTAAGGAGGTAGTTACTGAAAGCTAGAGGAACCCATCATGACAATTAATGTCTGAACTTCTCAGGTCCTTTAAGAACCATTATGACAGTTGCACCCAGAGGCGCTCCCTCTTCATATCTATATTGCTAATTCTCTAGGCTACTGGGCCAAGTTGTTTGGGGGCATGTTCTATATTTTTCTGGTATTTTGAGTCTTTACTTGAAGGGAGGGTGAGTTACATTGCAGAGCTTCAGTTTGGTCCTTTAGTTAATGAAGAGAAATGAGAAAAGCTTTTTTCCAACACTTTGAGTGATCTTTTCCTGCATATGGAATACAGATTTTATTTGAATCTTGACTTTGGAAAACAGTTATACAGGATATGGGATTCTGGAAAAGTGAACTGTTGGGCTTGATACTGATATACCTTTCCTAATTTATTCACGTTTAAGAAAAATTAACCTGAAAGAAAAAGAAATGGCTATGAATGGACTAATAAATCTCTTCTAGAAATAAAGGTAGTGATTCTCTCCAGATGAGATCTGAAAACATGTGAGTTAATGGGCCCAGAATTAGAACATGTTGCTGAATGATTCATATTTGGTTCGAGGACTACTTGTTAGAAGTGAAATTTGAAAATAAAATGGCTGGATGTGGCAGACTGAGAGATACTACATCAAATAGTAAGGGTCTAATTCTCAAATTGAATTTACTGATCTAACATCATGGTGTCAAGCTTGTTTTTTTAAATTATTTCTGTGATGTATTTAAAAATGAGTGTTCAAGAATACCAAGCCTTTAGGAATAGTAGTGGTAGTAGGTTTCTGCTTTGATAGAGCTGAAATCTAGAAACCTGATTTAGGAATGGAGTAAAATAATTATTGTGCCTTCCGAAGTAAAGTATTTGGTTAAAAAGAATAAAATACAAGCATTGTTCTCTCACATTCCAGTGTATTATTGTAACATCTTAGATAAGATACCTAATGAGTTAAATATTAATATTTAACTATAGTACAAACATGGATTTTTCTATGAATCTACTAATGGGGAAATTAGAGCTTAGTTTGGCTCTGTTTTTCTGTGCTATGCAGTTACAGATAAAATGATTGTCAAATTAATCTTACAGAAAATAGCACCACAGTAGGGTTGAACATTTTACTCTGAAGCTAAATGATTCACTAAATTTTGTCCACGATGTATTGTTAGAGTTAGAAAGCTTATGCATTCTCACCTTAACATTACATCCATAATAGTAACAGTGGTTGTCTAGAAGTCATTTAGTCGAACAGATTTTTAGGTAGTAGGACATCTTTACACCTGGGAAAATTTTAGTACTGTTACTCCAGCTCACATGGCAAAGTTACTTATGGCATTCTGGGTGCTTGGTGCTTGCTAAACTTAATGAAGCTATGCCAAGACAGCTGCGAAGGAGTAGGCTTCTTGTTTAATCAGCTGCTGCCGAGTTCAGAGTCCAAGTATATTGCATGTGTTGTAAATGTACTGTGAAATAGGTCTCCAGGTTGCATTATGGAATGAGTTGATAGAAACTAATGCCAAGTCTTAGATCAGCTTCTCGAGTAATGTATTATTTTTTACTGATTCTTTGTATATGGAGGAGGAGGGACATGTGGTTCAATTCTTTATTCCAGGAAAAGATATACCATGTATTTTCTTTTCCTGTAACTTTTTAGAGGAATTGTTTTAAGGTGCAATATAATTTCTAAAGAAACATGTATTGTATTTTGAGACAGAAATAAACAATTTTGCAACCAAGTATGAATTTTAGATCACCAGAGGTTTATATGCTTGTTTACTAATAAATTACACGAAAAACAATACTTCTGAATAACTAAATAGTATCATTCTATTCAGAAGTATCCGAAGCGGCTATTTCTGCCAACTGTCAGCAGAATATGCAACTCTTAATTTTTCCCAGTAAGCAAATGAAGCCTGGAAATACTTCAGTTTTACCTACCCACTCATTCCCTTTTTTTCCTTTTGGAAAAAAAATCAAACCCCAGATTTTGAGCATAGACAATGACGGCTTGGGATTCACCTGCAATCCCACCATCCGGAGGTGAGCATAGTTAATATTTTGCATTTGAATTACTGCTCTGCCACTTACTAGGCTAACTAATCTTAGTTGCCTCATCTGTAAAAAGAGGATAATAATAGTACGCTTAATTCTCACAACTCTGTGAAATAAATGAGTTAATATATTGTAGTGCTTAGAGTAGTACCAGGCATGTAGTAAATGTTAGCTGTTATTATTAAGGCGTCTCCCATAATTTTCTGACAGAATTGTGATCATATCCTAGAGTTTTGCATACTTGTTGGCAGTGTTTTAATGGAAGATGTTAATACTAGGTAGGTGGTTCTGCTTACCATTTTTGTAAGACAGCTGGCAACCCCAGGAACTAATTCTGTTAGAAACATTTGTTGAACTTAATATGTACAAAACACAGATAATTGCATTTGCTTTCTCTGTGGCAGCACAAAAGTTTTCATTTTTTGACCTGACTCACCTCATTCTCATTTGAATCATAAGAGGTGTATATGGAGTTTTTTATCTTGTGACTTGGCCCAGTGTAATTCCTTTTAATGAATAGGATCAGTAATCTTTGTGTGTGTGGGGAGGGGCAGGGTAGAGGAGAGGGTTGTCAGCATGAGGAAATCATGCCTGATTTGAGGAAGCAAGGTTCGTAGGCATTCGGGACAACTAACCTAATTATTTTGACCTAAAAAAAAAAAAACTTCCGAAGATTTTATGCAGGACTCTTTAAAACTTGAGCAACCAAAAGGTTAAATGGATATATTTTTTAATTATGGTTTTAAGAAACTGGCTTGATAGTAGAAAATAAAGTATAGGAATGAATTGATACTTCTGGAGGGAACAGTATAATGAGCTCTCTGTGGATTCACAATTATGTGTAAGTTTTTAAAATATTTTTATAAATGATCCAGAGAGTTAAATTTGACAAATTTGTGGTTAATAGTAAGTGCTCGCAAAAGCTGTCAAGAAGAAGTTGCAGGAGGAGCTCACAAAACTGAGAGTAGGCAGAATGTGAGGTTGGGCTGAGACCTAATGTTAGGCTCACCTAGCTTATCATTTCCCTCCAAATGTACTTCAGCAGACACTTTTCCTTCTCCTTTAGGTGAGATGTGATGTTATGTACCCTTTTCTCTCACTCTGATTCTCTTCTTTTCCTTTACTCTTTTACTGGTGACATGGATGTCCTGTATGGTGGAGGCCCGAGGAGTGTCTCTCCTTGTCTTGGTATCCATTAATGCAGGGTGTAATCGTATGTTCCCTCCTCCTTCTTTGGACTCACAATACGGTACATACGCTATCAAGTACTACTAAAAATGATTGCATTGGCTCTTTAAAGATACCCAAGCCAAAGACTGTTAGCACAAAAGCTAAAATAATGCTGGACTCGTTAGTAAAAGTATTGGAAACAAAATGGAAATTGTTTTCTGTTCTAAACTTACATAAAATCGTTATGCCTCCATGTGTTACCAACCCTAAAGAAACCCTAAGTGGGTGAACTGCCAAGGAGGATGATTTTATGAGACCACACTCTTTAAGGACTTGTTCAAATCTCATCTTCATCAAGACTTTGCTTTCTACCTCAGCTGAGAGTAATCCCATCAATTTCCATTTGACTGCTTACTTAAATTGAGCTTCTGGGGTTCCAGGACTGTAGTCTGTTTCTTTGTATCTCTCATACTGACTTCCTTACATGTGGTAGAAACTCAAGAGTGTTAGTTCTGAAGTAGTGAAGGGATTGAATTCTAGGGTAGACTCCAGTCGGGAAACGGTGAGTACAGGGAGGCAGGATAGCAGTAGTGGCTTGTGCGTGGGTATTGGAGCCAGACAGATCTGGTATGAATATTCTCTCTGTACTTACTGTTTAACTTTGGGTAAATTTATGCAAACTGGGTTTCTTCCTCTGTAAAATGGAGATGATGATAGCTAGTTACAGATTTATTATGAGGATTAGAGATACTCTATAAAAATACTCTATATAATAAAGTCCATAACAGGTGCTTACTAAATGGTAGCTGTTAATTAGGATATTACCACAACCTGATTTTGTCATGAAAGGTACTGGTAAGATGAACATGATTTTATTATTAAATCATATATTACAAGTGAGAGGCCTAAAATACAAGCACTTTTTAATAAGGAAGATAAAAACATATCTTGCTGAGTCTTACAGGCTGAAATTATACATAGATTCAAGAACAATTTAGATAAATTTATGGATGACAGATTAAGTTCAATTCAAAAAATATGTAGGTGCCTATATGCCAAGTACTCCCTGGGCAAAGTGGATGTTCAATTCAAAAAATATGTATGTGCCTATATACCCAGTACTGCCTGGGCAAAGTGGATGTCATAAGAGGAATAAAGCCTGTGGGTTTATTCACAAGATGTGTGGGTATGTGATGTATCCCCAAATGGCTCCCAGCAGAGTTCTGGTGAGGGGCTTCATACCTCACACATTTGGTTTAGTATGTTACGTCTGACCTTCCCCTTTCCTTTCTAAGGTGCACATTTGTAAACTTTATCTAGAAAGCTCGTCATGTTGGTGGCTGTCTTGGCTAATTTTATTAGTTCCTCAGGGACTTTTCTAGGTCTCTCTTACTTGCCTTGACCCTTTCATACCAGTCAGGGCAGTGCAGAGTGAGTTAATAACGCTGATCCTGGAAGGCACACATCTGACTCAGACCTTTGACGCTTGTTGAAAGAGGTCAGAGTGTGGTGTAAACTCAAGTAAGGAAACGGGTTCCTCTCAGGGTGGAAACATTCATCCTGTCTCTTTGCCTCTGCCTCCCTTGCACAACAAGAACTTGAGATCAGAAGAGCTGCATTGTTATTGCAGTCTTCAGTAGTAGTCCTTCTAATTAAATGAATTCCCTGAAAGAAGAAGATTTTTCGTTTTTGGAAAGAAACCGTTATTTTATAAAGTCCTTATGTAGTTGCTTCTTTGCTGTATTTGCCTACCTGGTCCCCTTGTGTCTTCCCTTTTACCTACTAAGACAGTGTTAGATTTTATAAGATTTGTAGATGCCAAGTTAAATACTAAATTAATGGTCCATTGTTTATTTTTGGAGATAAATTATTTATCTTGGCAGATTTTGTTGCTTTTGCCTTATGCTTAAGGTGAATAACTAGTAGGGAGATAAGAGTCTTGGCATTTCTGTCTTGTTTTGAAAATAAATTGATTTAAAGTATTGGAGATTCCGTAGATATGTATGTGTGTATATATGTCATTAATAGAGGAAAACTTACATTTTCATTTCCTCAAGAGATTGAAAGGAATATTTATTGCATAATATGATATATGTTCATAAGGTTTTTGTGGAAATAGTCTACTTGCATAAAAATTAATAAAAGTTTACGTTGTTTTTGAGCACTTTATTGTCCCAAATAAAAAATATATATGTTGAGTTTTATTGAGTTAACTGGTCCAATCCTTAGAGACTAAAGATATCTGAATTTAACTGAAGCTAGCTATTTTAAGTCTGGCAGTTAATTCTTCAACAAACGGAGTTATTTTTATGAAATTGTATGTTTTCTTTGGCTCAGTGAAGAATGAATTATATATAGTGTCTAATAAGGACATGTATCTTTCAAAATTGCAAACCTTACATGTTTGATACAAAAATTAGAATCATTTGGGTTGAACTTTCGATTCAGTGTTTTAGGTAACCATTTTTCAATCCAGATAAAATAGAGGAGAGATATAAGAATCTCTGAAAACCAGATGATCCAGTCTTCCATTGAGTATCAAACAAATCTTTTAATAAGTTTATAATTTATAATAAATTAACAATTAAATCTTTTATTAATCTATTTATTAATAAATAAATTTATTTGCTAATTAATAAAATAGACTAATCTCAGCTTCATCCCTGACTGAGGAGATTGAAAAACAATTAAAAAGGAGTAAAGTAGTAAGTACAAAGAATCTTAAATAATAAATGTTTTCTTTATGTTGGTCACTTTATATTCAATACACAACACATAATTTGCCATGTATTTGCAACAGAGCATTAAGAGTTAATCTTGAACCCTTCCTATTTTCAATAATTCAAGTAAATATGTTTATTCTTTCTATAGGGACTTATTTTATATTCTGTGCTTATCTTCAACCTACCTTTAAGGTAGAGTGTGTCTTATTTTTTTAAAAAAGGAATAAATAAAGAACTGATATGCATACCTTAATTTTTCATGGTTTCTAATGAAAATTTTAGATTGTCTGAGGAATTATGGTGATTTAGAATCATTAGCAAGTATTTTTGTTAATTGAGTGATGGATGTATCAGTGTGATTACCACAGAATGGGATATCAGAAATGTGCTTTTTCCAAGAAAATTGATATTAATAATGATTTTAAATTTTTATTGCAGCTAGAACGAGTAAATCTGTCTGCAGCTCAGACACTGAGAGCAGCTTTCATTAAGGTGAGGCACATTTATTTTGATGATTAAAATGTAATATATAAATCTAAATACCATGTGATAATTGCCACTTTATTTCCTTTTAGTGGAAACCTTTTTAGCCATCTTGTGCCTGTTTTAGTGTACTCTGTGAAGCTTACAACACTTCCAGAAAGGGAGCTGGAACAAATGCTGTTTCCTTAGCATTCGTCTTTTCATTACTTCGTGCTTTTGAAACTGACTTCTTCGGAGTGTCGTCTCTTTAGCTTTAGAGTATATTTTTGAATTCTTTTTTATTTGACTTGTTAAAATTTGTAAAATTATAACTTGAAAAGATGTTCTTCATATTGTTTAATTATAGAACATAAATGTAAAACAGTGTTTTTCAGTGGGGAAAATAAGACCTGTGGGTACGTCAGATTAAGGATACTTTGAGAATATACAGCTAAGTCATTCAGAGGAAATTTTTTTATTGTCTCTAGACCTGGGGTATTCAGTCAATAATCATTAGCCACATGTTGCTGTTGAGCACTTAAAATATAGCTCATTTCAATTGAGTTGTACTCCAAGTATAAAATACAACACCAGATTTTGAAGACAAGAAAAAGTATGCAAAATAACTCAGTAATAACTATTTTATATTGATTACATGTTAAATGATAATATTTTGGATGTGCTCTTAAGATAATTGCATGTAGCTTTTTTCTTTTTTTACTTTTTTAATGTGGCTACTAGAAAATTTAAAATTACATAGCCTGATATTTTGTATAAAACTTTATCCATCTCCCCCTCCCCCAATGTCTCCTCCAAATACATATCAGGATGCCCAAAACTTTAATTTTTATTTACTTTTTGTGTATTTGCTCCCATCTATAGCTAAAGCAACTTATATTTCAGGTAAAATATTTTAATGTTTAAATGTAGAATAAATTTATGGTTGGGTTTCGTTGGAGTTGTAACTGTAAATCTATCCAAATTGATTTCTTTTTATGGCAAAGATTAGTTTACTGATACCACTCTTAACTGGTAGCATAGATAATGTCACTAGACATTTCTCTTATCTCACCACACAAAATTACATTGTGTATGTCGGATTAGAGCCATTTTGATGCGTTTCATACTCTAAAATGCAGTGTCCGTACACACATACATGCTAGCTTCATAAAAATACATCCTGTCAAATCATTGGGTTCATGAAAAGAATCAACAAACAACACCATATCAGATTTTTTTTCTTTTCTGCTTTGAGTATCAGTGTGGTTTCAGGTCATGAGAGGCATGGTGGGGACTATTTTAAGCATCTGTGTGGCCAAAGAAAAAAAAGGAAAAGCGATCTGTTGCACAATGTAGTATCAGTAAGGCAAAAGTCAGTATTTTAGCTTTCTTGATACCAAGAACAGAGAGAAATTTCCTCTCTGTATCCTCATAAAGAGGACCCTATCTGAGGTAGTAGATAGTATAGTCAATGAAATTCATAAAAGAGATAAAATAATGAATTTTGTGAAGCTTTTTCTTGTAATATCTTTATATGTAAGCTGATGTTTTAAGACTAGAGTATAATTAAAAAGCACACAATGTGTTCAAAGTATGTGGCTGTGATAGATCTGGTTTGATGTATAGGTAAATTTCGTTATCCATGGCACTGATTCTTAATTGGGGATGCTGGAGGTCGTTTTGGAGGAAAACATATTAGTCAATTGTGCATTGATTTACTCTTAATTATCATATTTAATTTGTTAAATTTCAAATGAAATTAAAGGAGGGTATGCAATAAAAAGATGAAGATTTTTGTATTTTTTTAACTATAACTTATTTGAAAAAGATTAAAAAACCTCACCCAGCCATATAGCCCTATTTATATTCATATATATCCATATTTCCAGTTCTTGGTCCACAAGAACAGTGATATTTATCAAGCTTTAATATCTATTTTGGTTATTTAGAGAAAAAAGATTAAAATAATTTTTTTCCAAGATAAAATAATACTAGTGAATATTAGCTTTTAGCTTTTAAGATATCTATTCTGCTGTTGATTCCTTTCCCTTCTGGGAGGTTCTGATAGGTTGTGCTATTGAGAGTCACTGATCCACAAGAGTGGATTTTACTGTCCTCGGGGGTAGTTCTCTCACAGTTGGATTCTTCATAAAAATTGGTCACCCACAGAGTTGAAGGTTGTGTTCTGGGGAAAACTTGGAGGTATAGATAGTTAGTCTCTGATTTAAGGGCAGATCTATTTATTTTGTCAGTCAGAGTTATTGGGTAAATTTAAGGCTTTTAAAATAAAAAGAGCTTAACTAGGACCTCAGCCAGAAGATACTAAGATTACTGTTCCCACACTGTGTGTACCCTGGGGCCCCCCCAGCAAACTCAGAGGGGTGTCATGAGATATTTTAAAATTTTGAAGAAACACAGTGATACTCAACATCTGGTTGACGCTGTGTGAACTAGTAGCTTGAGGTATTTTGCAGTTTCAACATATTAGATTGGGCTGTATTCCTCTCAATGATGTCATATTTGTGTGAAGCTGGGCTTTTGGCTGTTGCTGTGATAAAAAGCAAGTTACACAAGAAAATCAATGTACAATGGGAAATGAGGGTGGAAGGGTCTGGTCTAATTCCAACATTTGAGAAATTCTGTAGCGCTCAACAGGTCCACACATCTCATTAATATGTGTAATCATGGTTATTTAAGAAGGAAATAAAATATTTCTTTCAATTTATGTATTTTTTAAAGGCTACTAGATTGTTAGGACAGAAGTACTTATTAAGTTGTTTAAACTTTACTTAATACACAGCACTGTTAGGTATTTGTTTTGGCACTGAAAACACTGTGAACTGAGAAAGTTAGGGATCTCTGTGAGATTTCTTTAACGCTCCAGCTTTGGCATTTTGGGGCTCCAGAACAACTTGGTATTAAAAACTTTGTTCTCAGGCTTTCAGCATTTAATTCTTTCAGCACCTTGTCATAACTTAATCAGAGATACTATTTTTCTGCTGGCATTCTCTGGAAGCGCATAGAGAATGTTCCCCTGCTCCCCAAGATGCTGCATTATGTAGTAGATTTAATGCTACCTAGGAAAGATAAACCACTGTTACCAAATACTGGCTTATTTAAATAGTGTACTCTATGTCATTTTGTGGCAGTTCACCAAATTAATAATGTTGACAGCATCTTAAGCCTTATTTGTACAGCTTTTCTTTTAAAGGCAACTCTTGTTTTTTTAAACAAAAGTAGATTCTATCTTAAATATATTCATGGAAGGAAAAATCAAAACAGATTATAAAAGAAATGGAATTCAGTAGGACACACTTTATTCTTATTAATCATCTATCAAAATGATTTCCCTGAATAGCATTTGACAGCAGTTAAAATGATCCCAGAATTGAGACAAATGTGTATATTTTCTTTTCCCATTTCATTCGACGACCTTTCAGTTTTTGATATTTGAAATCTAATGAGAAACAAGATGTTATAATGGAAAAAGCAATAGGAACAGAAGAGAGCTGGATCTGCAGTGATGCCAGAATGGAATTGAAAAGGCAGAGGTTAAATGTGCTTGGCACAGAAAGAAGCAAATAGACTGCCATCTGATTAAGATCATAAATTGTGTTTCTATTTGCTGTTTAATACCATGGTGCAAAAGATAGGAAATCTTAAGCATAATGATTGAAATTGGCAGGCATCCTAAAAGAAACAAAGTTAGAATGTGATTACAAAATTTAAAAAAATAATAAAATGGGACAAAATTACTGGGGAAAACCAAAATCTGAAAATTAACTTTGGTAAACTCAAAACTCTTTATGTTCAGTCTTGAAATGACTAGAAAATTTAGTGCCCTAGGGAGTTAAATAACATAGAACCAATGCAAACTCATTAGTGAAACAAGCTCAGGAGGTAGTAAAAGGATTAATGATGATCTGAAAACTAGTGAAGGAAATATTCTTGCTACAGAAATAAAACAGGAAATGAAAATCATTGTGTGGGAAAATAGTTGAGATTACATAGCTTCAGTAAAACCTGCAAAGAAATCCTGTTTTTTTGTTTTGTTTCTCCTGTCATTCTGTTAATTTAAATGCAAAGAACCTGCAAAATACTGGTGAGATGAGTTATTGCTTGATCCTCAAGTTGAAATATTAGCTAATGAAGAAAAGCTACAAATCCTCAGTGTATTTAAACTACTGAAAAGAGTGATGGATTATATATAATCTTTATTTCTGTCTTTGTTATTAGTTTGATTGCAAGAGAGTGTAAAGGAGAAATAGGAAGTGTTAAGTATTTTATATTCAAATGGAAAATGGGACCGTGGCTGTAATAAGAAGTTACTGATGCACGAGCTCTAACAAAACGTTAGTGAATGCCATCATGACACCTGCTTTACAGAGATTTCTGCCCTTAGAAATTGATCAGTCAAAGAACTTCCTAACAGATTCTAAACAATTACGTTTCGGCTTTAAAATGCTGATTTAGTTTCTATATTTCAAAACTAGCTTTCTCTTTCTTATAGGCTGAAAAAGAAAATCCAGGACTCACACAAGACATCATTATGAAAATTTTAGAGAAAAAAAGTGTAGAAGTTAACTTCACAGAGTCCCTTCTTCGAATGGCAGCTGATGATGTAGAAGGTAATCAGGAACAGTCTTATTTATTTTCTTGTTGAAAAGCACTTCCTCCATTCCTCCACATCTTTATTGTTTGACAAAAGGGCCTTCCTCCTTCCTCTCCTCCTGGCCTCCTCCCCTCCACTCCTTCCTTCTTGTTGTTATTGTGATGATAGTGAAAAAAAACTATATAAAACAGAAAACTAGTTCTTGCTTTTTGTTCGTGTTTGTCAGATTTAATTACTTGAAGTAAAGCATTTGTGACTGCTGCATGCTTTAATTTTTTTCCCTATTAATAAGTTTGATGAGTTCTAGTTTCACCTAAAAATGAGCTCTGTGGAATGGTTATTTTTTGTTGACTTTATGCAAGTAGCAGTTTGAAAGTGATGAGTTTTGTTTTTTTTTTAACTTTAGTATGGCATGTTTTTTTTCAAGCACAGATTTGAGAGAACAATATAATAACCATGCTTTTTGTTTCTATTCCCATTTTTTGCTTTTTTAAATAATTAGAAATGGGTTTCACTTAAATTTAGTAGCCATTTTCTAAATTTAAGATTTAGAAAACTTTAGAAATTTTTAATTAATTTAGAAAAACATAGAAGTATAATTTCCCATGTTGATTGAAGGAGAACAAAAGTAGGTGTTTTAAATGATTCCATAACTTATAAGAAAGCCCTCATCATTATTCTGGACTTGAGCATTTGCAGCCCGTTAGGCCAGGTTGTATTGATGGATTGGTAGAGTTGTAGTGTTTCCAAGTCTGCAGTGAATCTGGTAGGAGGAAACTTTTTGCCTCTGCAAGGTCTGATTGAACTTCCTTTTCAAAGTTGCTGTCCCTACCCAAGTGTTGAATTTATAGTGATGTTTTTTGTTTTTAAGTGAGATTTCAGGAATATGCTGAAGATTTTATTAGGTTGTTTGGGGTTTTGATATAATGAGCCATTGTATATTCAATACAGAAGTTTTATTAAATTCGTCTTCCCCATTGGCAGATATATATTGCTGTTGTATTTGTTATGAATGTCATTACTTACTTTAACGTTTCCTTGTGAAATGTAGCTTCAGAGGCCTGATAAACTTGGTTAAGCCTCCCTTTTTAATTTTTTTAAGATTTCGTGGGATTTCCATTTACCCCAAATTGAAAATGTTTAGTCTTTCATATTCTAATGTTTTATTTGGAAGGAGCCCTAATGTTACTGAACTAAGTTGAACATATGAATTCTGGTTTGCAACCTTGTCTTCCTAATTGTCTGGGCTTTCTCTCCCTACCACCCCCTTGACTAACATTGGGAATTCTTAGACCTGAATTTGGGAGTTGCATGATGCTTTTTATTATGTATTTATTTTATCAGAGTATATGATTGAACGACCAGAACCAGAATTCCAGGACCTAAACGAAAAGGCACGAGCACTTAAACAAATTCTCAGTAAGATCCCAGATGAGATCAATGACAGAGTGCGGTTTCTGCAGACAATCAAGTAAGCAACTTTTTATTTAGTTCTTTTCTTAAAGGTACTTCAAAGGAACCACTCATTCTGGATGTTTTATTTTGGTATGACATTAATATTAAATTGAAATACTAATTTGGAATAAAAAATTAGAAATTTTTAAATGCTACATTTTTATTATTAACTTCTAAGCTGTGGCATTTGGCTTTAGAGTACAGTAACATTTTTTAGAATGTTTAATTTAAGAACAGTGAATGAAATGTGCATAAACTGGAATGTAGTTTGAACTACATAAAAAATGGAAAAATGTAAATGTCAGATTAAAGTGAATAGAGAAGTTGGATAAATTAGAGATTGATAGCAAAGGATACCAATATTCTTTTTATTTCCAAAATGGCACAAGTCATTAGGATAATAATGTACTCTTGGGTGTAAATAACATTTTCTAATATTCACCATATTGTGAACCTCCAAATCCTTGCCTTTGGGATAGAGGTTTAAAAAGACTGGGCATGTGCATGGGCTGGGGGACTGGCTGGTGAGCAGCAGCAAGAAGGGTCATCCTAGGGCAGTTCTCAGACCAGAAGCCCTCTCCTCAGGGGTGGGAGGGTGGAGGAATGAGAGGCAACTCCAAACATAATTTCTAGGTGAGTATTTTTAAACTAAAGAGTCTGATAATTTTCTTCAGCCTTAATGGATAGAAAACAAAGAAAGCTGGGAGTAATTGTAGTGGCACTACCAGTGCAACCTTTTGGTGAAACCATGAGTAGAAATTGCTAGAAAGGAAAGATTTAGCACAGGTCTTTTTCTGGAAGAGGCTGCATCATGCGTCGTATCTTTAAAGAACTTAATTAAGGTGGCTACTTGAAGTAAATATTAACATTCATCTCTCAGAAATAATATTCTTTGTAGTTCACATTGCAAAATGCTGTTTCAGCTAGTTTGGGCACCTATTTTGGTCTGGAGGGAGGAGTGTGTCCCATTTTAGAAAATAATGCTTCGTGTCAGGTACTCAACCCAGCTATCAAGGAGTGATCCTTCTCTTTTTGGTCCTCTAATTGAGGACCAGAAAGTACAAAAAAGACTTTTCATTGACTAGCTAAAATCCATGTCACAGGAGACAAACCCCAAGGTAAACATTTTACCTTTGTTGGAAAGCCCCAGCTTCCTTTAACTATTTTTAATATGTGAAGAAGGAAGACAGTCAGCTGTTTATGGATTTTGATTTTTAGTTTGGTATAAAGTAAACATATTTGGCCCATAAAACAATAAATTGTCAGTGATCACAAACACAGCTGTTTAAACAACTTATTTCTAGATTTTCAGATAATTTAATTGTTTTGATTTGTTTTGATGATCATATATTTGTTGATGATTTATGCTACAATTCTATGAAAATTTGACGTTTTAAAAATATTTTCAGCAAATTTTGCTTCAGGTCATTGAAGTAGAGGTTTATAGAATCGCTGTCATCTTAATAATAATAGCAATCACTTATATAGAACTTATGTGCTAAGCACTTTTTAAAGCACTTTACATGTATTAACTTATTACGACGTGGTGTAAGAGATGAGGAAATTGAGGCATAAGAAATTAAGTAACTTTCCCAAGGTCACAGAGCTGGTAAGTTGGCAGAACTTGGTTTGAATCCAAGCAGACTGACTCTAGGGTCTTCTCTGCTGCTTCCCAATCATAGATTCATAATGTTGATCTAATCTGGTGCTTGAAAAAAATTTTCTGCTCTTTGGAAGAATTGTGATAAAGGACATCTTATATAGAATGCCAGTAGGTAAGAGGGAGAACAGTGTTGTGGTTGAAGCTAGGATAGACATGGTAGGCCCAGAGCCCTCATCTTGCTGCCCTGACACCCTGTTTTCCCCCTGGGGAGTTGCTGAGGCATCTATGCTCAACCCAGTATGGTTCTAGAGAGATAGTAGTTTGAAAACCACTTTGTTAACAGCCACATTTCAATCATAAGGAAGTTGAGGTCAAGAGCCTAAGAGTCTTGTCCATAGTCATTGACAGGGGCTGAATTAGTCTCGTCTCTCATTTGTGAGGCAATAATAATATTTCAATTCTGTTTTCTGGATTGTACTCAGCACAACTGAATTAAGATCATTGGTAATTGAAATTTATTTCTTAACCATTTTAGGAGGGATAATTTACCATAGAAAGTTTGTTGGTAATATGTGTTATTTCAGAGACTAAAATTCAACCGTGTATGAATTAGCATAGATGGCTAACGTGTAATTATTTGTGTCAGTGATATATATTGATACATTTTGGTACATATTGTTACCACTGTTAATTGTTTAACAAATTAGTGGATAAAATTGCACCAAAATAAAAAATGGCTTATCTTTCAGACACAACATATTGTGCAGTTACTATTTTTCTTTAAAATATTTTACTTTCTTGTATTGAAGGTAGTTAAGGTATATCTCATATTTAAGATATCCTCTTCTTTTATTTTAGCAATATTTGTCAATAAGTATATATCAAATATCTACTATACCAAATACCGTACATGATGTTATAGGTTATATTAAAGTAGAAAAAAGATTGCTGTCAGCTAACAAATATCCACGTATTCTTGTATATATTAGCAGACCAGGGTTTGAATCTCCATTCCAACATTTAGCTATGTGACCTTGGATAAGTTGCTTAGCTGCTGTGATTCTTATTTTTGCCTGTGAAGATGAGGGTAATGGTTGTGAGAATTGAAAGAAATGGTGTATATATGCACCTAGCACAGAACCTAGCATACACTCATGGCACATACTAGCATTGTGAAATCAGATTTTTTTTCCTCTTCTCTCTATGGAGTTGATTAGGAAAAATGATCTAGCAAGCAGATATTTTAAAAGTACTTTGGATTAATGAATGTTTCTGGCTTATGCAAATATTTTCTAAAATTAACTCATAGGACTTTTTTTTAAGTCTGATACATTCCAGTGGATGACTAGTGGATACTCATGATTTAATAGACCAGAAAGCTATGCATTTATCTATTTACTACTTGTAATCTGCATTTGCATATTCATAGGCAAAAATTCACCAGGGTTTGGTTTTCACGATGGCTTCAAAACAGCTTTTCCAGAGTTGTCCAGTCTAGACCAAACTAAACATCCAGCATAGGAATTCCCTTCCTTTAGAGTGTTTGCATAAACATATTATACAAATTTGTGTGACACGATTAGAAGCTCTCCTATTCCATGCAATTTTTTAATAAGCTGTCTGTTTACATTTCATCTGATAGCTGTTTGTCCTCTCTTTCTGTGTATACGTTTCCCCCAAGTTGCCCCACTATATTGCTGCAAATTGCTAAAATTTCTTCCTACTTATACCCGTATTATATATCCCTTATCACAGAAACCGTTAACTCCAGACTGTGCATATAATTACACTATAGTTATTTTGCCGTCAAGTTTTCCCCGGTTCTTTATCTGCTTAGTTGTCTGAAATATTTTTTTGTGCTTGTATTTTCTCTTGTAGGCAACAGACCCTCAGGTAGTTACTAATATAATTTAGCTTCTCTGGTGCAAACCTTGGTGCCATTAATGAAAATGCTGTTCTGTATGCATAGAGATGACATAATATTTGACATAAATTGCTACAGATTGTTTTAGAGAAGGCCAGGCCTAGGATCAACAGCTTTCTTCTATAAAGCTCTCTGGCAAATAATGGATCAAACCTTAGCTGTTGGCTCTGGGTTTCCAAACAGTGATTTCCAAACCTGGTTCATCAGCAAAATCACCTGGGGAGTTTTTTTTTTGCTTTCCTTTTAAAGTACAGATACCCAATATTCATTAGCAGGCCTGGAGTACTGGCCGCTAAACCCTCCCTGCTCTCCCCTGCCCCCCACCCCCTTTTTGTTTGTGCTACCAGGTGAGTGAGTGAGCAACCAGTTTCAGAACTGCTCTTTTGCCCTGTGGAATCCAGTCATTATTGTTGTATATGGAACATATGTTCTTCTTGTTGATTAGCTCTGAAAGCACATTTTTATAATCCTTTTTAGCAGAATGTTAAAGTATACCACTAAATACAGTTGTGTATGAACAGCTAACTGTCTGGTCACTGTGTAATTTACTCCATTATATTCCGTTTTTAATAGGCTCATTGTGGGTTTGAAGAATCTTTCATATTCAGAGATTTGACATTATTTTTTATTTGTTGAAATTGTAATTTTTCTCACATAATAAGATGGTCATATGATACTGTTTTATTAAGCTGTGGTGGACCTGTGCCCATCATGGCAATACAGAAGGATTCAACTTGCTGATACCATAAATGAAAGAAATGGCTATGTAACTTAAAACTGCTGTTACTAAACTAGAGGCCAAAAAAAATGAGTGGACAGATCTTATTTCTATATAAAATTCATGTCCTGTTTGAACATCTAATGTTTTAATGTCTCAGCCTGATACCAGTGTTTGACATACAGGAGGTAATATGTAAATATTTATTGAAATATTTAATCAGAATGTCACTACTACTTCAGAATAAGCTAAAATACGTTTTAATACCAAAATCCTGTATACTTATAATTTTTAGAATTTCCACATGCTTATTTACAAGAAATATGCTGTGAAACAGACAAACACAGAAATCTGGACACTGAGCTTTTTGGTTTTTTTCTTTATATAGTAAAGCAGTAATGTTTGTGGTATGAAATAACGGAAATCTGACATTTGTGATTAAAAAGTCAGTAATAAAAGATTATGGGATAGTCTAGATTTATATCTTGCTAATGCATATCTTCACACGTGCATTGCATTTGAATGGCAAAAGTTTTTGTAGCAATTTACAACTAAGAGAATGGATGTGAAAAAGAGAAGCCTTGCCTTAGAGAATATCAGGCTATTTCAGAATGCAGAATTACATTAAGTTCAGTTTGACAAGAAAAATTGCTATGAAGTTAGCACAGGGAAATTGGAAAGGGCATAGATAGAAAAGACAAGAAGAGTTCAGAAAAGATGGTGTGTGGTTAGGAAGAATGGTCAACTCGAATGAGAATTATTGATTTCTTCTCTTTTTCTCTTTAGAAAGGGAAGGAGGTGTTGATGCATATATGGTCAAAGGATGATTGGAAAGGTTAATGTAGAAGAATATTCTGATATTGTCTCTCCCAGAAGTTTAAAATTATTTTCCCAAGGAATTAGTGACAGCAAAGGTTTGGAAGGGGAGGATATGTGGTTGGTTAGATAGAAGGTAAGTGTGTCTTAAGAGAGAAGAGCTACGACTGAGGAGGAAATAGTTTAAGCATCAAAACCATTAGGTATGTAACTTGAAGTGTTGGTAAATACAGAAATGAGTTAAATGTAATAGCAGAATTTCAGATAATTGTTCATGAGATAAAAGTGGAGAATATGGTAGCTTGAATTCGGCTACATTAGCCAGAGGAAGTAAAAATCATAACTGGATAAGAGAGGCAGAAGTATATTCTTATAAATTTGAGTAAATAATGCTGAATGAGACGTTACTGATTTGGGAAGGTTGATGTTGTGAAATGTTTGGTCAGCTGTGCTGGAGAAGTCAGATCACAGAAGGATCCAGGCCAACACCCTTGCTCACCCGGCTGGTCGCGTGTCTGTGTGATCAGTAATTCTTAAAAGTATATATACAAACTTCCTTCACATGTAACTGATTTTGAGGAGATTCTTTTTTTCTTACCCAACAGGGATATAGCTAGTGCAATAAAAGAACTTCTTGATACAGTGAATAATGTCTTCAAGAAATACCAATACCAGAACCGCAGGGTAAGTTTAGTAGAAGCCTTAGAAGCTGCACCCTAGATGTTGTGTTGGTTTGTACCTAGTTGTTTTATCGAGTTAAATACTCAGACGGTTTGATTATTGGAAATAGTTTTGTATCATTTACCACTGGGTTTGTCCTTGAATTTAAATATGCTGTTACATGTGTTTAAGTAAATACTCCTAAAAGTGCTTATCTGTAATGTAAAGTCCATCCCATATTCGGTGTAATCTGTTGTTAACTTTGGCTTTTGTGTGTTTTCTCTTATTTAGTATTTTTTTCTTATTATTTTTGATGGCTTTAGGCACTTGAACACCAAAAGAAAGAATTTGTAAAGTATTCCAAAAGTTTCAGTGATACTCTGAAAACCTATTTTAAAGATGGCAAGTAAGTACTGTCATTTATCATCCTTTTCTTTTAATATTAAATAAATTATGTGGTTTTATATGATACTAAAACCGTATATATTAAACCCTTTTACTATATTGTTAATACTCAAACCAACTAGTAACTAAGGTGGACTATTAAAAATAGAAAGTGAATGGTTGATGATTCGGCCATAACTCTAGTGTGGAGCAGGAGTTGGCAGACTTTTTCTGAAAAGGGCCAGATGGCAAATATTTTGACTTGATGGGCTTGTTGCAGCTACCCATTCCACCTCTGCTATTGTAGTGCAAAAGCAGCCGTAGACAGTATAGAAACAAGTGGGTATTATGGCCACGTTCTAATAAAACTTTATTTATAGACACTGAAATTGGAATTTTTGTATAATTTTCACGTGTCACATAATATCATCCTTTAGTTTTTTTTTTTTGTTTTTACCATTTAAAAATGTAAAAGTACTCTTAGCTTGCAGGCCATACAGAAACACATAGTGAGTGAGATTTGGCTTACTGGCCTACTTTACCAACCCCTGAGGCAGCGGTTCTGAAACTTGAGTAGCATCGGTATTACCTGGAGGGCTTGCTTTTGCGTCCCACCCCCGGAGTGTCTGATTCTGTAGGTCTAGATTGGGCCCAAGAATTTACATTTCTAAGAAGTTTCCAGATGATACTGATGCTGCAGGTTTGTTGAGAATTGTTGCACTAAAGTTAGAGCAGTGGTTCTCAGTCCTATTTACACGTTAGAATCACTTGGGTTCAGTTTTGAAAAATCCAGGTGCCTTGGCCCCACCTTCAGAGATTTTGATTCAGTTGGCTTGGAGTGGGTCTGGGGTTTAGGTGTTTGTAAAAGTGCTCCAGGTGATTTTAAAGTGCTACAAAGGTTCTGATCCATTGTCCTGGAAGGAGGGAGGCTGTCACAGTGTCATTGTGTAGGACAGGGAGTGTATTAAAAAGGTATTGGACATTATTTTCAAATTTACATACAACTGACTATAGAACGCTCCAGAAAACTAATAAATTTCATATGTGTTTTTACATGTATACACACGTACATATAATGTATAAGCTGTTGCAGAGGTCATGCCTTCTGCAGCATCATGCCTTATAGAGTTCATTGGACCTCAAGTAGAATGCTAGGAATTTTATGGACAAGGCCATTTTCTAACAGTGCTTGAAGTCAGAAAAATAATCTAAGTAGTGATTATTTCAGCTACAATTGACAGGGACCGCTAACATCCTTTCCTACCATTGAAGTTTTAAGATCCCTATATGCATGCCAAACTATTACAGTATCACTGTGATAATATTAAAAATAATAAAAGAATACATTAGAATCGTCTATGGGTTTTCAGAATTATTTTTAACAGTTCAAACAGGTAGAAATATTTACATTTATATTATCAATTAAAGATATTGAGCTCAATTTTATTAATGGCTTGTGTTGCTGTTCCATACTACTATTCTGGTTGTCTAGGGGAAATGTTCCTTGATGACTTAGTTTAATAAGCCAGCAGGTGTGTTCTGAAAATAAACTTAACATCTGTTTTTGCTTGGTCTCCGCTGCTAAGCCCAAATAATGAAAACACAGTAAAAGAATGATTTACATGATGGGATCATTATTTCTGATTCTAATTAAGAACTGTCATGGAATAAGCAGATTGAAAGGTAGAAATTCATTTAGAGCCTAATTTTCATCCGAAATTATTTACTCTCAATCCTGTTTGCACATTAGAATCACTGGGTTCAATTTTTAAAAACCCTGGTGCCTTGGCCCCACAGTTGCTTTTATCCAGTTTTTTAACATGGATTATTCAGGTTCACCTCTACAACATTTTCTCCATTCAGCAGCTTGTTTAAATTATGATTATTTGTATATGAATAATGTGCCACGTATTTGTACCTATTTCTCAAAACTGAAAATTATTAATAAAGCCTGATCTTTGAGCCATCTTTCAAAAAGGGGATGAATTTGTATTGATTCAACTAATTCTTCCTGGTCCGTCTTTTTTGAGAAAAGTCCAGGATGAAGATATAAGCTTTAGCTCTGCTACTAAGGAATTGATGAGGCCACACAGTGGGCCTAGGGCATCCCTCTGTGCTCCAGTCACATGAAGGTGGCTGGTAGGAGAAGGTGGTGCAGCACAAAGTAATTTTTAAGAACTTATTTTTATATATTGTCAGCTCCCAAATATTGAAACTACATGATTATTTTATTTTAAAAGTAGATCAGTTCTAAAAGTAGTTTAGAATTCTCAGATTTTTTTTTGAAAGACAGTATGAGAGATTGAGATGAATCAGATTCACTGTAATCAGCTTTTTCTTAAGTATCATGCCCATTAATGTACATATTTTGAGACTGAGTATGATACTTGAGCAGTTTTATTTTGGTGACTTCTCTGAAACCACAGCTGGAGGATACACTGGAATCCTCTTCTTTGGCCAGTTATTTGTTCGACCTATAGATGAACTCTAGTTGTTGAGGCGCCACCTGTCATTACCAGCCCACCAACACCTTATTGCCAGCCAGAACCACTAGGGGGCAGTAATTCCTAGATAATTTCAAATGATGCAGGACCATTAAATTCCAAGCTGGAATAAGTTATGACACTCAGTTCTAACTTACCTTTTCTCCTAAATTGATGTTATTGCTGTTAGTAGATGACATTAAGTATAAATATTTTTAAAGGATGAATTTTTTGGATAAAATTAATGCTTGTTCTTTTTTTGTTTAAAACAGGGCAATAAATGTGTTCATAAGTGCCAACCGACTAATTCATCAAACCAACTTGATACTTCAGACCTTCAAAACTGTGGCGTGAAAGTTGTATATGTTAAGAGATGTACTCTCAGTGGCAGTATTGAACTGCCTTATCTGTAAATTTTAAAGTTTGACTGTATAAATTATGAGTCCCTCCTGAAGGGATCTAATCCAGGATGTTGAATGGGATTATTGCCATCTTACACCATATTTTTGTAAAATGTAGCTTAATCATAATCTCACACTGAAGATTTTGCATCACTTTTGCTATTATCATTCTTTTAAGAATTATAAGCCAAAAGAATTTACGCCTTAATGTGTCATTATATAACATTCCTTAAAAGAATTGTAAATATTGGTGTTTGTTTCTGACATTTTAACTTGAAAGCGATATGCTGCAAGATAATGTATTTAACAATATTTGGTGGCAAATATTCAATAAATAGTTTACATCTGTTAAACATTTCTTTACTTGAAAAAATGCATATATATATGTGAATATATATATATGATCAGAAGACCAAGACAACTTGGTGTAATGTCTGAAGAACTTCTAATGGGAGCTTATTAGCAGTTATCAGATAATAAAGCAACAAGAATTCCTATTTTTTTGTCCTTAATCACTCTGGGCAAAAAGTGATCAATGGAAATATTTTTGTTAATTGTTATATATGAGGTACTGAATATTTTTCCAGCCTGTTTTAAGAGACTTACGAGAAAGAAATGGCAATTTATAGTATCTTCAAACTATAATGCCACTTTTTGAACTCTATGACAATGTAAAATTAAGTCTTTCTGGTATGCTGGGCCCTAATAAGCTTTGCACCCTTTTTTCAAAAATAGCCACAACTATAATAAGAATTTGAAGCTATACCAATGCTAGTTGGTTTGAAATTGTCATGAGTGTTAATAGTGTTATATACACTCTTTAAATATGTACAGTTTTGTTTCACCATAGAGAAGTTTTAAGGAAATTATGTACTAAGTATTCCTGTTAAGTGATTTCATTTTTCAATTATGATAAAATAAAGGAAAAAAATCAGAATTTGTTTATCTTTTATAAAGATTTTAAATGTTAAACTAAATTTCTGTTGGCAATATAAATTTTTTTGCTATAGTGCAATTTAGTTATTTTTTTAAACTTTTTTCTCCATTTTTAAAAATAGATTTTTAAAGAATTACTATCATTGGCAACATAAAAGGAAATCATCCTAGTAGATGTAAATAGGAAATATGTGGAAAGAAGCAAAAAATCAATAGACAATTGGATGAAATCTCACAATTTATGGACATTTTTCTGAGTTGATTTTTTTTTTTCTTCGAAGACACATAGCTGGTAAAAGAAATAGAATTGGTGATCTCAATAATATTCACTTTTGGCATAAACTATCATTCACTCTTGAAAGTAGGTGGATGGTTATTTGCAAAATAGACTTGTGAATATATGAAAAAAATATATACTGTTTTGTCTTTTTTTGAGCAGCAGACTTTTCAAACATAAACTGATAACTATCTTCCCTCCTATTGTCTTTACCTCCTTCACAGAACTGATCAGTTACCAGCCATGCCCCAACTCATCTGTTTTTAAAAGCCGCCTATCTTTTCATTTTACTATCCCATATCTCTGGCTTCTCTTTTCAGGAAATTTACCTCCAGCAAAGAGGTTTATTCTCAGGATAATTCAATTTCTTACAAAATCCTAGTGGGGCTGAGTTTGGATCAGTGAGGAAAGGGCCAACAAGGGCCCCAGTCAGATACATCTCCAGAGAACAGTAAGGTGGCTCCCAAAGAAAGGAAGAGATGGCGATACTTGTTGAGCATTCTCTGGGTCAAGCACTATTCTAGATAGATAATAATTTAATTCTCTTAACAGTCCTATGATTTAGCTATCTGCCTTGCAATTGAGGAAACTGGCTAAGAGAGCTTAGGTTACAAAGCTGGTAACTGCTGGAGGCGGGATTTGAATTCAGCATTTGTCTCTAGACTCCATGCTCTGTCCACTGAACTGGACTTCATCCACTGCTGAAAATGCACGTTGTTTAGAAGACTAATTCTCTAACACCAAGCTGACAAGGCTCTCCCTGGTCCACAAGGGGAATGAGAAAGACGAGGACAATGTGTGATAAGTTGTTTTCATAAGTCTAAATTTATTCATCTTAAAGGACCATTCTTTTACTTAGAGATCATTGCTATGTTTTGGATGTTTAAAATGCCCCCTCCTCACACTTGTTTTTAAACAGAATTGTATAACAGTAGATGGTAGTTTTGTTTTTTTAATGCTTTTGTTTTAATAACCTTGTTAGGCAAAACATGAGGTTGGCAACCCAATATCAGTCCCTCCTAATTGTTTAACTTTTTATATGGAAACTATTTCAAATTTACCAAAAATTGGCCAAGAGTAAGAATAGTACGAAGAACATCAGTACATCTTTTACCCAGATTCACCTATTGTTAAGGTTTTACCATTTTTGTTTTATCATTTGGTTGTTCATTTGTCCTCCCTCAAGTCTCTTTTACCCTGGGTCATTTCCATGGCCGCCTTTGTCTTTCATGGCATTGGCGTGACGTGTGTTTGAAGAATACAGTCTTCTGTCTCCTGTCCCCTCCCTTTTTAATAGAATGTTCCTCATTTTGAATTTCCTCATGATTAGATTCAGGTTACGCATTCTTGGCCAGAATACTACTGGTGATACTGTGTCACCAGGGTATCACATCTGGAGGCACAGTGTCCATCTTGCTCCTCATTGGTGGTGTTGATTTTGGTCACCTGGTCAAGGTATTGTTCACTTTCTCCAATGCATAGTTACTATTTTTTACCTTGCATCTGATAAGCAATCTGTGGGAGACTCTTAAATCCGTGCTAAATCAGCATTTTCCCCCAGCATTTAGTATCCACTGACGATTCTTGCTTATTCAGTCTTTACTTGGATAGTTGCAAAAGGGTGATTTTCCAACTCCAGCGTTCCTTCTTCATGTATCAGTTGGCGCTCAGCATTTCACTGTAAGCAGGAACTCGCCTTTCCCATCCGCCCATTCCTCCATCCATATCTATTTGCATGAATTTTTATGTTTACTATTGTTTTGACCTCCTGGTTTTCTATTTTTTCAATGGTTTATTATTCATTACTTACTTTATGCTTAAATTATCTTAGATTTGGCCTGCAGGAGCTCCTTCAGTATGGCTCCTATGTCCTTGTGGTATCCCTTATCATTTTTTTTTTTTTTTGCAATTATCCTAAATAAAAGATATTCTGTGATCTGGAATCAGCAATTTCTCCAAGGAACCTTGGGGAATGATATTAGATACATAGATCTGGCTGCTGGGTGTGCTCATCACTACTGGGTGTCTGCTTCTGGGCCTGTTCAGCAGGCAGAACTAGGAAGTGTGCGTGTACATGCATACACACAAATGTGCATGTACACATACATTTACATATGCTCATATACACATTATGTTTGATTTCAGACATCATGAGTTCACACTACTACCTCAAATTCCAATCCATCCTCATAGGATTCTTTCTTGCCTTCCCCACTCTGTTTCTTTGTCCTTTTAGAATCCTGGGTCCCCAAAAAGTCAGTCAGTTTATTCACTTGTTCAATCCTATAAAACATCTAGAATAGTTTCAGAATTGCTTTTGTGCATATCACTGTAAAACACGTAAGACTGCAAGATGGTTTCCAGTTCCTTCACTGTCAGTCTCCTGCCCAAAACTGAGGATGTATATTTACATTGTATTCATAAATTACTTGGGTTAATTTTTTGCCTCCTTCACTGTGATTATTTATTTGAAATAAATTGAGTTCATTACGTAGAACATTACATGCTTCTAAAAGTCAGAACTATACCAAAAGGTGTACTGAGTGTGTCACTCATATCCCTCTGCCCCGTTCCTCAACCCTCCTCCTAGTTATCCAACTTCATTGTTTTTTTGTTTTTTTCTCCCTGTGTTTGTTTATAAAGAAAAATAATAAATGTGTTTTCTTATTGCCCCTTCTTTCTTACACAAAAAGTAGCATACATGTAGGGAGACCAGACCCCGCAATTTGCCTAAGACTGAGAAGGTTCTTGGGACACAGACTTTGTAGTGCTAAAGACATGATCTTTTTTTAAAAAATTTTATTGATGTGTAATTTACATACCATAAAATTCATATGTATGTCTTTAAAAAAAATTTCATTGAGGTATAATTTAATGCACAAAATTCACTCATTTTAAGAGTTGTACAACCTGACCACAATCCAGTTTTAGAACATTTTCATCATTCCCATAAAATCCCTCATGCCTGAGTACAGTTAATCCTTGTTCCCACCCCAGCCTGTCTCCACTTCAGTTCCAGGCAGCCACTAGCTACTTTCTGTCTCTAGATTTTCCTCCTCTGTACATTTCTTATAAATAGAATGATGCAATGTTATCTTTTGAGTCTGGCTTCTTTTACTTAGTATAATGTTTTTGAGGTCCATCCATGTCATTGCATATAAGAGCATTGTATCAGTATTCTTATTGTTGAATAGTATTCCATTATAGAGCTTCCCATATTTTATTTATCTGTTTAATAGTTGATGGACATTTTGGTTGCTGCCTTTTTGATTATGATGCATAATGCTGCTATGAACATTCACCAGCAAGTCTTCTTGTGGACATAGGTTTTCGTTTCTTTTGGGTAGATACCTAAGAGTGGAATTGTTGAGTTGTATGATAGATTTATGTTTAAATTTTTAAGAAATGTCATACTGTTTTCCAAGTGGCTGAACCATTTTACATTCTCACCAGCAAAGTATGAGAGTTTCAGTTTCTACATGTCCTCACCAACATTTGTTAATGAGTCTTTTTTTTTTTTTAATTTTTTGTTTATTGCAGTAACATTGGTTTATAACATTGTAAAAGTTTCAGGTGTACATCATTGTACTTCTATTTCTGCATAGATTACATCATGTTCACCACCAAAATACTAATTACAACCCATCACCACACACATGTACCAAATTATCCCTTTCACCCTCCTCCCTCCCCCCTTCCCCTCTGGTAACCACCAATCCAATCTCTGTCCCTATGTGTTTGTTTATTGTTGTTATTAGCTACTACTTAATGAAGGAAATCATACGGTATTTGACCTTCTCCCTCTGACTTATTTCACTTTGCATTATACCCTCAATGTCCATCCATGTTGTCACAAATGGCTGGATTTCATCGTTTCTTATGGCTGAGTAGTATTCCATTGTGTATATATACCACAGCTTCTTTATCCATTCGTCCCTTGATGGGCACTTAGGTTGCTTCCAAGTCTTGGCTATTGTGAATAACGCTGCAATGAACACAGGGGTGCATGTACCTTTGCAAATTGGTGTTTTCAAGCTCTTTGGATAAATACCCAACAGTGGAATAGCTGGATCATATGGTAGTTCTATCCTTGATTTTTTGAGGAATCTCCATACTGTTTTCCATAGTGGCTGCACCAGTTTGCGCTCCCACCAGCAGTGTATGAGAGTTCCCTTCTCTCCACATCCTCTCCAACACATGTTGTTTCCTGTCTTGTTAATTATAGCCATTCTGACGGGCGTGAGGTGATATCTCATTGTAGTTTTGATTTGCATTTCCCTGATAGTGATTTTGAACATCTTTTCATGTGTCTGTTGGCCATCTGTATATCTTCTTTGGAGAAACGTCTGTTCAGGTCTTTTGCCCATTTTTTAATTGGGTTGGTAGTTTTTTTGTTGTTGAGATGCATGAGTTCTTTATATATTTTGGAGATTAAGCCCTTATCAGATGTATGGTTTGCAAATATCTTCTCCCAATTGTTAGGTTGTCTTTTCGTTTTGTTGATGGTTTCCTTTGCTGTGCAGAAGCTTTTTAGTTTGATGTAGTCCCATTTGTTTATTTTTTCTATTGTTTCTCTTGCCCGGTCAGATGTGGTGTTTGAACATCTTTGAAAAGATGTTGCTAAGACCGATGTCGAAGAGCATACTGCCTATGTTTTCTTCTAGAAGTTTCATAGTTTCAGGTCTTACATTCAAGTCTTTAATCCATTTGGAGTTAATTTTTGTGTATGGTGTAAGGTAAGGGTCTACTTTCATTTTTTTGCATGTGGCTATCCAGTTTTCCCAACACCATTTGTTGAAGAGACTTTCTTTTCCCCATTGTATGTTCTTGGCTTTTTTGTCAAAGATTAGCTGTCCATAGACGTGTGGGTTTATTTCTGGGCTTTCGATGTGAATGAGTCTTTTTCATTATAAACATTCTTGTAGCTACAAAGTGGTATCTCATAGTTCAAATATGCATTTCCCTAATGCGGAAGTGGAGCATCTTTTCATGTGCTTGTTAGCTATTTCACATACATGCTTTTATGGATTTTGCTTTTCTCACTTGTCTCTAGAAATCACTCCATGTTCATTCATAGAGATCTTTCTCCTTCTTTTCTTTTTTTGTATCAACCTAGCATTTCATGGTGTGTAGGTACCACAGTTTATCCGATCAATCTGCTATGCTTGGGCATTTAGGTAGTTTCAATATTTTGCAAAATTACAAGTAATGTTACAACGAATGATTTTGCATATGTATTTCTGTTTTGTTTGAGGTATACCTACAGATTCCTAGTAGTGGGGTTACTGAATCGAAGGACATATGCATATGTAGTTTTATTAGATAGTGCCAAATTCCTTTCCATAAAGATTTTGGCTTTTCACATTCCACCAGGAATGTATGACGCTATATGTTTCCCCAAAGCTTTATTAACAATATGTTGTCAAGCCTTTGAATTTTTGCCAATCTGATGGGTATCTCATTGGGGCTTTAATTTGCATTTCTCCCACTATGAGGGCAGTTAAACATCTTTCATGTTTAAGGACCATTTTTATATCTTTTTTGTGATTTTGAATTTGCTTATTTTTTTTTATCATGCAAATTTTTTTTATTTTTATGTAGACAAATTTATCAATTCCTCTGTGAAACCACCTGGGGTTGGTACTTTTTTGTGGAGTAATTCCTTG
Organism: Diceros bicornis minor; assembly: GCF_020826845.1. Classification (NCBI taxonomy): domain Eukaryota; kingdom Metazoa; phylum Chordata; class Mammalia; order Perissodactyla; family Rhinocerotidae; genus Diceros; species Diceros bicornis. The sequence continues at coordinate 53,927,056 of NC_080754.1, forward strand.
ATAACTTTATTTCTTCTATGCAAATTAGTTTTTCAAGTCTGCTATTTCTTTAAGAGTCAGTTTGTTAAACTGTATTTTTCTAAGAAAGTATCCATTTTCTCTAGGTTTTCAGATGTATTTCCATTTCCAAGTGAGTGAAATAATCTCTTATGTTTTAAAAACATTTCTCTGTATTAATAGCTATTTCTCTATAGTATTCTGTATATTTATTTTGCACTTTCTCTCTACCCTCTTTTTTTATTAAACTAGCAAGTCCTTTGTCTCTGTTGTTTTTGTTTTTCCAGGATTTTATTCATTAATTTGATGTACAGTTTTTCTGTTCTCTACCTCTTTAATTTTTAAATTTTAATTTCTGCTCTTATATTTATTATTTTCTTCCTTGGGCTTTGTTGTTCTTCTAGCTCTTTCAGTTGAGAATGTTAATTAATCCTCATTTTTTTATTGATATATGAATAAAATGAAATTTTGAAATTTTCTTTGGTCACTACTTAGAATGCGTCCCATAGATGTATTTATTATCATTGTTTTTCAGCAATTCTGTAATTTTTATTTGTGTTTCCTGTTTTGCCCAAGAGTTAAGTTTATTAGAATAGCTTTAATTTCCAAGCGGAAGAGCCTTTTCACTTGCATTTTTCATTTCTATTTTTATTGCATTGTGATCAGCAAGTATTATTTGTAATAACTTTATGATACCTGCTGATGTTTTCTTTGTTCCCTAATATATGATCAAATTTTTTGCATATCCACATGAATGTTTCACGTATACTTGAGAAGACTACATTCTCTGTTATTAGGATGCAGTATTCAATATATAGCCAAAACATTTGCCTTATGTTGTTTAGTTCTTATATGTCCTTACTTTTTTTTGTTCACTTGCTCTGTCCTGTACTGTGTGTTAAAGTCTCTATTAGTAGTGAGTGTCTCTGTTTCTCTTTGCATCTTTTGTAGTATTTGTTTTATAACAGGTGGTTGCTGTGTGATTTGTTGTATAGATTCATGCCTCTTACATCCTAAATGTGAAATGTGGATTTTAACATTATCAATTGCCCTTTTTTCTCTTGTTTGATACTTTTTGAAATATAGTTTTGACCTTGAGTTAAACTCATTCACTTTTATTGATATGACTGTTATGTTTGGGCTAATTCTGTATATTATTTGTTATAATTTCTGTATATATTATGTTATAATTACTGGATATCCTTTTCTATTCGGTGTGTCCTCTTTGCTTTTTAAAAAAATTCATTTTGGGATTTAGGAAAGTTTATATTTTTATCCTAGTTGTGTTTTGCATTATTTTGTAGGATTTTTAATCTCTTTTTTTCTTAAACTTTTACTATCTGGATGTTAATTTTAAATTGTTTTCTTTACCTGTTATGTCAATGAGAATCAATTTTCTTTTTCTATATTTCCTCTTTTTTCTCCCTTCTCTCATTTTTTTTTTTTTTTTTTTTTTTTTTTTTTTTGTGAGATCAGCCCTGAGCTAACATCCGCCAATCCTCCTCTTTTTTTTTTTGCTGAGGAAGACAGCCCTGGGCTAAACATCGGTGCCCATCTTCCTCCACTTTATATGGGACGCCGCCACAGCATGGCTTACCAAGCAGTGCGTCGGTGCGCGCCCGGGATCCGAACCAGCGAACCCCGGGCCGCCGCAGCGGAGCGCGCGCACTTAACCGCTTGCGCCACCGGGCCGGCCCCCCTTCTCTCATTTTTAATTGCATTTTTCTACTGTATCAAAACATAGAATATTTATAAATTATTCTTCTACCCATGTTCCCACCATTGTTTCAGTCTAAACTCTACAATTAAATACATGAAATGCTCATGATTAGTCCTTCTGCCTAAGTTCTCTCAATCATTGTAGCTTTTATACTACACATTTGTATGGTATTCTCTGAGTTCTTGCTGTTCAACATTATTTTCCTATAGTCTTGATACTTAAAGGATATCTTGGTTGTATGTAATATCCTTAATTCATATTTTCTTAAGTTTCTTGGAAACGCAGCTTCACTGTTGTCTTGCTTTGTACGTTGTTTTTGAGAAGTCTGGTGTCAGTCTAATTCTCTTGCTTTACATTATTTCATCTTTTTGCCTGGAAACCTTGAGGATTTTTTCTTTATTTCCAGAGTCTAATAGTTTTATTGGGATAGGTATCAGAGTTGACCATTCCAGGTCAACTTTCCTGGTCCCTGATGGGCCCTGTCTATGTGTAGATTGAGGTCTTCCTTTCTTATGGAAAGTTTTCTTGGATTGCAGTTTTAAACATTGATTCTATTCCATTGTTTTTGTCTTTCTGGGACATCGGTTAACATATGGTGAACCCTCTTTGCCTGTCTTCGATTTCAAGCACTTTCTCTGTCACCTTTTTTACTTCTTGCTTTATTTCATTTTTATTTTCTTGATTGTTTTTTCCTGCTTTTCTTCAAGACCCTTTATTAAATTTTTATCCGAATCTACTCTCTCGGGCACCATGTAATTTAATCTTTATTTCTCATATAATTTTGATTTTTATATGTCTTTCCTGCATTCAATCAAATCTCATTTCTGCCTATTATTGTGCATTTCTGTTCTTAGTACTTGTTCTTCTGATTTAGACTAGTTTTTCATATAGTATATGCTTGTTTGAGGATATTTTATTGAGTTGGGGTGTGCTGGTCCAGTTTTCTTTAGCTGCTCGGTTTTTTTAGAGGGAGGGGGATTTTCAGCAGCAGAAAGGAACTGTGTTGATTTTGGGGAAAGAGAAAGCTCAGTGTGCCTTGTTTCTTTTTTGCTACCACCAGATTCTTAACTTCTCCTTCTTTTCTCCTTTCCTTCTACTGCCTCGCTCTTCTCTGGATGCAGTGCCTCATCAGAGCTGCCACTTCAGTGCTGCCTCTTCCGTGTAGCTAGTGCTGTGAACTGTCTGGGAAGTAGCCACCTGTGTTCAGGATTTTGGCCTTTGCTCTTGCACTTTCTCTTTCTAGGGATGATTTTACCTTGCTTTTTCCGAGTCCTCTGTTCCTTTCTACTCCTTTTCCCAGAATCTCTGAAACCTCCCTTGCTTGCTCTCCTCACTCGCAGGCTTGCCAGCAGCAGGAGAGAAGTGGGAGCTCTGTGGAATTTCCCTTCTCTGCTTATGGGTGGTTTGAAGGTCACGGTGCTCACTGTCTCCTAGTAACGCTGAAGGCACCAGTCATCTAAGGTTGAATTTATTCTCCTTATTGAATTTATCATTTTATTTAGGAAGACGTGGGTGTTAAGAATCAGATAACTGCCCTTGTTCTCCAATCCTGGAATTTCCAATTTTTAAAAAAATAATTTTGCTGGTTTGTAAAATCCAAAATTCCTGAAACCTATGGATTAAAAGACTGGACCTTAGAGATGAATCCTCACCCTGTGTTTTCTCTGGGAGGACAGAGGCAGGAGAAGGCTGTTGGCTCCTCTCAGTTCTTCCTGTCCCCTCCCCCGTAGGCAGCACTAGTAGAAAATAACCTCCTTTCTCCTTTTTGGTCTTAGTACTCTTGCTGTTAACTTGCAGGCTAACTTGGGGTACAATTTTCTGTTCTGAGAAAGTTCTAAATGGCATGCTCATGTTCTCTAAAATGGGATACTTATGGATGTTGAATTAAGAAATAATGTGTCAATTAAGTCCAATGATTATTTCTAGTCATCCAGTGAACTATGCAAACCGACTGTGATAAATAATGTAATAGTATGCATTTTGAGTAAAACCTAGCATTATTAATGATGGCTAAACCCACTTGTATTAGTCTACTCTGGCTGCCATAACAAAATACCATAGACTGCATGGTTGAAACAACAAAAATTTATTTTCTCACGGGTCTGGAGGCTGGAAGTCCGAGATCAGGGTGCCAGCATGGCCAGGTTCTGGTGAGGGCTCTCTTCCTGGCTTGTAGATGGCCCCCTTCTCACTGTAACCTCATTTGGCAGAGAGAGAGAGAGAGAGAGAGAGAGAGAGAGAGAGAGACAGCAAGCTCTGTGGTGTCTCTATAAGGGTACTAATCCCATCATGAAGGCGCTAGCCTCATGGCCTCATGTAAACCTAATTACCTCTGAAAGGCCCATCTCCAAGTACCATAATACTGGGTGTTGAGGCTTCAACATATGTATTTGGGGGACACAATTCAGTCTATAGCACCATTCAAGATATTGCCTGCCTGTAGTATGGAATTCAGGACTCATGGGGCAACTAAAGTCTGGTACCAATGGTTGAAAAGAATAGTATTCTTGAAAATAACAAAACTAAGCTGTATTGTTGATAGTATGTAATAAAATGGAGACAAGTCCCACAAAGGATTGAGAAAGAGAGCACAGGAGACAGCAGCCAAAAGAAATGGTGAGTGCTTGCTAATGAATTGCCCTAGAGCAGGGGTAACACCGTGAAAGAAAACATTTACTGGTTATTCCCGAAAAGAATCTAGAAGATAAAGAAAACACCAACTCAGATATAAGGATATAGAGAATGGAAATTACATTGTAAGGTGTATTTTCCTAAAACATATCTTTGGGTGGGATAGCTATTCTGTGTCTTACTAGCTGTGTGACCTTATATAAATCATAACTTCCTGAACTTCAGTTTCGTCATCTATAAAATTTGGGGCACTTAAGAGCCATCCCCAAAACATGAGTCCCTTCATTCCCTTTATTCTTTTAAAGAGACCACCCTCATTATATTTTACCCATAGCTTCCTCTCTGCTTTCTCCCCTCTGGGAGAAGATGGGATGGAGGATGGGCAGTAGGACTTTGTATCAGTCAGGGTTCTCCAGAGAAACGGAAACTAGAGGAGAGATAGGAGATTTTATATATATATACATACATATATATATATATATATATAGAGAGAGAGAGAGAGAGAGAGAGAGAGAGAGGGATATTTAATATAAGGAATTGGCTCATGTGATTATGGAGGATAGCAAGTCCCAAGATCTGTAAGGTGAGTTGGCATGCTGGGGTCCCAGGAGAGTCAATGGTTTAGTTCTACTCTCAGTCTGAAGGCCTGAGAACCAGGAAAGTTGATTATGCAGTTCCAGTCTGAGGGCAGGAAAAAAGCTGACATTGCATTTCAAAGGCCATCAAGCAAGAAAGAATTCTCTCTTACTCAAGGGAGTGTCAGCCTTTTTGTTCTAGTCAGGCCTTCAATTGATTCCATGAGGCCCACCCACACTATGGAGGCAATCTGCTTTACTCAGTCTACTGATTTAAATGTTAACTTCATCCAAAAATACCCACACAGAAACACCCAGAATAATGTTTGATGAATTATTTGGGCACTCCCTGGCCCAAGCAAGCTGACACAAAACTAACCATCACAGACTGCAAGGAGAGAGTCTTGGATCTGTTGATAAACAACCTAGAACTGACAAATTAAAAAACCTGAATTTAGAATTTAATGCATATGTGAAATATTGCATCGTATTTGAATGTGATTTGTGACATTACTAATGAGGTCAGCTATTACAGTAATTTGGGTTCTGAATATAAAATGACCTTAATTTTTTAGTTTGGCAAAGCAATGGTGTATTTTGCACCCCTTGCCTTCCCCATAAAAACCAAACTCTATAGTTTACCAACATGTAGGCCTAAAGAAAGATGAAATGTAGTTCATTTTAGGTGGAAAATAAATAGGACTAGTAATTGATACTAAACTTTTTTCTTGACACTGCAATGCAATGTTACAGAAATGCCACCCTCCCTTCCTAAAACACACACAGGAAACCATTCAGAGACCTAAGAGGAAAGGCAGCATATTATCCGGCCAAGCAGCCAACACAGTGCTTAACACTTAGTAGGCACTTCATGAATACTGAAGGAATGACCCATCAGACTTCTTTTGCTTCAGTCATGTCAAATGTGTAGTAAGTGTTGAAAATCTGTAGAGAAGATTAAGAAATATATAATTAAAGGTGTTAAATGAAGACAGAGTTTTTTTCTTGCAGAACAACAAGAAAATGAATCAGGGAAGAGAATGCTAGGGAAAACTATTGAACCTTCAAGTATCTCAAGGAAGACCTAAGGTAGATGGTCTCACTCACTAAAATTAATAGTAAAGAAACAAGGGAGGAAGCCTGTGAAAAAAACCCACAAGAACGTAAAAATGAATTTGTATACCATGCCTTTCAGCTACAAGTCATATTAAAAAAAGATTAGAGGAAGAGGGAAATTGTTCTGGAGGACCATTTTAAATAAAGTTACCTTAGAAATGTACTACAATGTTTCACTCAGCATGAAATAATTAAGATATTTGTTATTGTTTTGTAAAGATGCCAAATAACAGAGCAAACTGTGCTTCCGAAAAGACATCTCTTCACACGGGCACATTGCTTGAAAAGCTGCAAATTATCAACGGGACATTCTTCTAAATGGAATTTGAAATGGAAGAAATTACATAGATTCAATTCCAAATGGAATTAAGATTTCTGTAGGGGGGAAATGGCTGACTAATGGTCTATTTCACCTACTTTCTTGATCGGCATTTATATTTGGCCTCTTTATTGGGTTTACACATTTCTCTTTTCTGTTAAGCTTTTTCCAAAAATTGTTTTAGAGAGTTTTTATGATTTGACAGTTTTACATTTATATTCCAAACCAAAGTGCTAAGCTTTTTCAAGCATGTGTTACTAAGGTCTTCAAGAAAATAAACCCAGTCATTTGACACCACTGCAGGGAAATAGCAGTCATTTTTCTAAATCAAATCAGCTATTCACAGGCGTATTGAATATCTCATTTTACTCTATAATTATCCTACAGTGTCTGGTTTTGTGGATATGGATAGGAAGTTATTCTCTGCATAGCAGTATACTCCCTATGTTGGGGAGTATTGTATTCCTTTTTTTGATGGTGTGGCAAGTGCCAGAAGACTTACCTTGGTTTCCTCCAGCCCCCCCATCTGAAGGAAAGTGCCCCACTCATGGTCATTGCTGAGGGAAAGGGACCTTGGCCATTTCTGTGTGACCCTTCCCAGCTACACTGATTGGAACTGGGGCGGAAACCTTATCGAAGGGCAAAAAATGCTGACGGATGGCCTCGGAGATGGCCAGTCTGTAGTATGGCTCTGCTCAACTGTGATGAGCTGGGCCACTTCAGATTCATGCTCTAAATTCTAAACTGGCTAATTCTAAAAATTAGTTGGGAATGGGAGAGGAAGCTGAAAGAAAGCAATAAGCCTATAAAGCAGAAGGGGCACCCATGAGCCAAATTAGGAGGAAGCAGAAACCATGAGTAAGGATGAGGTGAGGAAAATTGATCAGAGGGCAAGTTGTCAGTTTGTAGTGAAGAAGTAGAGTGTAAAAAAAACTGCAGAGTTGCTCAAGTCACATTTAGTGGAAAATTCAATTGACTGCTATTGAGATAAGACAGTCCAATTCCCAGCCCTGGGTTGGTTCCAGAATGACCTTCCAGTACTGCATCCAATTTGGCTATGCTGTAATTCCTTACTTCTCCCGAGTGCCCCTCTCTCTCTTTCTCTCACTCTTTTTAATCACCCTATCTATATAACAAATCCCCATTACTTGGCTACCTGAGCAAGCTTGTTTTTTATAACCAAAATAGGCTGACCTACATTGCCTAATGGTAGTGTTTGGGTAGGTCTACTTGTGGGTACTGATATTTAGGTACTCATATTTATTTTCCTAACGCCAAAATACTACATTTATTCTAATGTCTCCATTTCCTCCAATACATGTCTCCTCCCCTCGCCTTTTTTTTTTTGGCTGATAATTTACCACTAAAATGAAGGAGTGGAGAGGAAAAGCAGGTGGTCTTGCCTGGTGTTGGGCACAGTGTTCTTCTGCACGAAAGTGGTGTTCTGTTAGCAAGGAAGAGGCCGGGAAGAGACGTTGAGTAGGAAACCCAAACTACTTGCAAGACGGCTAGAAGGAAAATGCTAACTGCTGGTTCAGCAGACTTTTCCTGCCTCGGAAATACCTGGGCATTTGACCTTCTGTAGAATCGCCGTTGCCACATTAACTGTGGGAATTATAAGGAGAGTTTATGTATACTGGACCTAAGGAAAATGAGAATCCGACCAAGGACCGCAACAGTTCAAACGCCTCTACTTCACTGTCACAAATGTTTAGGGAGAAATGAATAACCAGTATTAACGAGATGCAGGCTGCATTGGAGAATGGGCACAGCCATGGGCAACTGGGTGGAGGAGGGGTGCTATGTGACTCCCAGGTGTAAAAGCTGAAGTGACACCAGAGCCAATGGCTCCCTTGAATGAGGCTATCCTCACACACTCAGCTGGGCATCACTGGATGCTTCACCTGCTGAAGCTCAAATCCTGAAATTTGTACTTTTAAGTTTTAGATTGAAAAAAATTTAAAGCTACGGAACTGCAAGTATAGTACAATAATATATATATATGTATGTGCGTGTATTTATAGTTGTTGTATAATGTACATGACATTACTGTTGAGCCAGTTGCTAACATTGCAGGCATCATGACCCTTATCTTACATACTTAACCATGTGTCTGTCCCTTAAGAACAAATACAGTCTCTTACATAACCACAGGGCAATTATCAAATTCATAAAATTTAATATTGATTCAATATAGATAACAGTATTACATACATCCATATTCTAATTTTGCCTATCCTCCCAATACTGTTCCCTCCCCTCAACCCCAATTAAGGAGCCAATCTGGGGTCATGAATAGTAATTAGTTGCCATGTGTATTCAGTCTCAACTATCCTTTCTCTTTTCATGACCTTGATATTTTTTGAAGAGGAGAGTTGGCTGTTTTATAGAATTCCATCAGTTTGTCTGTCTGTTGTTTACTCATGACTGGATTCCCTTACACACTTTGGCAGGGACATTGCAGGAGTCATGTTAGGGCCTTCTTAGTGCATCACCTCAGGATACGCATGATGTCAGTCTGTCCCACTATTGGCGATGTTCACTTCAATAACTTACTCCACTGCAAAGTATCCCTTTTCCTCCCGTAATTGTAAGTAATCTGTGGGCAAGATACTTTGAAATTGTATAAATATTTTATTTTTTAAGAAACTTTCATCAATTGATGATCCTTTTTTATCACTTATTACTAAACTTGGTTGTAAAATAATGATTTTCTAACTCTATCAAGATTTGCCTTCTTTTCTTCCCTCCCTCCCTTCTTTGTTTCCTTCCTTCCTTCCACTTTCTTCCTTTATATATATTTTTTGTATCAGTACAGCCTCATGGACCCTTTTTCGAAGTTCTCTGTTACCCATTCCTGTCATTATTCATTTTGATGCTCAAATTGACCCCAATTAGCCAGTGTGGAGCTCCTTGATGCTTTCTCCTATTTCTTTCTGATGCGTCTCTCTCTCTCTCTTTTTTTTTTTTTAAGAGGAAGATTAGCTCTGAGCTAACATCCATTGCCAATCCTCCTCTTTCTTGCTGAGGAAGATTGGCCCTGGGCTAACATCCGTGCCCATCTTCCTCTACTGTATATGGGACGCCGCCACAGCATGACTTGACAAGCTGTGCGTCCATGCGTGCCTGGGATCTGAACCTGTGAACTCCGGGCCACCGAACGGGAGCGCGCAAATTTAACGACCACGCCACAGAGTCATTTTTAAAGTATTTCCTTACTTTCTAGCACAAGATATCCAAGGTTCACCTTCTACTGCTCCGGCCCTAGCCCAGAAATCACCCTATTCTCCAAGGAGAATGGTATGTATTTAGAAATGAAGACCTGAGTTCTTCGTGTGCTCGTTGCAAGTGAGGTGTCTCAGCAGTCAGAGCTAGGAAATAAATGTGTGTGTGTGTGTGTGTTTATTTGTGTGATAAATTTATGCTGATATCTCTAATCCCAATGCAACAGCACAGGGTTCTTCCTTGCCTTCCTCCGTTCCACATTTGTATCTCCCTTCTGCTACAATGAAAATCCTGATTCCTAACAAAATCAATGTTCATTTATTTGTGTGATCCTTCAATATGCACAAAATAGTTTCAAAATAACTACACTCATGCCATCACAATCAAGAAACCTATTAGAGTTCAAGATTCTTTGTAGTTCCTTTGGTCCTTAACCTTGAGGTTATATAGTTGAGGTATTGTGATCAAACATTCCTTGGACTTGTTTTGTTTCATTTTTCCTTGTGGTTATGTTATGCTTTTGGTTAGGTTCACTTGTTTCTGTTTATGTTCAATTTTAGTTTTTTCCCCATCTTTATTGAATCATTTTTATTTTTTAACATTTAAAATATAAGCATGGTTTCTGAAGTTAAAACCATACAATAAGAGATTTCAGAATTGCGCAGATGCTCATTCTGGATTTTTCTCTCCTCAACACCCATCAACTACTCTCTATCTCTGATACTTTTCTGGTGTATATGTATAAGCCACCATTACCTGTCAGCTTTATTACTTCAGTTGACTCCTAGTTGGTCCTGCCTCCTTTCCAACCAGTAGTTGTGACAAATCTTGACTGCACAATGGAATCATCTGAGGAGTTTTAAAAATTCTACCTCCAGAAATTTTAAATAATTGTTCTGAAGTGGGGCTGGGCATTGGATTTTTTTTTTTCTGTGAAGAAGAATGGCCCTGAGCTAACACCTGCCAATCCTCCTCTTTTTTTTGCCGAGGAAGACTGGCCCTGGTCTAAGATCCATGCCCGTCTTCCTCCACTTTATATGGGACGCCGCCACAGCATGGCTTGACAAACGGTGCTTTGGTGCACGCCCAGGATCCGAACCCAGGGCCCCCGCAGCGGAGCGGGCACACTTAACCGCTTCCGCCACTGGGCTGCCCCCGTGGGCATTGGAGTTTTAAAAGCTGCCTAGATCATTTAAAAAACTAGCTAGATGAGAACCACTGGGCATCAGTGACTTTCCGTAAATACACATCTCATCATATTACATCCTCTCCTTAAAAATGTCCATAGCTCCAGTGCCCTCAGCGTGAACACCTGGCTCCTCAACATGGCCGTCATGATGTAATCAGCTTACTTCTCCAGCTGACTCCTGCCCCTCCTCCCCAGCCCTCCTTCCCTAAGCTGTATGAGCCAACCAGACTTAACTACTTTTATTCCCAGGAATCCACCATGAACTTGGTCACCTCCGGAGCTTTGCACATACTGTTTCCTCTACTTAAACCCTCTTCTCCCTGCTCTTTATCTGGCTAATACCTAACCATCATTTGGTATGGTATGACTTAGCTATGACTTCTTTCAATTACATCTTCCTTTCCTGCTCTTCCAACTTTGGCTTAGGAGCCCTTGTACGTACTTCCTTGAATCCACCTCACCACCGCTCTTGTAGCACTGTATGGTAATGCTCTGCTTATTTGTTTATCTCACCCTCCTAAATTGTAAGCTTCAATGAGAGTAGGAGACAGTCTGTCTTTGTCACTTCATATCACCAGTGCCTAACACTACACTTGGCCCATAGTATCAATCAGTGTATTGGGAAATGAATGAATGGGGAATAAACGAATACATTTAAATTGAATTCTTTTAGAGACTCCATTTGCCATAATCAGGTACTAAAATCCCCACTGGTAATCCAACAAGAGAAGCAGGTAGTGTAGGCTCAGCATGTGGCAGGTGTACTGACAGATGCCTGACTGACAGATCCATCAGTTGATCCATATGATGTTTTCATTCATTGTCATTAAAAAAAGTATCTACAGTGTCCACATTCATGTTCTGGGCACTGCAGGTATGAATGCAGTAATATTACCTGGGACACAGCATCTTTTCTTTCCTGCAACACTCACAGCATTCTTATACTTTCCCCTCCCCTCTTTCTAAAATTAAGTACTGGGAGGGACTTTAAAGATCATGTGATTTAACTTTTTAATTTTACAGATAAAGATTCTGAAACCAGAGAAGTTGAGTAACTTCCCCAAGGTCATGCAGCTGGTTATTTTCATAGATTTGTATCATTTTCCCCTTAGTTGAAAATCTGACTCACTTCCCTAAATTAGCATCCCACTTGGTAAATTTGTGAGCCAGACCATCACCACAGCTATATTTTCCCAACAGGTGGATGAGCTGTTTCCTGAGCTAACTGCGGCACCCCCCGCCCTCCTCCCTCCACATCTGTAGTGGACGTGGACACAATAATCGCGCTGCCACCGTCTGCTCCGCACATGCACGCCTCCCTAACCCATCCGAGAGTGCATTTAACGCTCGCCTCTAAAGGACCGCATGTTTTTTTCAGTCATTGGCAAGAATTAATCTTGAAAATTACAAAACCAAAATATGTTGAGTAAATTAAGATCCATTTTCTCTGACAGCATTTGGTCTAGGCAATGATTGCAAAAGCGCCATCTGCGTTTTGTAAGATGCCTTCTCTACCAGGGCACCCGCAACAGCTTGATTTAGGAGCGGACTTCTGATGTTAATTTGACTGCGGCTGCTCCTGCCGCGCAGAAATAGAGGCCCCTGGTCTTCAGGGCGTTCATCAGAGCGCGGTGTTCGGGAGCGCCGTGTTCCCTGAGAAATATTTATTGTGGCGGTGTTCTCTCCCGGGATCACAGCTTTCAATCTTTTAAAGTGCAGTTTGTCTCAGAACTTTGATTTTTACAAGTTTTGAATTCCTTTTTATTGCCTTTTTTTTTATTTCTTTGCTTTCCTAGATAGAATTTCTTAGAGTAAACAAAGGTGAAGTGGCAGCATTTTTCACAGAAGTGTGGGTTTTTCTGATTTGTGTGTGTGTGTGTGTGTGTGTGTGTGTGTGTGATAAGTAGAGGATTGACCCAGGGGAAAAAAAAGTATAAAACAGGTAAAAAATATATATTTGCTGCCAATTCATTCCACTTTCTGTGATCTTTTTATTTATTAAAACATTCATTCAATTGGTGTCTATTATGTGCCAAACTGTTTAATATTATAAGTATATTACTGTATTATGATTGTATTTATTTATATTTTATATTAGTTTAATAATAGTAAACGTATTAAAAACATACAATTCTACACATAAACTTTCTTTCTTGTATTTTCATATAACCAACTGTATTAATTTTATTTATTTATTTTTTTGTGAGGAAGATTGGCCCTGAGCTAACATCTGCCAATCCTCCTCTTTTTGCTGAGGAAGACTGGCCCTGGGCTAACATCCATGCCCATCTTCCTCTACTTTGTACGGGACGCCTCCACAGCATGGCTTGCCAAGCGATGCATTGGTGGGCGCCCGGGATCGGGACCGGCGAACCCCAGGCCACCGCAGCGGAGCGCGCGTGCTTAACCGCTTGCGCCACTGGGCCAGCCCCCAACTGTATTAATTTTTAAGGGCTGCCTTAACAAAATGCCACAAACTGAGTGGCTTAAACAATAGAAATTTATTGCCTCACAGTTCTGGAATCTAGAAGTCCAAGATCAAGATGGCAGCAGGCATGCTCCTTCTGAAGGAACTAGGGAAGGATCTGTTCCAGGCCTCTCTCCTAGCTTCTGGTAGTTGATGGGCTTGTGGCAGCATAACTCCGGTCTTCACATGGCATTCTGTGTATGTGTGTGTTTGTGTGTTTATGTACAAATTTCCCATTTTTATAAGGACATCTGTCATATTGGATTAGGGGCCCACCCCACTCCAATATGGCCTTGTCTTAACTGAACTAATTACCTCTACAATGACCCAATTCCAAATAAGGTCACATTCTGAAGTATCAGAGGTTAGGACTTCAACATACGAATTTTGGGGGCACATAATTCAAGCCATAATGCCAACTCAACTGCCACCTCTTCCAAAGCCATCTTTGCTCCAACCGCCTTTCCCTCAACTATATTTAAGCTGTCTCTTCTTTAACTGAACCCACATAGTGCTTCGTCTGTGCCATTTTTTTACCTATATGATTCCCTTTCTAGACTTTATGCCCCTTATTGTTAAGACCTATGACTGATAACCATTGGTGTCACCATGTTGATGCCCTACACATGTGAAGTCACATAAAAATGTTATAAAATGAATCAATACACCAACCAACAAATAGATATTTACAAAGCCCTTTGTGATTAGCAAATGTTTTCACATGCATTGTCTCGTTTGAGCCTCAAAGCATGTATTTGAAGTGGGCATGTAGAAATTATTGTCTCCACTATGACTGTGGAAACTGAAACCCAAAAAGGTAAAAGTCCAGAGTTACGTGGATGTGGTGAGACTGCATTAAAATCCAGGTCTCCTGACTGACCTTAGAGCCATTGTCCCATTGTATATTATCCCTTTCGGAGACATTTTTATCTCCAAATTACGCCTCTGCCACCCCAGTTAGTGATCAGTGATCACCCAAAGCACTGTGGCTGCCTGTGGTCTTCCCGTGCTCATGAGACAACTTGTCTGAGAAGCTCCCAGTCTTACACTCTTAGATGTCTCCTTTTCCGTATCTATATCTATATCCATATCCATATCCAAGTCTATGTCTAAATCTGTATCTATATCTAGGTCCCTATCCATATCTATGTCTATATCTATCATATATCTCTGTCTCTCTCTCTCTCCATCTCTTTCTCTCTCTCCCTATATGCATATAGGTATATGTATATGTATCTTCCCTTGAGGCTAAGCCATTCAGAGAGTCCATATTGAATTAAAATTGACTTCCCTTCTGGAAGTGAGTTTTCCCTCCTAGAGTCTTTAATATTTTATAAACAAAACGTCTGATTCTGGGATTGGGCACTTGAACAGTCTATGAGGGTCACATTATGACAGACAGTACTTACACTGCTTTGGTTGTGGGAAAGAGTCACTTCTGTTGTTATTAAAATAGATTCAGACAGTGCCAAACAGACCGGCTCTTCTTAGGGAAGACTTCTGTAGTTACCATTAGCTCTGACTAATTCTAAGGCAGAAAATTTTTTTTCAAAGTGACAAAAACCACACAACCTCTCATGATAATCGTTGCATTTAATAACTAACCTTGAAAGTATTGATACGGCATTGTTCTCTCTTGGAGGGATTTAAACTTAAGACTTTTCTAGAACAATGAAAATGACTATAGAACCTCAGTTTCAATATGAAATGCCAAGACGTGGATATTTTCGCTTCATTCTGTTTTTCAATTACCATATTCCAATCCCCCTGTGAACTACCCAATCTCCCCGAGTTTGCAGGGAATTTGCCTTCTTCTGACTGTGTACTAGTATTAATGCTAATTCATGTGCATAATGTTTTTACAATTTACAGATAGCTTTCACCATATTATCTGATTTTAATGTTAAAACCATTCTATGAGATAAATGATATTACTATCTTCATTTTGAGAAATGACTCAGCTTGCCCAAAATTATAGGGTTGAAAGTGAGACAACCAAGACTTGAACCTGGTATTCTGACTCCAAATTTTAAGCTCCTTGACTTTATTATCCAGTATACGCTTTCTAGTTTCCTCTCTTTCCACACCTCTCAGCTCCCCAACTGGATTAGAGTTTACTGTGGTGTTTAGCAGGTTGCTCTGCACAGGGTTTTACGCTGTGGAATGCATAGACGGATCTGAGTTTTGAATTCCAGCTTTGCTACCTCTTTGCGGGGTGTTCTTGGATAAATTATTTCATCTGTCTAAGCCTCAGTTTCTTCATCTATAAAACGGTGACCATAATAGTACCCACATCATAGGATTTCAAAGAGAATTAAATGAAAAAAATCATTTAAAGCCTTAACAGAGACCATAGCATCATATTACTATATTATACAATTTAAAAGCTGTGTGAAGTTGGATAAGATAGTTAATCTTGTTTAGTTCCATCATCAGTAAAAAAAATTGGGAAAATATTAAGTATCTTGCAGGGATAGCATGAGGTTTAAATCAAATAACATTTGTGAAAGTGCCTAACACAGTGTTTGGTATATACTAGGACCTCAATAATTGTTAATTTCCAACCTACCTGCTTACTTTCTTTCTTCAAGGAGGAAATCAATACATGTTTACTGGATTTTCAGTGACTTCTTTCCTGCAATGATTTTATGACTATTTTTTAGTGGTTCTATATGTGGATGCAAGTGTTCAATATCAAGGTGACTTTGACAAACTGTTCTAAAGCTCCAAGTAGAATAAAATGCAGTGTTCCCTCAGGGAGGCAACATAAAGGAATGTGGTAGCCCAGTTCAGAGTAACTGCCCGGTGAGTGGCCTCCTAGTGAAAACCCTGGAGACAAACAACAGGCCCACACGTGACTTTGAACGTGGACACTGGATTTCAAAGAGAAAGATTTATTAAAGAAGAGAGTGGGATTGGGGCCAGCCTGATGGTGCAGCGGTTAAGTGCGTGCACTCTGCTTTGGTGGCCTGGGGTACGCAGGTTCGGATCTCAGGTGCACACTGACGCACCGCTTGTCAAGCCATGCTGTGGTGGCGTCCCATATAAAGTGGAGGAAGATAGGCACAGATATTAGCCCAAGTCCAATCTTCCTCAGTAAAAAGAGGAGGATTGGCAACAGATGTTAGTTCAGGGCTGGTCATCTTCACAAAAAAAAAAAAAAAAAAATGAAAAGGGGTTCCAAAAGTGATTAACTGCTAGAGAGACTCAGAATTTGCATAAAAAAATTGAACTTGAGAATATTTTAAGCACTCATGCTCAATGTTCAGTTCAATGGATCCTCTGTCTACTGACAAAATAAAACCACATTGGCCGTTTTCAAATGGGTAGCGTTGCTTAAGTCAATAATTAGGATTTTCTCAATTTTACATTCTACTTCCACGTGTTTTTAAATTTGGCTACCACCTCTTGCTTAGACTGGAACTTAATGTGTGATGATATGCGATTTATTGCAAAATTATATATTTAGTTATTTTAGGATATCATTATTTTGTGAATTCTCAGTGTTCAAATACTGGGACATTCTGAGAAATGCTGTTAAGAAAATACAGTTTTTTTACTTTGGACATTGTTCAGCAGATCAGAAAAAGGCAAACATTATTATGTTGCCTAGGAGTCAACAGGAGACTTGCTTTCTCAAAAGAGGATTAATTTAAAACCAGAGTTTACTGTTATATGTGTCTCTGAGCAACAGTGGGCACAGAGCTGTGTCTCATTCATCTTTTCTTTTCTGTTGCCTGGAGCAGTGCCTCAGACAGAATAGGACCTCAACACATGTTTGTATCTTACATAGAAGTTGTATGTATAAAAAATAAATGCTTTGTTTGGAAAGTGCTTAAATAGTTTATTCTGTTAAGTGCCTTCAAGATGCAATCTCCAATTTTGTTTCCCTCATTAATTTCTTTTTCATGAAATTCTGCCTCTGTTTCTGACTCAATGTCACCTATTCCCAGGACCCTGCCCTGAAAACTCAAAGTATAGCTGAATTTCACTTTCTGCCCATCCTATTTTACAACACAGCCCACATTACTGTTGTGTGGTTTGTGCAAAGCTCTGTGTTGGGCAATGTAAGGATATGGGCGTTAGTGAGGTATCATCCTTGTTCTTAGGGAGTTAATGCAGTGGGAGAGAATTACACAGGCAAGTAATTATATTGCAAGGCAGAAATAAAAAGTGCTGTGGTTAAAGTATAAACAAAATGCTGTGGTTGCAGAGTGGAAGGAATAATTAATTCAAACTGGGAGGATCAGGAACAAGGAAGGAAAGAAACTAATATTTATCGAGGGCTTAACGGTGCCAAAGGCAGGCCTGGTGCTTTCCCTCAGGCTCTGGGAGGGAAACCCTCCCTCAGGTTGTGTTTAAACTGAGCTGTAGGGTGTTTGGCCACTGGGGCCATTTTGGGTTCAAGAAGCAAGGAGACCATGGGAAGATACCCTTCTACTGGCCCTGAGAGACTGCGCCTGAGACAAGAAGCAGCTTTGCCATAAGATCGTTTGGTAGGAAATGGGGTTGGTGAGGGGAAGCTGGTTTTGGTTATGGTGAGGAGGTGGAGGGAGAATTCTAGGCAAAGATGAAGAATGTTAGTAAGAATAGGCTTTAGCATGAGGAGAGGGCAAACAGAGCGAAGGCACTTAGAGGAAAGGCAAGGCCTACATTTATTTTTTTTTTAAATTTTATTTATTTATTTTTTCCCCAAAGCCCCAGTAGATAGTTGTATGTCACAGTTGCACATCCTTCTAGCTGCTGTATGTGGGACGCGGCCTCAGCATGGCCGGAGAAGCGCTGCGTCGGTGCACGCCCGGGATCCTAACCCGGGCCGCCAGCAGTGGAGCGCGCGCACTTAACCGCTAAGCCACGGGGCCGGCCCAAGGCCTACATTTATGATGGTAGGTATAAATTATGGGGGAGGAAGAGAGCAGGGATTTGAGGGTGGGCTGTGGAGTTGTGCTAAGGACAAATGGGCGTGTCTGTGCAGTGGAGAGAATGATTCCGTGGTTCCAAAGGAAGCAAAGGCCAGTGGATGTATCAGCCTGCTTTGTCCTCTTGGGTGCTCAGAGCTCCAGGACGCTAGTGAGCGTTGGCCAGTCCCTACAGGAGAAGGGACCGAGTGTTAGTTTGTTGGCCTTGTCTCCCGAATAACCACTGCACTCTTTGAGAGCACAGACTGTCTTCATCACTGCACCATTCCCCATAGAGCCTGGTAGTGGACTGGGCGTGTGGTAGATTTTCACAAAATCGTAAATGATTCATGGCAAGCAAGAAGGTAAATTTCAGCAGAGTCAAGAGGCTAGTTATGGATTTTACAGTGCTGCAGAAGTTTAACCTGAAAATTAACTGCACAGTTGCAGAGAAGGTTAAAGCCATTTAAGACTTTATGACCAAGAATTATTTCTGATGCCATAATTTTACAGAAAGAAAACTGTGTCAATTGATTAACTTCTACAGTAATTCGTTAGCTGCTCATTATACTCTCCTGTTTTGACTAATGAAAACATTTAGAGCTGTATCTTTATGAAAGCTAAGTAGGCCAGGCAGTTTGCCTGTCTTAGAATAATTAGAGAATTTTGCATCATCAGCCAGTGGGATACCTACCTCTCCTGGAGCAGCTCCACAGAATGCTTTTTCTCTTTTTTTCCCTCCCTCATTAGTGTCTGTTACTAAACTGAGCTTAATTCTCCACAATCTCACTATAAAACATTTTACAAAGATTTATGGGGCTGATCTAAACTATTATTAATTTACTAATTAGGATGGTAAGAAGATAAATTTTGTTACTATGTGAGATAACTTAGGGGAATTTATAATGTTAGGGCTTAAAAATATTTTCTTAACTTACACAAAGGGCTAAACCAGGAAAGTCCAATTTGTGGTAAACATCCCCACTCTGACCATCTGTGCCCATGGTACACATCTATAATCTATAATGCCACTCTTTTCCTCTGAGCCTAGAAATGACTTCAGAATCTTTCTCAATGCAGCGCTGTAAACAGCTGCAGTCCTGAGGTTGGGGTTGGCATGAAAGATGAAGTAGATAGGTAATTGTCCCTGTAGGACTGTAAATCCCTCAAGGGTAGGCACCAGGTCCAACTCAGGACTTGACATACAGTAGGTTCTTAATGAACGGTTTTTGGAGTGAATGATGGACAGAGAAGTGGATGAATTAGTAATAGATGCATGAAGGAAATTTCATTTTTTTCTAGAACTGGTGCAGGAATGCCTGTAGGATGCATCCTTCTCTGGGTCGTGGGGAATGCACCACGTATCACCATGCATCTTGTGAACACTAGCTCATAGAATGATAGAGTTGGAAGAGACTTTAGAGAATATCGAGTGACAACTTTTCAGTTTTACAGAGATGAAGATAAGGTGCTGAGAGGGCACACACCTACAGCACAGGCTCCGAAGCTCGGGAGCCGCTCTGCCACGCTCCACACCTTACTAACTGTGAGGTCATGGGCTCTTACTGTGCCTCTTCATCTGTAAAGTGGGATGGTGATCTTGTCTGCCTTGTAGGGCTCTTGTGAAGCTTAAACAAGAAAACGAATGCAAAGTGCTTAGTGTGCCTGGCACACGGTAAATACTAAAAAAATTTTAACTTTTTTCCTTCTTTTCATTAATGTTAGTTGAATCAGTGATAGTACTGTAAGTAGTTTTATCATAAGGTTTATCATATTATGTTATGCTGTGTTTTTTTCCCATAAATAATCCTTTTTTTTTTTCATCATCCCCATTTTATATACATGGAAACTAAGACGAAGAGAATATAAGGAATGGATTCTTATTAAATAAGAATAAAACATTTCCTATGTGGAAAACATAAAATTCCTAAATGCCATGCTCTTTTCTTTGGCTAATCGTATTGTTTCATAATACATAACATGCTTCATAGAAAATATATTTACAAAAATTGTCTTTAGGGGCCAGCCCGGTGGCGCAAGCGGTTAAGTGTGCACGCTCCGCTGTGGCGGTCCGGGTTCGCCAGTTCGGATCCCGGGCGCGCACCGGCACACTGCTTGGCAAGCCATGCCGTGCCAGCGTCCCATATAAAGTGGAGGAAGATGGGCACAGATGTTAGCCCAGGGCCAGTCTTTCTCAGCTAAAAGAAAGAGTAGGATCGGCAGGTGTTAGCACAGGGCTGATCTCCTCAGAAAAAAAAACAACAAAAAAGTTGTCTTTAAATAATACAGCAATGAAGTTTAATAAAAAAAGAGTGGGCTGAATTGTCCTTTTAAAAAAACCTGAACATTTACATTATATATGCAAACCTACAGGTCAGTTATTAGCTGTAGGGTGGAAGGAGGAGGAAAAGGAAAAGTTTTAGTTGGCCTTATGTTGGTTGCCGGGAAACATACAAAGGCAGCAGGAACAGATGCAACAAACAACTCCACATTGCTGGGAAGGTGGCCTTCAGGGGCGAGTGCTTCATTAAGATGGAAACATTGCAGCTGGGTCATCTAAGGCCTCCAGACAAGAAAATGGAGTTTAAAACCACATGTTACTAGAAGCAAGGTTAGCCAAAGAGATTTTGAGAAGTTGCATTTCTAGTGCATTTAAAATGGGGATTAGAAGCTGCATTCTGTGTCAGTTGCTATAAACATGGGGGAAACTTGACCCATTTATAATCAAGCCAGGTTAGACAGAATATAAGGATGGGATGTTTTAAAATGATTCGACTGTGGATTTTGAAAATAAACTATGGAATTAAGGAAGTGTAGTGGTTGAGAGCTTTCAATTCCCACCTCTCAGCTTGGACATTTTGCCTCCCAATTATATGCCTTGAAATGTGCTTTCATTTTGGAATTCTATTGCTAAGTTGGGTTTCTTTTCAAAGGCACTTGTTGAAGGAAAAAGAGAAACCATAAGAAATAGTTGAAGGCTGCTGAAAAGAGTGAAGCCGTTATGAGTTACCAGAATGCTGCATTTGAGTTGAACAAGGGGTCCCGGCCTGGGCCAAAGAGCTCCGAGAGGACAGAAGGTGCTACTGCAGGTGAAGACCATGGCACAGTTCTGCTGGAAAACCAGCTCAGTGTGGGCGACTTTGTCAAAATACAGAGGGCCTTTGAGGTAAGTGTTAATCTTGTTTACGGGAGAGTTTGAGTTGTTCAGGAAGGAGACTAGGATGAAAGAGAGAGAGATTTTTCTCTTAAAACTGTTTATTTATTTAATTATTAAAACAGGGAATTGAGAAGAATTAGGCTTGGATTTAACACCAGAGTAATTTTATCCTTCAGTTCTTTGGGCCAAATAATATTTACTTTGAAATTGCTGCCACTGAATATCATTACCATCAAGGAAGGAAAATTCTTAGATAAAATTTTTCTTAGAGATCAGTATATTTTTGGAAAACCAAAAGTTACAGTTGTGAGTGAGGAGAGCCAGATCTTGAAGGTGACTCCCAGTAATAACTGCCGTTGCATGTAACATGGTAGTAGAATTCTGGAAAGGCAAACACACACCTCCAGTTTGCAAAAATTCTCCCTTGCCTCACCCCAAGTGACACAGCTCCTTTTCAAAGCTGATTTTGGCATGTCATTTCCCCAAGATCCCATGTGAGGGACCAGTCTCCCACTTCTTTTGTAAATACTGGAGCAATGCCAATAAAAACAAAATTTCAAGTTTTCATTTTAATTTATACATAAAATAAACCTTAGGAATTTTAACTATAAATGAATAATTTCCTTCTCTCTATCTTAGTTAATTAATTTTAAATTCTATAGCTATGCATAATGAACAGCATACATCAAAATGATTTTTAGTTTCTCATGTGGATAGGAAGAAGTGCTCTTCTGTGCAGTGGAACTTAGGTAGACGTGAGCCTCCATTCTTTCTACCTCATTATGTTTGCTAAAATATGATCTCAGGGCTTCAGAAGGCCCTCTGGGGGGTGCTTGGGAGTATCCGTATTAATTTGAAACAGACATACAATACTTTGGAATACCACCTTGAAATTAATAAAGTTTGATGAAATCTAATTGGCACAAATTTTAATCTTTAGTGATCCAAAAAGGAAGAGTCACTAACCATTGAAAAACTCTGCTATGTCCTGTTTTATATAACAAGTTAGTAGCATAACAAGTATATGTTAGTTGTATAACAAGTTAGTTGTATAACAAGCTAGATTCTACCTGTATTATAAATTAATGTCCCAATAGTATCAATCATTTCTTTATAATAGAATCTATCATATTTAGTAGCAAAGATACGCTCTGCCCTATACTTTTATCATTTTAATCTTCATATATTTGCTATTCATCCAACCTTATTTGTCTGAAAGATTTCAGTGCTGCTCATGTCCAATGCCCCAAGTGAATTTGGCATATTTTGATAGACATAGCAAACATTTTGACAGCTTGAGGACATTCAGAAAAACATAACAGCAGATTATGACAGCTTTGACTCTGGAATGAACAGGAATGTGGCAGTTTTGTTCTGGTGCTAAGAACAAAAAGAATTTGAATGGTAGGGTCTATTAGGAGAGTCAACATTATAAAGTTGATGTGATGGAGAGTGAAAACTACTATAGAAGGCTGAGGGTGGGTGTTCTTTTCAAACTGCTGATTAGTCTGGAGTGAACCCAAGTGAAATAGGACAATTCAACCCCAAGATTTTTTTTTTTAACTTTTAAATGTTTCAAAGTCTTATTCACTTATTTTGAAATTACCAGTTGGAAAAGCAGGGACTAATGATGGACCAAAGGGGAGAGAGACTGTAATTCAGAGTTTACATGAACATAGAGAATCTAATGACAGATTTTTTTAAAAAATTGACCTTTGCATACATATTTTCAAGAAGAAATGAAATCCATCCATTTTTAACAGACTCAACAGACATAGAATGGAACAATCCAATGGCAAATGTGCACCCAGGACTAAAAGTGAAGCCCTTGAGACAACACAATTTCCAGACACAGCGTGGAAACCTAGAGAAGAATGACACTAGACAATGTCAGTGGAGTCCAGTCCATCTGTCATGAGCATTCAGCCCACAGGCCACAGGCCTTTTACAGCTTGCTGTAAAAGGAAATATTGCCCTCAGTGGCTGTCCTGCAGCACAGGACACCAAAGGCAGTGATTTGTAGTCTGATCCCTAAAGACAAGCTCTTGGAAATGCCAAGATTCTGGCACTAGATCCCTTTATCACTTATTTTGTTTTTTGTACACAGATTGCTTATTTGAGGCCGAAGAGTTGTCAGGTATTAGGTAAAGTCCCTCTGCTTAAATAGCAGTGGCAATGCCTAACTGAAAAACGAGAAGCTGGGTCTTTGAATTGTGTAGCGAATGTTTCATATATATTTCCAAATGAAGTATTAACATACCATATAAATCTTAGTAGTAACATTTAGGAATAAAGGAAGTAATGCTTACATTTATTGTACGATGGTATAAATGAGTCAGAATCATTTAAGAGCCAGGAGTCAGAATTCCTGGATTTGAATCCCAGTTTTGCCACTTACAATGTGACTTTTTGCGAATCTCAACCTCTTTGGGCCTCAGTTTTTTTTTATTTTTAACATGAAGATAATAGGGTTGAAGTGAAGATTAAATGAGATGTTATCTGGAAAGCACTTGGAAGAGTGCTTTAAACAAAGTAAGTGCTCAGTTAATATCGGTATTATATATTCAGTGAGTAGAGATCGAACCTCAGGGCCTATTCTGTTCTCTTGATTCTAATTCATTCCTTTCCTAAAGAAAATTGAACTTCGAATAACACACACATCTATGCTTCTACATTACTTTTAGTTGTGGTAGGAAGTGGAAACAATACGAGTTGGAAAGACAAGTTCACGGAGAAGAGTATAAAATCTTTCCATCTCCAGTTCGTATTTTATTAGTATGCAAAAGATTTTAATTGTCTTAATCCTCTTTAGAACAGAGAAATTACCTGGATAGAAGTACTAGAAAAGTAACTTGTGGATTTCGTTTTCTTTCAAGTGATGATCTCCTAAAAATCACATAGCCCGAAGGGAATGAGACTTGTATTATTCATAGAATTGTAGAATGGTTGTTACTCAAACTTTCCTGTAGCACTTGCAATGCCTAGAGAAACGACATGGTCTCTGGATATTCATAATATTTTGATGTCAACCATATTTTACATTTTCTTAGATGCTTCAAAAGCCAGCTATTGTGTGAGGAAGGATGGCTGTGGTTTGCTGATTTTATAGGAATGCTGAGAAGGAGAGATTAAGGTCCAAGGGAAATGGAATTTTGGAAAAACTCCCTTGAGACCTGATATATATTGAATTTCTTCCGAGAATCTGGCTATGTAGGTGTCTGAGTATTTCTTTCCTTGAACTCTTCTGTTGCTGACCTCTGCATGCCAGGACTTTCTGCTCCTTGATCTTGGATGCCCTGTGGCTTGTTTGGTCTGAGACTATAGTTTGCCTACACTGCTGAACTCACTGGGTTGGGTACTGACCTGCCTCTGTCAGTAACTGTGTCTGTATCATCTCCTGGCACATCTGTTTGAATATAGGGCCTGGCCCTACCCTGGCTACTCCATGCTGCCATTTGCCCAAGCCCTGCTAAACTTTTAGCTTCAATAGCTAGAAATGAAATCTCCTAAACCACGCAAAAGAGGTTAGCTATTTATGCTCAAAGTAGGAAGGGACGAGACAGTCAGCGTGAGAAAGGCACAGTAAAACTCTTAGCAGGAAGTCCCCCGAGATGTTCAGGGGGGTTCTCAGAACAAACTTGTTTTGAATGGAATCTGAACACAATGCCCTTGTGCTAACTTGTTCCCAAGAGATCAGAGAAGTTTAGGAGGCAATTCTGCAGGCCTGAAAATTGTGCTTGAGGTGTAATAAAATGATTACATCCCCAGAATTTATGATATCCTTATGCTTGATTGTCTCTATAAAATTCCCAGGATACTTGTAGACAGGTTCTATGGCAGGGCCTGTGAACAATGCTTCTTTGCTCCAACAGGACAATCAGGAGGGTTCTGATACCCTACCAGGCAAGCTAGGCTCTAGGGGAATACAGAAAGTCCGATACAGCCCTTTCCTATCTTTCCATTATTTGTCCTTCTTTCTAAACTGTCAGGATTTCTCCCAATTCATTAAGGACCCAGTCTTCTCTTTGCCTTCTCATTGCCTGTTGTTTCTTCACTATTAAGTTATCCAAATGGACAGGACTTCCTAAACGTGTCTCATGTTCCAGAATTATTCTTGTCTCTTGCTTTTTTCTTTTCTACCCCAGGCATCACCATCCCAAATGCATAAATAAAATCACCCATCTTTGTTTCATTCCTTTTCCTCAGACCCACTAGATTTTGCTCATCTATGACAAAATGTGAGATAGTCTATGAAGACTAAAAATATTTTATAGGTAAATCTGATAACACTGTTAGAAACTCTGTATATCGGGGCTGGCCCCGTGGCTTAGCGGTTAAGTGCACGCGCTCCGCTACCGGCGGCCCGGGGTTCGGATCCCAGGCGCGCACCTACGCGCCGCTTGTCCGGCCATGCTGAGGCCGCGTCCCACATACAGCAACTAGAAGGATGTGCAACTACGACATACAACTATCTACTGGGGCTTTGGGGAGAAAAAAGTGGAAAAAAAAGGAGGAGGATTGGCACTAGATGTTAGCTTAGGGCCGGTCTTCCTCAGCAAAAACAGAGGAGGATTGGCATGGATGTTAGCTCAGGGCTGATCTTCCTCACAAAAAAAAAACAAAAAACAAAAAAGAAACGCTGGATTTAAAAAACAAAACAAAACTCTGTATATTGTGTTATCCAATAAAGTTTCAAATTAGAAAATCTTTATTTTTATAGGGTGTGCAATGTGTGTAAAATGTATCTAGTAGCTCATGCATGGTAGAGGTTTATTTCCTCCTCATATAAAGTAGAAAGCAGATATTTCTCATGGGCGGGCAGCTCCAAGTAGGGATTCAGGCACCCAGGGCCCTTCCATCTTCCACCTTCCATGCTTGCCATGCGTCAAGCTGGTGGCAGGGGAAAGAAATGAAGGAGCACGTGGGGAAAGTTTGTGTGGTCAAAGCTTACATCCCTATTGCAAGAGCAGCTGGGAAGTGTAGACGGGTGTGTGCCCAGAAAACAATCCCACCCATGATCCTTAGAGTTTAACGGTAGGAAAAGTTCCGTCTCTCCTAACAAACCAACATGCTTTATTTCGTAGATTAGGGAGAGTCATGTGCTGAGTGGTGTTTTGTGTTTTGCTTTAGCTGCCAGGAAGTTCAAAGCTAAATTTAGTGTTCGATTGACACAACTATTTTAACATAGATTTTTCTGGAACAATTATCTGCTATTTTCATTAGATGACTCTCGTTCTTTTATCTTGCTTTAATGGTCCAACCACCTATGTATCCTCTGTTGTAACTGAACTAAAAGTCTTTCTGGAAATCAGTGGAGGTAAAAATGATGAATAAAAATTTAACATCTTTCAAGTGTGGTAAGATTTTATAAAGCACTTCTGTAGGTGTCATGTTATTTGATCCTCTCACCAGCCTGGAATGCAGTCAGGGCAGACATTTTTATTTCCCATTTACACATGAAGAGAATGAAGCTCACAAATATTTCATTGAATTACCCCATGGGGCAGAGCCAGAACTCAGGGAGAGATGGTCAACTTTCCCGCCCATTGTCTGGCATGGCTCCCACTTGCCACAAAGAAACCCCTCTTTGGGCTGTTGCTCAAAGGAACAGGAATCTAATGGGATAAAGACTTAATCAACAGAATGAACATGTTAAGTTATTAGCACACGGGCACTGTGCCCTGGTAACTTGGAATTAATGCATAATCAGCAAATAACCGACAACTCCTACAATAAAATCAATGCAGGGAAAGGGGGAAGAATAAAAGGAAAAAATAAGAATAAACTATTGCTTTTTTTAAATTATTTTTTCCTTTCTAAAAGCATCTCAATGGAGGTTTGTGAGAAGGTAAACAGGTAGAGCTTAATCTGTAACTCTATTATATAGTGCAGACTGTAGTCAGCAGCCCCAGTCAATTCATCACCTGCTGAACAAAGGCAGCAGGTCAGAGCATTTCTCACCCCAGCTCCTGTAGTAGAATCAAAAAACCTATTTTTGATGGCAGCAGAAAATCAGCAAAGCTCTTCAGGACCCCCTCCTCAGCATTAAAGTAATAGTGTGAAGACAAATCCAGTCCAACCACAGCTGGCACGATTGGAAATGACAGAAGGATGCTTTGGTGATTTGTCGGACTTGCTCGAATTCATGGGTGAGGTTAGCAGACGATGTCATCACCAAAGCATAAGCAAGGGAAGTTGCGTGTCAACACAGATGAAAAATTGATCTTCCTGAACGCTGCTGCCTTTGTGCTGAATTTTGTGACAAGTTCTAACAGCTTCATGCCTTTTCCAGTTTCTCTGTGTGCTTTTGTAACAGGTGCTTGTAAAAATTGATCTGGACCAGAGGGGGTGATGAAGAGTGCTTTTGGTGAACAAACGTTTTAACCTTGAGCTTCGGCCAGGCCTGGGGCAGAGAGGGCAACCCAAAAGTTTGTTATAAGGAGGGAGAAAGAAGCAAAGATGCCTGTTGCTTTCCATTTGTAATGGATCAACTTCGCCAGACCTGTAGACCAAGGGCACAGCCTACTTTGTCAAATTTTCTGAGAATTAAAAAGGAAAAATGAAAAAGACAATGCAAGAACTGAAATTTTGTGCCATTTTGACTTCACCTTTGTTACGTTTTACCAAGTATAGCATATCCAATGACGACACAAAACCCACCAACTCATTTGCTAGAAATAGGAAGCCTCTGAATTTAACATAAAATAAGAATTTAGTAAAATAAAACATTCAGTTCCTCACAAGCACCAACCGCATTTCAAGTACTCAGTAGGCATTTGTGGCTAGTAGCTGCCATATTGGATAGCACAGATTATAGAACATTTTCGTCATTGCAGAACATTCAATTGAACAATGCTGCTTTGGACCCTTCTCATGGCATCCTACTAACTTGTTCCACGTCCTCACTCTGGCCACATTTATATGGCCAAGGGGCTATTCTTTGGAAACATACCAGACTGCTCATACCTTCCAACCTAGAGGCCAAACTGATTCTTGGCCTCAGAGATACGAGAAAATCTTTTCCTTCCCTCTAGTCTAAGACCTATGTTTCCTCATTCCTTCCCTAGGACTGTAAAGAATGGGAACATCCATTCCTTTCAGGGGAATCTCCCCCCCTTCACCCCCCTTTCCCCTCCTCACAGGGGTTTAGTCTGGATGTATAGTTCCAACAAGTCAGTCACAAAATTATCTGGCACTGGAACATTACCCAAATTATTTCAGTCATCCTGGTGATATTTTGGTTGTTTTAATGGCATTCCTGTTTCAGGGCCTACCAAGCTCTGATGCCTCCTGACCCTCCCCCCACGGCAATTTCCCAGTTAACTCCTGCTCATACTTTGTGTTTAAATACCACTCTCTCGGGAAAGGCTTCTCTCACCACCCAGGCTGGATTAGCACCTTACCAGGACCCTGCTTTCTCTTCTCATTGCTTCCTGTGTGTTCTTTTTGTTGCTCGAATGATGGCGTTCTGGTTACTACAACGCCAGTCTTTGTTTGAAGGCCAGCAGAAGGCTCAGGCGAGCAGAGAGAAGCCAGCGTGCGATCCACAGATCCTGGAGGGCAGAGACCACCATGCAAATGAGGTGTCTGGAGGACAGACAGAGCATCCAAGACCAGATCTTAGGGAAAGCCTTCAAGGGGGTGGAGAAACAGCTGGAGCTAATGCAATAAATAAAGAAGCAGGGTTATTTCCTAGAAATAGGAGGAGGAGAAGCAAAGAAACAGAAAAAGAGGGAGTAGCCAGTCATATATAATTTCATTTATTTTTGTGATTCCTATTTATTTAACAGTCCCTTTATTATTAAAAAAAAATAAAAAGAGAAAGAATACGTTATTTTCATTGTAAAAAATCCAAATTACACGTGGAATTCCGCTTACCGTGGCCTGTTCTCAGCCACTGCGCTGCCCTGGGTAACTACTATTCATGTTATTCCTTTCCAGTGTAATTTTTATTCGTTTCTATCCACATATGCACATACACTTATCACATATAGCTTTATTTTACATATATTTATATATATTATTATATTTCATACATTCAGAGAATGTATGAAATTGCCACACAATTTAATATTAATTATATGAAAAGATACTCAGATTCATTAAGAATTTGATTTGAAACTCTAAGCAAAAAGAAGACATTCTTGGGGCCAGCCCTGTGGCTGAGTAGTTAAGTTCGGCGCACTCCACTTCAGTGGCCCAGCTCTGGTTCCGGGGCATGGACGTACACCACTCATCAGTGGCCACGTTGTGGCAGCAACCCACATACAAAACAGAGGAAGATTGGCACAGATGTTAGCTCAGGGTGAATCTTCCTCAGCAAAAAAGAAAAAAAAAAAAAGAAGACATTCTTTTTTGTTCATCGGTTGGCAAAGATTAAAAAGATCAATAATATTTACTGTCGGCAAAGAATCAAGGAAATGGGCACAATTACTAAGATTGTAAATAGTCAATCTGGTAGGCAATTTTCCAGAATATATCAAATGTGTACTTTTTGAACCAGCAATTCCAATTCTATAAGCTACTCTAAATAAATTATGACATGTGCAGAGAAAAATATATGTACAGAAATATTCATTGTAATATTGTCTCTAAAATGGAATATTTAAAACAACCCAAATATTCATCAATAAATAAATGGATAAATAAATTATGATGTACTTTTACTACTCAGCTATTAAAAAAATAAAGAATAAGGAAGACATAAAATTGCCAAGACTTACTGTTCAGTGAAAATAAGAAAATTGCAGAACAGTGCATAGTCATATTCCAAATGAAAAATATGTGTGTTTGTGTGTGTAGACATGTCAATTACGGAAAAATAGAACTTGTTTGTAGCGGGGTAAGCTATAGCAATTGGCTTTGTGGGCACCTTATGTATACATAATTCAATATTAACTATTATTAAAATGTCAGCCTAGCTTAATAACCTAAAGACTCTGTGGTACTATTCTAAATGGATGTCTAATGATACTGAATTTAAAAGCAGTACGTTTTATAGATACTTTGACCTCCTGCTAAGTAGTGTTTCTCCCTCAGCTTCCTTTCACTGAGTTTTAGCATTAAGAGAGGAAGATACTATTGCCTTCATTTTACAGGTGAGAAAACAAAACTCCAAATAAAGGGATTTGTCTGCATCTTTGTGAGTTGTTGGCAGAGCCAGAACGTTGCCCAAAGTGGTCTGATATCAATTTTTGTGTCTCTTAGTGAACAACCCTAAACTTAATTCTACTCAAGCTTATTTCTAATTTTCCAATGTTGTTTTACACAGTATTATTCTATGACTTGGCCATTGTTCTCTACTCTGACTCCCTCCCCAAACTTGCTATTATTGATAGAACAGATGAGCAGTTCTCTACAATATAGGAGAATACTGACAATATATTCATTCATTTACTCATTGTTACCACAGATACTAATTAAACGTCTACCCTCTGGAAGTTGAACACCACTTAGAGCCAGACCTTCCCTTGGTGAGGGGTATACCAACAAGTCAACCCACAGTAACTCTGTAATTGCTCAGTGCCCTGAGGAGAGAATAGTGTGGGGGAGCACATGGCTCCCATTGGGGAGGGGACTCCAGGAAGGCTTCCTGGAGGAAGTAACATCCCAACTGCCATCTGAGGGAAGGTGAATGGAGGTTGAAGGAGTAGTTTTCTAGAAAGAGGATACCAAGTACAAAGTTCGCATGGGTAGAAGTAGTATGGCACTTTCAGGGATCCATTTGTAGGAGTCAGAAGACTCATCTGCAGAGGGGCAAAGAACAAAAGAAGAGGCTTGGAGCACCAAGCCAGAGGCATTGGGAGGGCCTTAGGGAGCCGTGTTAGAGACTGACATTTATTTTGGGGGCTGTAGGGAGACACTGATGTGTTTTAATCACAGAAGTGACACAGTGGGATTGGTATTTTGGAACTGATAACTAAGGCTATACTTTTTGAGAATGGTTTGGGGTGGGATCAGAACAGAGAGGAGGCAGGGAGGGCACTTAGAAGGCTGGTACAGTGTCCTGCTGGTGCAGAAGAAATCAGTGGAGAGATTCAAGTGATATTCAGGAGCCATAGTGCACAGAAGCTGTTGATCAATTGAGTGTGCTGAGTAAGGTGGTAACATATATTGAGTTAGGGAACACAGGAGGAGAAATGGGTATTTTTTTCCCCTTGAACATTTTATTTTGAAAAATGTCAATCCTACAGAAATAATAAAAGTGGAAAGACAAGTACAGTGAATACCCATGTATCCTCCATCCAGATTCAACAATTGTTAACATTTTTCTATATTTATTTTATTTTTCTTTCTCTGTGTGTGTGTGTGTGTGTGTGTGTATATATATATATATATATATATATATATACAGAATATCTCTGTATCTCTCTATTTCTGTATCTATCACCATATATATGGTGTCTTATTTCATTCAGGCTGCTGTAACAAAATACCACAGACTGGGTAGGTTATAAACAACAGAAATATATTTCTCACAGTTCTGAAAGTTAGAAGGCTGAGATCAGGGTTCCAGTGTGTTTGGGTGAGGGCCCTCTTCCAGGTTGCAGACTTCTCGTTGTGTCCTCACCTGGTGGAAAGGGCTAGGAAGCTCGATGGGGTCTCTTTTACTAGAGCACTAATCCCATTCATGAGGGCTCCATGACCTAATCACCTCCCAGCGGCCCCACCTCCTAATGCCATCACATTGGATGTTAAGATTTCAACATGTGAATTTTGGAGGGACACAAACATACAAATCATACCACATGGTTTTACCTCAATCATTTAAAAGTAAGTTCAGATGTTGTGATAGTTTACTCCTAATTAGCTCAAAATCTACCTCCCAGGAACAAGGGCATTCTTCTAAATAACCATAATAAAATGATCATACCCAGGAAATTTAACTTCATATATTACCTAATAAAAAGGTCTATATTAAAATATCCCCATTTGTTCCAGTAATGTCTTTGATAGTTTTTTTCTTTTTAATTACAGGTTTAATCCAGGATCACACATTTACTTTAGTTGATGTGTCTCTTTAGTTTCCTGCTAGAAGAGTTCCTCTACATTTTCTCATCTATCATGACATGGACATTTTTGAAGAGTCGTGTCAGATGTCTAGAATATCTCACAGTCTGGATTTTTTTTATTGTTTCTTTGCTATTAGATGCAGGTTCACCATTTTTGGCAAGGCTACTATATAAGAGATGTTATGT
This sequence comes from Diceros bicornis minor, assembly GCF_020826845.1. Classification (NCBI taxonomy): domain Eukaryota; kingdom Metazoa; phylum Chordata; class Mammalia; order Perissodactyla; family Rhinocerotidae; genus Diceros; species Diceros bicornis. Next base: position 53,959,548 of record NC_080754.1, read on the forward strand.
CCACCTCTTACACAACAATCAGGAGGCACATCATGTCAATTTGTCCCTTTATTGGTGATGCTATAAGTTGGATCCCTTGATTGAAGTGGATCCACTAGAGTTCTTCATTGTCAAGGTAACTTAAGGTGATACTTTGATACTGTATTTTAATCTTTTTCAACAACTTTAACCCATTGGTTTGAGCATTGCCTGATGAGTTTTGCTTGAAACAATGACTACAATGGTGGTTGGAAAGTGGTGACTTTTAAATTTTATTGATCCTTATTTTCAATATAGTATTTCTCTGTAGGAAAGAGCCTTCTTCTTTCTCCCTTCTCTTTCTCCCTCTCATGCTCTTTCTTTCTGTATCTTTAATGTTACTACAGACTCTGGATTCATTTATTCTATTCAATCCATTATTATCTATTACCAACATTATTCTTTCTGATACTGAAATTGCCCCAAATTTGGCCAGTGTGAGCCCCTTCAAGCCAGCTCTTATGCTCTTTTAACGTGTTTCCATGAATCTTTTATCATGTCCTTGCTTTCTGGCACAAGATGATGTTCCTGCCCCAGACTTGGAATCAGCTATTTCTCCAGGGAGTGTCAGCTCCTTTAGCTGGAGAATGGTATTGAGAAAAACAAGATCTGGGTGGTAGTGTGCTCATTGCTATTGGGGTGTCGTTGCTTCCAGGCCCTTCTATTTGACAGAGCTAGAATATATACCTAGCCATATTGATATCTATGCATATAAATGTATATTTTTAATAATGAGTTAATACTAGTACCTCCAATTCAATTCCAACACTACAGGGTTCTTCCCTATTCTCAGCCATTCTATATTTGTATTCTGTTCTCTCACATTTCGAACCTTTGCTCCAGCAGCACAAATATATTTACTCATATGCTGTATTCCATAATACATACAAAATAGTTTCAGAATTACTATATCAAGTGGGATATTGAGTATCCACTGAAATGGATTTGTTCAGCCATTTACCTTAATGAGCATTTAACTCATGTTAAAGCACTTAACATGAGTGAATAAAAGTCAACACTATTGGATTAAAAAAAAATTGGAGGAAGAGGAAGTCAGAGAGATTTGAAACATGAGAAGGATTTAATGTGTCATTGCTGGCTTGAAGATACAAGGGTCATGTGGAAAGCAGGAGAAGGAAATTTATTCTGCCAACGTTCTGAAGGAGCTGGGAAGCGGATTCTTTAGTAAGGAAAGCCACTCTGCTAACACCTTGACTTTTGCATTGTGAGACCCACAGTGCAGAACCAGTTGAGTCTGCTTGGTCTTCCAACCCAGGGAAGCTGTGTGATAATGACATGGGCATTTTAACCACGCCTCTTCCCACAAAAAGTCAATTCTCTCAAGAAAAAAATAGTGAAATTTAAGTTTTTTTGGAGTTTTTTGTACTTACATTATATTTCACGAAGGGCACATGGTTGAAGAACTGGGCCTAAGGGTTACTAAAATTAACTTCTTTTACCACTTGGTTATGTTATAGACTTGTTGCACAGTTAAGTTAGTATGTATTAAATTTTAGATTTTTAAAAATATCTTTGTTTTAGTTTCATTCTGTTGATTATGTAAAACATTTGATTAGCAGACATTTGGTCCTGTCCAAAATGTCCATAAGACATTTGGTCTACACCAAAAGGTCCTTGATATTTGATCTCATCCAAAACATCCATGAGCATGTTTGCTCCATGACAAATGGCATTTGTTTTTTTAAATTTTTTGTTTATTGCAGTAACATTGGTTTATAACATTGTATAAATTTCAGGTGTACATCATTATACTTCTATTTCTGCATAGATTACATCATGTTCACCACCCAAATACTGATTACAACCCATCACCACACACATGTGCCAAATTATCCCTTTCACCCTCCTCTCTCCCCCCTTGCCCTCTGGTAACCACCAATCCAATCTCTGTCTCTATGTCTTTGTTTATTGTTGTTCTTATCTACTACTTAATGAAGGAAATCATACAGTATTTGACCTTCTCCCTCTGACTTATTTCTCTTTGCATAATGCCCTCAATGTCCATCCATGTTGTCACAAATGGCTGGATTTCATTGTTTCTTATGGCTGAGTAGTATTCCATTGTGTATATATACCACATCTTCTTTATCCATTCGTCTCTTGATGGGCACTTAGGTTGCTTCCAAGTCTTGGCTATTGTGAATAACGCTGCAATGAACACAGGGGTGCATGTATCTTTATGCATTGGTGTTTTCAAGTTCTTTGGATAAATACCCAGCAGTGGAATAGCTGGATCATATGGTAGTTCTATCCTTGATTTTTTGAGGAATCTCCATACTGTTTTCCATAGTGGCTGCACCTATAAAACATTGCTGAAAGAAATTGAAGAAGACACAAAGAAATGGAAAGATATTCCGTGCTCTTGGATTGGAAGAATTAACATAGTTAAGATGTCCATACTTCCTAAAGCCATCTATCGGACAAATGACATTTGATAGGACCAAATGTTAAGGAGGTTTTGGCATGGACCCAATGTCTCCATGGACATTTTGAACGGGACCAAATATGACCAGATATCAAGGACTTTTTGGTGTGGACCAAATGTCTGATGGATGTTCTGGACAGAACCAAATCGTCCTGCAAATATCAAAGACCTTCTGGCATGGATCCAATGTCTCCATGGAGATTTTGGACAGGACCAACTATCAAGGACCTTCCGGCGTGGACCAAATATCTTATTGACCAAGTGTCTTATGGATGCTTTGGACAGGACCAAAAATCAAGGACATTTTGGCAGGGACCAATGTCTTATGGACATTTTGGATAGGACCAAATGTCCTGCAAGGACACATTTACATAGTGAAAAAGTCAAAACTATATAAAAATGTATACTTAGAAAAGTTTTACTCTCATCCCTATTCTTTTCTACCCATCCTCCCATCCCATTTAGGTAACCATGTTTATTAGCTACTGAATTTTCTTTCCTGTGGTTTTGGTTTTTTTAAAATACATATTACATGTGTGTCTATGTGTATATTTTTGACTTCCTCTCTTCTCTCACATAAAAGGTAGCAACGTCCTCTTCATGGATCTGTAGGCTATGTTTTTCTCCCAAATTTTAATTCTGAAAATATTCAAACCTCCTCTTTCATCTCCACTATCAACACAACGGCCATCCAAACTGAGGAAGACTTGCAAACTTCAGGGCCATGTGAGCCATGGCCACAGCTGCATCAGTAAACACCGGAAGCACCCAGGAGGCTGGGGTAATGCTGGTGGCATGCATCACCACAGGATCAACTTCAACAAATATCAGTCACATTAGTTTGGGAAAGTTGGTATGAGGCATTACCACTTAAAAAGGAACCAGAGCTGCTGCCCAACCGTCAATCCTGATAAACTGTGGACCTTTGTCAGGAGCAGACACTGGTAAATGCTGCCAAAAACAAGACTGAAGCTGCTCCCATCATTGATGTGGTGTGACCAGACTACTGTAAAGTACTGGGGAAGGGAAATCTCCCAAAGCAACCTGTCATGGTGAAGGCCAAATCCTTCAGCAGAAGACTTGAGGAGATTAAGGGTGTGTGTGTATGTGGGGGGCAATGTCCAGGTGGCTTGAAGCCACATGGAGGGAAGTTCATTAATATATATATATTTAAGTCATTTTAGCTATAGTGCCTGTGGAATTTTCTCAACGGCTCTTTATTGCCATGTCACCCTTGGCCATCTTGCTGTCTCCCAACCTGTCCATCTCCTCTTTTTGCCACTATTCTCTTCTCTCCCCATCAGTCTAATCAAACAACGAAAGAAAATCACTAAAACTGAATACCAAATTCTTCTCCTTTCCTTTGGAGCAGCTTGAACTTTTTTCTCTCTTGATTGATGTCTTACACATATCTCAGGTTTCACTCTCCATCTAAATGGGAATCTCAAGAAATTTTCTCAAGCAAAGATATTTTGGCACCAAATATTAACTTGGTAGATTTTTTTGCCTTATAAGAACTGGAAAGAATCCACCAAAAGAATTAGCTATAGATTTTTAGTCTTCTTGATAAGAGCAGCTTCAGTGGAGGATAAAGGAAAGAAGCTGGATTGCAATAGATTGAGAAAGTTGGAAGAGAGGAAATTGAGAAAATGTGTGAACATGATTCCTTCAAGATGGCTATTTGAAAAGAGAAAGATGGGGCAGTAGCTAAAAACAGATGGTAACGTTAAAGGAAGATGTTTAATGATTCAAGTGACTTGATAACTTTTAAATGCTGATGCTACGCTCCAGAATGCTAGTGTCTCCTGGACGGGAGCTTTACAGGCATCTGGTGCCTGGTTTTTATGGCTGATTCCCAAGGGATGCCCCTTGATTGCCTGCCTCCGGTGGCCAGTGGGACTTGTGTTCCTGGGTCCCAGAGGACTCTAGCAATCAGAGGGATAGTTCTTAAGGCTACCACCCTTAGGGCACTGCACAGACAGTAGACTGAGGCCCACTTCCCAGTCTTTCTGTGAAGGAGGACACTTTGCTTATCCTGGAGCTTCAGACTGAGGGGCAGCCTTCAGGACTGCATATATTTTGTGGCTTATGGAGCTGCTCTCAAGGAACATAGGCTTTGGACACCATCTCAGTGCTTTCCCTCTGCCTTGTTCTAGCTTGTAGGTATCTCTCAGAAAGTAGTTTATACACTCATCTAGAGCCCTGATTTTTGCAATTGCTGCCCAGAGGATACCTCCAGATTGCCTGGCTCTGGTGGCCATGGGGCCTTACACTTGCAGCCCCTCAAGACTGCATATATTTGCATACTTTTAAAAGATGCTGCCTGAGGGTCCTCCAGTCACTTTGAATCTAGGTGCTGAGATCCTCCTCTTTGGGACACTGATGGGTCTTAGCACATCCTCAACTACTTGTCACTATTAAAAATTTAATGGGCTGCTTGGACAAACACAGAAGTTTGAGAGATGACCAAGACGTGGGGCAAGGTTGAATGACAAGGTTTATCTCCTATATGAGGCCACTCTCTCAAGACTGAGAGAGGTGTTTTTTTCATCTACTATATAGAAACCAACACAGAGAGCCAAGAAAAATGAAGAAAAAAGGGATATGTTCCAAATGAAACAACAAGATAAAACCTCAGAAAAAAGAATCCTTAATGAAATGGAGATAAGTAATTTATTTGATAAAGAGTTCAAAGTAATGATCATAAAGATGCTCACCAAACTGGGAAAAAGAATGGATGAACATAGTGAGAACTTCAACAAAGAGAAGGAAAATATAAGAAAGTAACAAATACAAGTCACAGAGCTGAAGAATACAATAACTGAACGGAAAATTACATTAGATAGGATCAATAGCAGACTAGATGAAGCAGAAGAAAGGATCAGTCAACTCGGAGACAAGGTAGTGGAACTCACTCAATCAGAGCAGCAAAAAGAAAAAAGAATGAAAAAACGTGAAGATAGCTTAAGGGACTTATGACACAACAACAGATGGACTAATATTCACATTATAAGGCTCTTGGAAGGAGAACAGAGAAAGAAAGGGGTAGAAATCTTATTTGAAGAAATAATGGCTGAAAAGCTCCCCAACTTGGGGAAGGAAACAGACATCCAGATCCAGGAATCCCAGAGTATTCCAAGTAAGATAAACCCAAAGATATCCACACTAAGATACATTATAATTAAAATGTCAAAAGTTAAAGACAAGGAGGGGCTTGCCCAGTGGTGTAGTGGTTAAGTTCGTGCACTCTGCTTCAGTGGCCTGGGGTTCACAGGTTCAGATCCTGGGTGCAGACCTACACACTGCTTGTCAAACCATGCTGTGGCAGCATGCCACATACAAAATAGAGGAAGATGGGCACAGATGTTAGCTCAGGGACAATCTTCCTCAAGCAAAATAACAGGAAGATTGTCAGTGGACGTTAACTCAGGGCCAATCTCCTTTACCAAAAAAAAAAAAAAAAAAGTTAGAGACAAGGAGAGAATATTAAAAGCAGCAAGAGAAAAACAACTTGCTACATACAGGGGAACCCCCATAAGACTACCAGCAGATTTTTCAGCACAAACGTGGCAGACCGGAAGGGAGTGGCATGATATATTCAGTGCTGAAAGAAAAAAACATCCAACCAAGAATACTCTGCCCAGCAAAGTTATCATTCAGAATTGAAGAAGAGATATGAGTTTTCCAGACAAGCAAAAGCTAAAGGAGTACATCACCACTAAACTAGCCTTACAAGAAATGTTAAATGGACTTCTTTTAGCTGAAAAGAAAAAGGTGTTAATTGGTAACAAGAACACATATGAAACAATAAATCTTACTGGAAAAGTAAATATACAGTAAAGGTAGTGGATTAATTACTTATGAAGTAGTAAGAAGATTAAAAGACAAAAGTATTAAAAATAACTATGATTACAATTATTAGTTAAGGGATACACAAAATAAAAATATGTAAAATGTCATCTCTAAAACATAAAATGTGGGGGGAGGATAGTAAAAATATCGAGCTTTAGAATGTGATCAAGCTTACATCGTTATCAACTTAAAATAGACTGTTATAGATAAAAGTTGTTATATGTAAGCCTCATGGTAACCACAAAGCAAAAACCTATAGTAAATACACAAAAGATCAAGAGAAAGGAATATAAGCATTACCATTAAAGGAAGTCATCAAACCACAAAGGAAGAGAGAAAGAGAAGAAAAAAGGAACAGAGAGGAACTACAAAAACAGCTAGAAAACAACTAACAAAATGACAATAAGCATGTACCTATCAATAATTACTTTAAATGTAAATGGACTAAATACTCCAATCAAAAGACATAGAATGTCTGAATGGATAAAGAAGCAAGACCCATCTCTATATGCTACCTACAAGAAAAACACTTTAGATACAAGGACATACACAGACTGAAAGTGAAGGGATGGGAAAAGATTTTCCTTGCAAATGACAACCAAAACAAAGCTGGAATAGCTATACTTATATCAGACAAAATAGACTTTAAAAAAAAGACTGTAATAAGAGACAAAGAAAGGCATTGCATAATGAAAAAGGGGTTAATCCAATATGAGTATATAACATTTGTAAATATGAGGATACAACAATATGAGGATATAAGATTTGTAAATATTTATGCACCCAACACAGGAGCACCTAAATATACAAAGCAAATAACAGACTTAAAGCGAGAAATACATTACAATACAATACAATACAATTATAGTAGGGGACTTTAATATCCCACTTACTTCAATTGATAAATCATCCAGACAGAAAATCAATAAGGAAACATTGGCCTTAAATGACATGTTAGAACAGATGGACTTAACAGTTATTTACAGAACATTCTATCCAAAAACAATAGAATACACATTCTTCTCAAGTGCAATGGAACATTTTCCAAGATAGATCATATGTTAGGCTATAAAACAAATCTTAATAAATTTAAGAGGATTGAACTCATATCAAGCATCTTTTCCCAACCACGATGGTGTAAAACTAGAAATTAATTATGTGAAGAAAAGTGGAAAATTTAAAAATATGTGGAGATTAAACAACATGCTACTGAATAACCAATGGACCAAAGAAGAAATCAAATGGGAAATAAAAAATACCTTGAGAGAAATGAAAATGGAAATGTAACATACTAAAATTTATGTCATGCAACAAAAGCAGTTTTAAGATGGAAGATCATAGCAATAAATGAAACATGAAAAGTCTCAAATAAACAGCCTAACTTTACACTTCAAGGAGCTGTGAAAAGAACAAGTGAAGCCCAAAGTTAGTACAAGAAAGGAAATAACAAAGATTAGAGCAAAAATAAATGAAATAGAGACTAAAAAGACAATAGACAAGATCAATGAAACTAGGAGCTAGTTCTGTGAAAAGATAAACAAAATTGGTAAACCTTTAGCTAGACTCACCAAGAAAAAAGAGAGAGGACTCAAATAAATAAAATCAGAAATGACAGAGGAGATGTTACAACTGATACCACAGAAATACAAAGGATTATAAGAGACTACTATGAACAATCATATGCCAAAATATTGGAAAACCTAGAAGAAATGGATAAATTCCTAGGAAGATACAGCCTACTAAGACTGAATCATGATGAAATATAACATCTGAACAGACCAATTACTAACAAGGAGATTGAATCAGCAATCAAAAACCTCTCAAAAACCAGGACCAGATGGCTTGACTGGTGAATTCTACCAAACATTCAAAGGAAAATTAATACCAATCCTTCTCAAACTCTTCCAAAAAATAGAATAGGAGGGAACTCTTCCAAACACATTTCATGAGGCCAACATTATCCTGATACCAAAACCAGACAAGGATGCCACAACAAAAGAAAATTACAGGCTAATATCTCTGATGAACATAGATGCAAAAATCCTCAAAAAATATTAGCAAACTGAATTCAGCAATACATTGAGAAGATCATACACCATGATCAAGTGGGATTTATTCCAAGGATGTGAGCCTCGTTCAACATCTGCAAATCAGTCGATGTGATATACCACGTTAACAAAATGAAGGATAAAAATCTGTCAAATGCATAAAAAGAATTTGACAAAATTCAACGTCCTTTATGATTAGAAACTCTCAACAAAGTGGGTATAGAGGGAACGTACCTGAACATAATAAAGGCCATATATGACAAGTGCACAACTAACATCATGCACATCATAGTGAAAAGCTGAAAGCTTTTCCTCTGAGATTAGGAACAAGACAAGGATAACTGCTATCACCACTTTTATTCGACATAGTATTGGAAGCTCTAGCCAGAGCAATTAAGCAACAAAAAGAATTGAACCCATCCAAATTGGAAAGGATAAAGTAAAACTGTCACTATTTGCAGATGACATGATGTTATGTGAAGAAAATGCTAAAGATTACATCAAAAAACTGTTAGAACTAATAAATTCAGTAAAGTTGCAGAATACAAAATCAATACACAAAAATTCTGTGGGGTTCCTTTACACTAATAATGAACTATAAGAAAGAGAAATTAAGAAAACTATTCCATTTACAATTGCATCAAAAAGAATAAAATACGTAGGAATAAATTTAACCATGAAGGTGAAAGACCTGATATTGAAAACTACAAGATGTTAATGAAAGAAATTAAAGAAGACACAATTAAAGAAGACACAAATAAATGGAAAGATATTCTGTGCTCATGGATCATAAGAATTAATATTCTTAAAATGTCCATACTACCCAAAGCAGTATACAGATTCAGTGCAATCTCTATCAAAATTCCAATGGTATTTTTCACAGAAATAGAACAAACGGTCCTAAAATTTGTGTGGAACCACAAAGACTCTGAATAGCCAAAGTCATCTTGAGAAAGAAGAACAAAGCTGAGGCATCATGCTCCCTGATTTCAAACTATATTACAAAGTTATAGCAATTAAAACAGTATGATATTGGCATAAAAACAGACACATAGATCGATGGAACAGACTAGAGAGCCTAGAAATAAACCCAAGCATATATGCAGTATATGTAAACCACACAATTAATTTATGACAGGGAAGCCAAGAATATACAATGCGGAAAGGACAGTCTGTTCAATAAGTGCTGTTGGTAAAACTGGACAGCCACATGAAAAGGATTAAACTGAACCACTATCTAACACCATACAAAAAAATTAACTCAAAATGGATTAAAGACTTGAATGTAAGACTTGAAACCACAAAACTCCTAGAAGAAAATATAGGCAGTAATCTCCTTGATGTAGGTCTTTTTTTTTTGGTGAGGAGATCAGCCCTGTGCTAACATCTGCCAATCCTCCTCTTTTTGCTGAGGAAGACTGGCCCTGGGCTAACATCCGTGTCCATCTTCTTCCACTTTATATGGAACGCCGCCACAGAATGGCTTGCCAAGCAGTGCATCGGTGCACGCCAGGGATCCGAACCGGCAAACCCCGGGCTGCCGCAGAGGAGCGTGAGCACTTAACTGCTTGTGCCACCGGGCCGGCCCCTCCTTGATGTAGGTCTTGGTGATGGTTTTTTTAACCTGACACCAAAAACAAAAGCGAAAAAAGCAAAAATAAACAAGTGGGACTACATCAAACTAAAAAGTTTCTCCTTAGCAGAGAAGACTACCAACAAAATGAAAAGGCAACCTACTAAATGGGAGAAAATAATTGCAAATCATATATCTGATAAGGGGCTAATATCCAAAACATACAAAGAACTCATACAACTCAACAGCAAAAAAACCAAACCACCTCATTAAAAATGAGCAGAAGATCTGAATATACCTTTTTCCAAAGAAGACATACAGATGGCCAACAGGTGCATAAAAAGATGCTCAACATCACTCATCATCATGGAAATTCAAATCAAAACCACAATGAAATATCACCTCACATCTATTAGAATAACTATTATAAAGAAGATAAGAAATAACAAGTGTTTCTAAGGATGTGGAGAAAAGGGAACCCCTGTGAACTGATGCTGGGAATATAAATTGATGCAGTCACAATGTAAAACAGTATGGAGCTTCCTCAAAAAATTAAAAATAGAACTACCATACAATCCAGCAATTCTACTTGTGGGCATTTATACAAACAAAATGAAAACACGAATTCAAGAAGATATATACACCCCCCATGTTTATTGCAGTATTATTTACAATAGCTAAGATATGGAAACAATCTGTGTGTCCATCAATGGATGAATGGGTAAAGAAATTGTGGTATACAGTGGAATATTATTCAGCCATAAAAAAGGATGAAATCTTACCATTTGCAACAACATGAATGGACCTCAACGGTGTTATGCTAAGTGAAATAAGTCAGAGAGAGAAAGACAAATACCATTTTTTCTCTCTCTTATATGTGAGAAAAAAACCCCAAAACACCAAGCTCATAGATACAGAAAACAGATTGGTGGTTGCAAGAGGCAAGGAGTGAGGGGTGGGAGAAATGGGTGAACTGTTTGTTTTTTTTAGTTTAAATAAATTGAATAAAAAAAATGCTGATGAAAAGGATTCAATAGACATCAGAGGATGATGAAAGAAGAGATTCTCTGAGGCAGTGGGAGAAGGACATATCCAGGAGACAGGAGAATTTCTGTTGTCACCGGAAGGGAGGAAATGGCTACACATGCAAGTCAATCTCTCTGTGTGCAGAAAATTGAGGAAGTTCCCATCTGATTGATGTCTCTTCTCCTCCTCCTCTTCGTTCTTCTCCTTCATTTCTGTGAATTAGGAGTCAAACTTCTCTAATAGGAATGTACAGGGAAATGATGAAGTAGAAGTTTGAAGAAAGCAAAGAATAAGAGTAAGAGTTCACCAAGGAAATGAGAAAGGGTTCCTAGCAGTATAGTTCCTAGCAGTTTGAGGTTGGTGATCAAGTATTTTATTATAGTGGCACTATTCTGCCCATTTGTGTGATCTTTGTCCATCAATGTTCAGCAGCCTGGGTGTAGGCATGGAGGAGCTGCTCTCCTAGGGCTAGTGCTTTGCTATGTACCTGGGATGAAAAGATGAGAGATCAAAGCAATGAATATAATGACCAGAGATTGGTTGAATTATTAGACCTTTGGTTTGAGAAGGATGTAAGAGCAGGAAGGAGCTTATAATTTGTTTGAAAGAATTTCCCCCTAGAACTTGCATTGGAATCTTTCTGACTTTTTAGTCATTTCATGCTTACTTTATTGATTCAGAGTTCATATGTAAATTTTAAGTATATCCTCATAAAGTTTTAGGGTTCTAAATAAATAGCTTTTATCAAAACTACATGAGTTCATTTGGGTATACACATGCCAACCTCATTTTTTTCTGGTTTGTTGATGAACATGTTACCCTAGAGAGAATCAGGTTTTGTTGAAGTCGACATATTTGTGGTGTGGCGAAATTGCTTAGGAATTGGATATCCTCGGTTCTAGGCCTATTTCTGCCAACAGTGAGCTATGTGACTTCAGAGAAATCTTTTTAACTCCCTGGGCCTCAGTTTCTTCCTTTTAAATGAAGAGTTTGATGTAAATTCTCTAAATGTCCTTCCATCTCTAACACACATGAAATTAATGGACGCATGAAATTCTTTGACTCAATCTTTGTTTCCAATGAAGGAACAGCAATTGTTTTTAAAAATATGTCTTAAAAACAATTAAAATTGTTTTTAAAAATAGTATATGCTTATCCTGCTGTAGTGATATTTCCAAATAAAGATCAATGGAACTCAATTGTCTCTTGGCTCACTCCCTCAAGTTTCTAGCTTAAGCAAAACAGATGACAGTGATAAACATCATTTAGGTCTAAAGCAGAGAACTGAAGACTTCCATAGACATAGAGAAAAATGATATGGACAATTAAATTTCTCAGGGATTATGATCCTCTTTATTTAAAAGAGAAAGATAGATTCATTGATTTTTTTTATTTGCAGCTGCAATTCACTTTGAATTCACCAGTTGGATAGGAAATCTAACTGTTGAATTTTTGGTTCAGGAGAGTTTAGTTCTGACTTTAACTTCAGTACAAGGGATTTCAAGACCTGTGTCTTTGTTAGTCACAAAATTTTAACTCTGTTCGGGTTGGTGGGGTCTTGAATTATTGATATCATAGTGTAAATGAAAATTAAAACCAACTAAAATCCATTGAAGCAAGAAAAAGAAAAAGCAATATGAACCTTGGCTGGTAGACTAGTCTCTCCTGTTCTGTTATTTAATCTCTCATGAATGTTCACTGGTAGGTGAAAATTGTAGGGCATGATATACACTGATGCATCTGTTTTGAAATAACATATCTAATCTTCTTCTCCAGAAGATGTGCACAGAGTTTGACAGCAACCCTAATACGTATTCATAACCAATACTCTTTGTAACCAAGGGACATTGAGGCAAGTGCAACAGAATGAAGCATGAGAAAGCAGCATGTTAATTTTAAAATTAATTATAGAGATGGGGGAAAGGATGCATTTTGATAGTGTATACTCATTCAGCTGTCACGGAACATTACCCAAAAATTATGCCCAATATTTGACAGAAGAAATATTATTTTCAGTGAAGTGCTTGATAAAACTAGCAGGTTCTCAGGAAAACAAGATTCTGAGGTCTTATTAGAAACTATTTTTCATGTAGAGAAAAAGAAGCATTGCAGAATTCTAATGATCTGAATTAAAAGCAAAGAAAAAAAGCTGTCAAACTAAGGCAGGTTTCTGGTTCATACAAGATTTTTGTTTATGGAATGTTTTTGACGTGCTTAAATGCTAAATTCAGTTTAAAATTAGGAAAAACAATAATTCATATGATTCTTGTGATTTTGTTACTTTTGGTAACCTAGAACCAGAAGTAATAAAAGTTGTCATTCATTGTGACCAGAAGACCTACGCTCCTCACAGAAGTCTAAGTATTTGAAGAGCATAGACCTCGTCTGTCTTGTTCAAAGCTGGTGCTGAGAGCTTAGAATGGTCTTTGGCATGGAGTAGGCTCTTAATAAATATTTGTTGAATGAATGAATAAATAAACCTACCCCCATGCTACCTTGTGTGGTATACATGCTCAATATACATTTATTAATGGATAGACCAATGGATGGATGGAAGGATGGAAGTATTTCTCTAAATGGCTTACAACTCACCATTTAACATTAATTTTCAGGATCTGGAAGTAAATACTCACCAATGGATGAGGGCAGTGAACCTTGGGTCAGTGAGATGCGAACCCACTGCCAGCTTTGACAGAGGAGAAAATATCCAGGTTTCTGACCAAATTGGGTTGTGCTCTCTCCAGTTTCTACCTGAGATTTGTATTTTTGTCTTGGGCAAGTCCTTATTTACAGAGAAGGAGAAAAGAAGAAAAGTTTTCTTTTCTCATTTCATTATAAACTATTGCTACAGGAAAAAGTTAAAAAACAAACATAACATTTCTAAGAGCTGGCAGATTTTGAAAGAATTAAGTGTCTACTTTGGGAATGTATTGCTCTGCTTTGCCGGAAAGAATGTAAATGTTTAGGCTTACTAGAATTGTTTTTTAGCAACCAACTGGTGAGTCTTATGAAGAATGAGAATACCCCAGCTTGGTGAGAGTCTTGGGTATAGGCAGTATCTTACTTTGTGGATGGAAATGTGAATTTGTTCAACCTTTTGGAGGAGGATTTGGCAACATATAGCAAAAACTGTAAGAACGTGCAAGTTCTTTGACTCAGTAATTCTCCTTCTAGGGAATTTACTACAGGAAATAATTGCACAGCTAAGCAAAGATGTATGTTCAGGGATGTTTGTTGCTGGGTTGTTTGTATAAAACAGCAAAGCATTGGAAACAACTGAAATTTTAATAATAGGGAGTTGTAAATTGTATGTCTTCTCCATAGAATATTATGCAGCCATTAAAATGAGGATAAGGACCAACATATATTTGACAAGGCATAGCTTCATGGCATGATGTAAAGTGGAAAAAGTAACATAAAAGATATGTATATCATGACACCATTTGGTAGATAATACACAGGTTATTTGTATTTCTGCTAAGAAAAAAAATCTGAAAGGCTGATGGTATTACGGAGGATTTTAATTTTTGGCTTATCTATACTTTATTTTTTTTATAGTAAAAACAAGGGTTATTTTGTGCAAAAAATAAATAATTTTTAAAATGTGTTTGCACATTCACACATTGCTAATTGAAAACACATTTCTTCTTAATGAAGAAAGTCTGTCAAGTTTCTTATAAAGGGTGTATTTTTAGTGGTTTTCATTTAGGTTCAGTGCTCAGTTTTCATATAAGTTACAGTGAAATCTGAATCTTACAATGCTCAGAGGCTGAAGGGAATTTTAAAGAATTCAAGCTTTTTGTAAAAGACAGGCAGCTCACCAGAACTGACTGTAGCTGCAGAAAATGCTTTCTAGGCAAAAGGAAATGACTTTTAGAATATTCTTTGAAAGGGATTCAGGAAGACAGGAAGATTTTCTAAAGGTCTAAAGTTTTGCCTGAGATAATCAACCAGACATTCCGAGGATATTAGCTTTCTTGCAAATACAATTGGAGGCAATAACTAGTTATTTTCTTTCTCAATAGTTAAATAGACATGGCAAAATACATTCACAAACATTATCTTAAGAAGGGCTGAATGAGAATATATTTTCTACTGGATCATATACTTTTCACTTTTATTAGTTCTAAGAGATGCAAGGGTACTAATTTTTATTTCAAAATGACCAGACAGAGAATCTTGACTAACAGGAGTAAAACGGTATGCTTTAAAACACTATTAGGGTAGTTTTTATTTGGAAGGTCTACATTCAAGTTGGAACAAATTGTCTACGGAAGGAAGGTTTTATTAAAGCCATACTAATTAAATTTTCAATCAAACGGACTGAGAATTAATTATTTTATGCCCTATGTTTTACAATGAAATCAAACTTCCTAATTTCTTAATATTTCCCTAGATATACTGAATATATGCTTGTGAATTTAGCTTGATATGGGTGTGTCTTCAACAATAATAATTACTGTTTGAATGGAATTGCTTAATGTAAGATGACCTTATATACAGATTATCTTATTGGACCGTCATATACACTCTGAGCGAGGTTATGACTGGCCTATGGTCACACAAGTTTTATGTAGCAAATTCAGGCATAAAACCCAGACGCAAACTAAACTAGTACTGAATATATATGTTTATGTACCTACATAAATGTATATTTAAATATATATATATATATCTCCCTGAAGATGGCTCAAAGATAAATTATTTTGCTACTCAGTACTGAATATAATACAGATTGAGTTTGTAACAATGAAATCCTGGTATATGCAAGCCCATTTTTAGATTGAAAGACTGTCTTATCTTCCTTTCTGTGGAGTTACCTTCTGCCAAGAAGTCCAGGATAGAAACCTCTGGCTCACCTGAAATTCATAGAGTAGCAGTACAAGTGGCTCACAAGATGGAAGCCACAGTGACACCCGATGATGAAATGTTGGTCTTGTAGGTATGAAATAGTCTTGGTTTCTGGGAATGGGTAAACTTTACTTTCATTGGGTTCACTTAGGACAGTCTTATATTGTGCTTCTGAGGAAAAGCCGCTGAAACAGTGTGTGAAGTTGCTGTTTCATATTAAGCCAAAAACTAGCATCTGCTACCATGATGGCAATGGTCATGGAAATTGAGGGCTTCAGACAATGCTGTTAGTAAAGTCTCCTACACATATTCTTCTGACCCATTGAGAAGTTACTTAGAACCATCTAGTTAGCAACTATCCACCTCTGACAGATAGGATCAATTTATTGAAATTACTAATTAGGTACATCTCCAAAGTCTTACACACACTCATACACATTCACACACACATATCAACAAATGAATTTAGCTAAATCCTCAGAAGAGTCATTGCTGGCATAATAATACATTAAATTATCAACTAATCCTGATAATAGCCCCAAGAGTTATTATTATCATCTCTATTTAGAGGTGCAATGACTGAGGGTGAGGCTTAGAGCTGCAAGTATACAACCCCATAATCTCCCTGCCACAGCATGCAATATGTGTAATATAATGGAATGAATGAATTAATTCTAGTCCCAGAATGTAAGTAGGAGCCACTGATAAAATGAGAATTAATACTGTGGTAAAAGTTAATGTGTTTGTGCTTTTAAGCTTGTATAAAAGATCACATACTTTAATTGTACATTTAACTAATTTATTAAAGATGGCATATAATAGAATTAATAAACATAAACCACATACTGATCAAGGTGTAAACCTTCTTGAATAAGTTAGGATTTTTTAGTAAAGGCGAATTCCTAAATTTTAACCAAAGGTACGGCAAAAACATAATTTTATTTTCAAACTTAAAACAGAAAAAGCTGAGGAGTGAACAATCAGTAACAGAAATACTGTCAGGTATATCATACAATTGCACTTTTCTGTCAAATTTCATAAATTAAGAGTAGTCCTCGAGTCTTCCCCCAGTGCATATGGGCATTACCAATGGGCAGAAAATTTTCAGCTTGATTGTTTATGTTACTTTTGGAAAGAAAATTTGTTTTCTATTTGCAATTCTGTATTCTAGAATACAAAAAAGAAATTGTTTTGATGTTTGTTAATTGGAAGAGTTTCTTGTTCTTAGAAATAAAAATAAATTACTAGTTTATAGGAAGAAAATACTCTGGGATTCAGCTTTAAAATGTCTTTAATAATGAGATAGCATAGATATAAGAGGTTGATTGATGTCATTATGTAATGATTTAAAATAAAAGATCAAAACTGCAAGTTGTTTAGCTTTCAGAAACAATTTGCAGTTTTGGCTCAGATGGAGTGTTTTTAGGATCAGATTTCTTTCTCTACACTTAAAATCTGGGTCACTGAAAAATTTCCATTTATCTAAACTTTCAAGACTAAAAATAATTTAACAAAGATAAGAATGATGGACTTCTGAGTAGTTCAGAGGGCTAGATACCAATTATTTCTCAGAAAGTTAATTAATTAATTAAAAGCCTAGACTAACTTCTATTAAACATTTGATTATTTAGTTCTTACTCACGTGATATCTCAGTTAATCTTTTCATTTTATTAAGACTTTACATTTTTAGAGCAGTTTTGGGTTCACAACAAAATTAAGGGGAAGATATAAAGATTACCCGTGTTTCCTACCCCAAAACATGCATAGCCTCTCCCATTATCAACATCCCCCACCAGAGTGGTACATTTGTTACAACTGATGAATCTGCATCACAATCACCCAAAGTCCACGGTTTACATTAGGGTTCACTCTTGGTGTTGTACATTCTATGGGTTTGAACAAATGTATAATGACATGTATCCATCATCATGGTATCATACAGAGTATTTTCACTGCCCTGAAAATCCTCCATGCTCTGCCTATTCATCCCTCCCTCCCCGCTAACCCCTGACAACCACTGATCTTTTTACTGTCTCTATAGTTTTGCCTTTTCCAGAATGTCATGTAGTTGGAATCACACAGTACATAACCCTTTAAGATTGGCTTCTTTCTAGTAATATGCATTTAAGTTTCCTCCATGTCTTTTCATAGATTGATAGCTCATTTCTTTTTAGCACTGAATAATATTTTATTCTCTGGATATACCACAGTTTATCCATTCACCTTGGTGAATGGTGAAGGACGTCTTGGTTGGTTGCACGTATTGGCAATTATGAATTATGAATAAAACTGCTATAAACATACATAAGTATGGGCATAAGTTTTCAACTCCTTTGGGTAAATACCAAGGAGCGTGATTGCTAGATCTACATATGGTAAAAGTATGTTTAGTTTTGTAAGAAACTGCCAAACTATCTTCCAAAGTGGCTGTATGATTTTACGTTCCCATCAACAATGAATGAGCGTTTCTGTTGCTCTACATCCTTGCCAGCATTTGCTTTTTTCAAGGTTCCAGATTTTGGCCGTACTAATAGGTGTGTAGAGATGTCTCATTTTTGTTTTAATTTGCATTTGCCTGATGACATATGATGTGGAGCATCTTTTCATATGCTTATTTGCCATCTGTATATCTTCTTTGGTGAGGTATCTATTAAGATCTTTGGCCCACTTTTTAATTGGATTGTTTGTTTTCTTATTGTTGAACTTTAAGAATTCTTTGTATATTTTAAATGAGTTTTTATCAGATGTGTCTTTTGAAAATATTTTCTCCCAGTCTATGGCTTATCTTCTTATTCTCTTGACATTGTGTTTCACAGAGCAGAAGTTTTTAATTTTAATGAAGTCCAGATTATGAATTCTTTCTTTCACGGATCGTGCTTTTGGTGTTGCATCTAAAAAGTCATCACCAAACTCAAAGTCATCTAGGTTTGCTTCTATGTTATCATCTAGGAATTTTATAGTTTTGCCTTTTACATTTAGGTCTATGATCCATTTTGAGTTAATTTTTGTGAAGAGTGTAAGGTCTGTGTATAGATTCATTTTTTTTTTACCATATGGGTGTCCAGTTATTCCAGCACCATTTGTTGAAAATATTATCTTTACTCCATTGTATTGCCTTTGGTCCTTTGTCAAAAATCAGTTGACTATACCTATGTGGGTCTATTTCTGGGCTCTCTTTCTGGTCCACTGATCTATTTGTTTTTTCTTGTGCCAATACTACACTGTCTTGGTTACTGTGGCTTTATAGTAAGTCTTGAAGTCCAGCAGAGTCAGTCCTCCAGCTTTGTTCTTGTCCTTTAATATCGTGTTAGTTCATCTGGGTCTTAAGCCTCCCTATGTAAACTTTAGAAGCAGTTTGTCAACATTCACAATGTAACTTGCTGGGATTTTGATTGGAATTGTATGGAATCTATAAATTATCCTGGGAAAAACTGAGATCTTGGCAATATTGAGTTTTCCTGTCTGTGAACATGGCATATCTCTCTGTTTATTCAGTTCTTCTTGATTTCATTGATCAGAGTTTTGTAGTTTTCCTCATACAGATCTCACACATATTTTGTTAGATTTATACTTATTTCATTTTTGTGGATGTTAATGTAAATTGTATTGTGTTTTTACTTTCAAAATCCACTTGTTCATTTCTGGTGTGTAGGAAAATGATTGATTTTTGTATGTCGACCTTGTATCTTGCAATCTTTCTGTAAACACTTAGTTCTAGGGGTTTTTTTGTTTTGATTCTTTCAGATTTTCTACGTAGAGGATCATCATCTGCTAACAAAGACAGTTTTATTTCTTCCTTCCCAATCTTTATACCTTTTATTTTCTTTACTTGTCTTATTGCATTAGGTGGATCTTCCAATATGCTGTTGGAAAGCAGTGGTGACAGGGACACCCTTGCCTTGGACCTGATTTTAGTAGGAAAAGCTCAAGTTTCTCACCATTAAGTATAATGTTAGCTGTATGTTTTTTTGTAGATATTCTTTATCAAGTGGAGGAAGTTCCCTTCTATTCTTAGTTTACTGAGAGCCTTTATCAAGAATGGGTGTTGAATTTTGTCAAATGCTTTTCTGCATCTATTGATATCTCAGTTAATCTTCATAAAAATTTCTTGAGACTGATATTGCTATATCCACTTCGGGGGAGGATTAAGGATCAACAGTGAAGTAACTTGCCAGTAGTTTCCACAATTACTGGTGGCACCAGGATTAAACCTACAATTGTTTGACCTACTCTACACTACGCTGTCTATCCTGACTCCTTGGCTCTGAGATAGTAGGAAAAGTAGATTCTCTAATTTTGAATCTCACCAAACTAAACAGCCTATCAATATTAAGCTATGTACTTATTTGAAACACAGATGATTCTCATTATTCATGGATTCTTTATTTGTGAATTTACCTACTTCCTAAAATTTATTTGTAACCCCAAAATCAACAGTCAAGGCACTTTCATGGTCATTTACAGACATGTACAGAGTGGCCAAAAATTTCAGTCTTCAGATGTGCATATTCCAGGCTGAGGTCAAACAAAGTGACGCTCTGCCTTCTTATTCCAGCTGTAATAGTGTAAACAAGTGCTTATTTGTGGTCTACTTAATGCCAAGTTTTTTGTACTTTGTGCTTTTTGTTGGGGATTTCACTTTTTGAAATGTCCCCTAAGTATAGTGGTAAATTTCTGTCTAGTGTTCCTAAGCACAAGAAGGCTGTGATATACCTTATGGAGAAAATACATGTGTTAGATAAGCTTCATTCAGGCATTAGTTTATATGGCTGTTGGCCATGAATTCAATGTTATTGAATTAATATATATTAAGTAAAGTGTATTTCAACAGAAAAACACATAAAACAAAATTATGAATTGATCAGTTTATGAAAACCTCGTGTCCACAGGTTCACCAAAACCTAACCCTGTATTTCCCCTTGGAGCAATGGTTCAGCCTCCGCTAATTTAGTGTTTGCAGAGACTTTATAGAACATAATGACCATGAATAACAAAATCAACTGTATATGGTTTCACTGTTCTTTGTAATGATGTATTTCCAGAAGTGGACTTCTTCCCCTTGGATTAAAGTTTCACTGTGAGGGCTGGCCCCGTGGCTTAGCGGTTAAGTGCGCATGCTCCGCTAGTGGTGGCCCAGGTTCAGATCCCGGGCGCGCACCGACGCACCGCTTCTCCGGCCATGCTGAGGCCACGTCCCGCATACAGCAACTAGAAGGATGTGCAACTATGACATACAACTACCTACTGGGGCTTTGGGCAAAAAAAAAAGGAGGAGGATTGGCAATAGATGTTGGCTCAGAGCCAGTCTTCCTCAGCAAAAAAAGAGGAGGATTAACATGGATGTTAGCTCAGGGCTGATCTTCCTCACAAAAATAAATAAATAAATAAATAAAGTTACACTGTCTTATAATATAATTACTGGCTGTGCTAAACTGTCTTCAGGGCTTCATCCATTTTTTGTAAACCACTGCATTAGTTTCCTATTGGTGCTATAACAAATTACCACAAACTTAGTAGCTCGAAATACACTAATTTATTATCTTACTGTTCTAGAGGTCAGAAGTCTAAAATGGGTTTTACAGGGCTAACAAGGTGTTGTGAGGATTGCCTTCCTTCTGGAGGCTTTAGGGGATAATCTGTTTCCTTGCATTTTCCAGCTTCTAGAAGCCTCCTGCCATTCCTTAGCTAACAGCCCTGCATCATACCTACCTCTGCCTTCATCATTATATCAAATCTCTGACTCTCTTGCCTCCCTCTTCCAGTTATAAGGACATTTGTGATTGAGGATATCAGCTTGTAACCCTGTAAATTATTTGCTCACCAGCCTAAATTCACTTAAGTATAGTACTATTATAAAGTAAAAGACATTTTGTTTTCATCTTGGAATAATTGCTGATTAGATCAATCTTTGGGAGTAGCACAGTGCTCTCGAGTTTATGATGCTTTCACTGTTGTCTTGTTTTTTATTCCTGTTTCTAGCCCTCAGAGCCAAGGCAAACCATTTGTATGTCCAGAGAAGAGTTTGTGCAGAAGATGACGGAGATTGTTGGTTGGGGCACAAAGGAAGAATATGGGGCCCTCTTTGACAAAGTGGATGTGGCCCAAGATGGCTTCCTTAATTGGGACAAGCTGACTTCATTTATGCTGTTAGCACTTTATGAGAAAGATGAACGAGCAAAGGCAACTGTGGTTCCCCAGTGGAAAGACCTTGAATTCCTCCCAGTGAAACACAAGGACACCATTCAAAAAGTAATTTCCTTAAAAAGCTCAAGTCGTTATCTGACCATCAGTAAGGAAGGTTTAGTAGGAATCTGGAGAGAGAATTTAAAGCTGCAAGAAACGCTTCCCATCACTTCAGATGCCGTCAAGCTTAAACATCTGTGGGTGACAAGTCTGGTTTCTCTGGAAAATGTAAACAAGGTACAAAGTCTTTACAAATAAATTTACCGCTTGTAAAAGGGGAAAAAATGGTGAGACAGGGCTCCTGATCAATATCAAGGATAACACTAGCAGTGACAGAGAGCCACATCCCTCTTCTGTGCCTCTCATCTGACCTGGAGGGAATGCCAGTAGAACCAAGGGAGCTACTCGGTTTCCCAAGCTGTTCCCTTGTGTGCCTTTAAATGACACCGTTGATAATGACTCAGATTCTTGGCCCTGTCCCAAATGTGGCCATGCTGCATTGCTACTAGCTGATAAGACCTTTATGACTCTATAGTTTACAGCAGGATCGTGGATCTCCATGCAGAGTTGAGAGGCTATAACGCTGCATGGCATAGCTCAGTGCAATTACGGGGAATTGCTTATCTGATTTTGACCACTGTACCAGTCAGTTTCTTGATTCTGATAGGGAGGGCCCACTCGGTCCAAATATCTTCATATAACTATGAACTTCACGTAACTATATAACTATAACTCACAGGTATATGAGCAAGAAAGGAAAATAAGTTTGTGAGGGAAGGATGCGGCTTAAAGAATCCACATTCTTAGTATTTTATATTCAGCAGATAGTAAATTTTACTATGAAAAATTTTAAACACAGAGACAATAGTATTAAGAA
The DNA here is from genome assembly GCF_020826845.1 of Diceros bicornis minor. Lineage (NCBI taxonomy): Eukaryota > Metazoa > Chordata > Mammalia > Perissodactyla > Rhinocerotidae > Diceros > Diceros bicornis. The sequence goes on from NC_080754.1 coordinate 53,982,423, forward strand.
CTAATATCCACCCTTAACTATTTCCAGTGCACACCCAATCTTGTTTCATCTATACCTCTCTTCTGTTGAAATCCAAAACATCCAATTTAATATGTAAATATTTCAGTATTTCTAAAAAATGTCTTTTTTAGCATAATCATAATACCACTATCACATTTAATATCAATAGCAATAATTCTTTAATATCATCAAATATCCACTCATGTACATATTTCCTTGTCTTATAATTTTTTAATAGTCTGTTAATTGATTGTTTTATTAGTTTGTTTGAATTAAGATCTGAATAAGGTCCAAACTTTGTGAATCGTTGATGTGTCTCTTTTGATCTGTATGTTTTCCTCCGTCTCTTCTTTATTCTTGCATTTTTTTTTGTTGTTGCTGTTTTTGTTAAAGAAACTAGGTGTTTGTCCTTTAGAGTTTGCAGCCCATCTTTATGTGGGGTTGTTTAACATGTCCACTTGTTCCCTTTATTTCCTGTAAATCAGTAGTCAAGTCTAAAGCCTTGATCAGTTTCGGGATGGTTTGTTTGTTTTGGAATAGGTGTTCCTCAATCAGGAGGCACCAAATGCCAGGATCTCTCTCCTTTAGGGATGTTAACCATTATTGCTGATTATTCCTAGATCCATCAATTTATTAGGAGTTGCAAGATGATGACATTCTAATTTCATCATTTCCTCTTCCTTTATAAGCTGGAATACCTCTATGAAAAAGAATGGCCCTTGTCAATTATTTAGCTATCATGTAGTACAAATTGTATAACAAAGGCAGGATAAATGCCCAATTCTTTACTTTTATCTACCTGTATTCAAAATAATAAGCTGGTTTTCTGATATCCTCTAAAGAATAAAAATGAATGCTACTATCTTTATTGTTATGAATATCATTACAAACTTGTGAGTTTAAACAAATTTGATTTTATTATCCCATCCCTAAAATTGTACGATTTTTGGACAGTAGAATCAATGCAAGTCAGCTTCCGACTCTTTTTAGATATAATCCTAGCAGTCTTGGAAAGCTTCTTTGCTCCTAGTATGACAAGATGTTCTAGGAGCATCTCGTATTTTTATTATGCCAGACCCAGAACCAGCCATTTCTCCAAAGAGCCAGGTTCTTTTTTAGTGAGAAATAGTTTGCTCCACTGCCTGGAACCGTAAAGAATCATCGTCATCATCACTAGCTTCCCACGTGACATGCCCTGCTCTATTAATCCTCTCTAGATCACCACGATGTAGATATCATTCCTACTTTAAGAATGAGAGACTGGTCAATAAGAGGTTGTGAAATTTGCCCCTGTGTTTCAGAGCCTTTGCTGCCTGCAGAGTAGCAGCTGACGTCACATTCAGTTTCTTCTTGCTAAGGATCTGATGTTAATGCCTAACCTGCTCTCTTTAATGGATTAAAAGATAGTTCTAGTCCAAATTTTTTTTATATCTGTGTGCAGCATTCTGTTATTATCATGTAATGTTTGTGTTGCTATATTATGTAATGATTATGTTGCCCTGTTTCTTCTTTCCAGGACTGATAACTAAATCTTCGCCTTTCCTTTGTACTTACTCAACACAGAAGCTTAAAAAATGTTGCTTTTTCTTCTCTTTTTTTAAACAGCTTTGTTGAGGTATAATTACACAAAATACACTGCACATATTAAAACTACCAGTGTTAATAGATTGTAATACATTTATATACCTGTGAAAAATCAACAGCACAATGAAGATAATGAAAATATTTATCACCCTTAAGAGTTGCCTTGGGCCCTTTTGTAATCTCCCCTTCAATCCCTCCCATCCCTCCTTGTCAGGTAACACGGATCTGCTTTCTTCACTATAGATTAGTTTGCATTTTCTAGACTTATGTAATTGGAATCATACAGTGTGTACTCCTTTCTTGTCTGACTTCTTTAACTTGGCATAATTATTTTGAGATTCATCCATGTTGTTGGGTATATCAGTAGTTTATCTTTTTATTGTTACATAATATTCCATTTTGTGGATAAAACACATCCTCACCAATACTTGGTATGATCAGGTTTTTTCCTTTTAATTTTAGCCATTTTAATAGGTTTGTGTTTTATTTTATTGTGGTTTTAATTCACATCTCCCTAATGACTAATAATGTTGAATGTATTTTCATGCACTGATTTGCTGCCTGTGTATCCTCTTTGGTAAACAATCTGTCCAAATCTTTTGCCTATTTTTTATTGCATTTATTTTGTTATAATTGAGTTTTGAGAGTTTTTTATATATTCTGGCTATATACATTTATCGGATGGATACTTTACAAATATTGTATCCTGGTCTGTGTTTTGTCTTTTCATTCTCCTAACACTGCCTTGGGTAATTTCATTTTCAGATTGTTAATTGCTAGTGTATAAAAATATAATAGATTTTAAAACAATGATCTTATATCCTGAAACTTTGTTGAACTTGTTTATTACTTGTTTTAATTATTTGTTGTTGTTGTTGATTCTTTAGGATTTCCTATGTATAAGATCATGTCATCTACTAACAGAGATAGTTTATGTTCTTCCTTTCCAATCTGGGTGCTTTTATTTCATTTTCCTGCCTTATTTCCTTGGCTAGAAACTCTACTACAGTGTTGAATAGGAGTGTTGAGAGTGAACATCCTCATCTTGTTCCTGACCTTAGGGAGGATGCATTCAGTTTTTCACCATTAAATGTGGTATCAACTGTGGGGTTTTTTGTGCATGCTTTTTATCAGGTAGAAGAAGTTCCCTTCTATTCCTAGTTTGTTGAGTATTTTTATCAGGAAACTATGTTGGATTTTGTCAGATGCTTTTTTCATATCTATTGAGGTGATCATACAGTTTTTGTCCTTCATGCTATTAATATGATGTATTATGTTGATTGATATTTTTATGTTAAACTAACTTTATATTCCTGATATAAATATCACTTGGTCGTGTGTGTGTAATCTTTTTTACGTGTTGCTGGATTCTCTTTGCTAGTATTTAGTTGAGGATTTTTACATTTACATTCATTAGGGATATTGATCAGCAGTTTTCTCTTCTTTTGATATCTTTGTGTGGTTTTGATATTAGGATAGTACTGGCCTCATAAAATGATTTGGGAAGTGTTCCCTCCACTTCTATTTTTGGAAAAGTTTGAGAAGGATAGGTGTTAATTCTTTAAATGTTTGGTCAAATTTATTAGTGAAGCCATTTGGGCCTGGGATTTTCTTTGTGGGAAACATTTTTGATTACTAATTCAATTTTTTTACGTGTTATATGTCAGCTGAGATTTCCTATTTGTTCTTGAGTTTAGGTAATTTTTGTGTTTCTAAAAATTTGTTCATTTCATCTAGGTTATCTAATTTGTGGGCATACAATTAGTCATGGTATTCTCTTATAAGCCTTTTTTATTTCTATAAGGTTGATCATAATGTCCACTCTTTTATTTCTGATTTTAGTAATGTGTGTCTTTTCTCTTTTTCCCTGGGTTAGCTAGCTAAAGTTTTGTCAATTTTATCAACAACTTTATTTACGCTTTTTAAAATAGCTTTTAGGATTTTATCTGACCTAGGAAGGCTACTTACAGAGTTTTTATCAATTGACTTCTGTGAAATCTTCTGCTTGCTTTGTAAAATGTGGTTTATAAAGTTTCTGCTATGACTGTGATGCTGTAGCTCTCTGTGTCTTTGTCTTTCCTACGAGATTAGCCATCTAGTCTCCCATGGATGGAAGAAATTGGTAGGTACATGAAGGGGGGATAGGGAAGAAAGTATGTTCAAATGCCTTTAATGAGAAGAATTTTTTCTTGGCTAGAGTCCAAAGCTAGAATAAAGCACATTTGTGCTACATGCTATACTTCTGTAATACTGTTAAGGACCCTCAGGGGACAATGTCTGATTTGGTGTTAGGATTTGCATATCTGTTTCACATATCTATTTCACTAAATCCATCAGAAATGCTTTCTGATTTTCTCCTTTGCTACTTTAGATAGCAGTGGCTTTTACAAGTAAAGAGATTTGTTTCTATGATCTGCTATCCAAAGAAGAATTTCCTTGTCAATATAAACTCCAAGGCCTGAAAGGAACACCAATTTGCATGGATTATTGGTATGACCCTCTTGATGCCAATGAATCAATTCTTTCTTTTGGGGACATAACTGGAAAGGTAAGTGAGGGAATGAAATCTTGAACACTGTAGATTTAATCACCAAAATGTAGCTCAATATAGAAATAGAATGCAATGAGTGTGTCCTCCTAATTGAACTACTTATAGATTATAAGGCCACATATATTGGACATAGAAAAGATGGATTAGGTCACAATTCCTCTTCTTGCTTATGAAAACCAGTCTTCATTGTGATTTTCTTGCCTATGTGTAGTCTCATTTTCCTTATTTAGAAAAAAAATTGCTAACGTTTTCACCATAGAATGCTTAATCTGTTAGATCCAAATATTAATAAACATTAAATATTAAATGTTGAAAGTTATCTCTCCTAACTCTTTCAAATTAATTATTCTGATGTTCATTCATAAGGTTTCAGCCTTCTCTGTACTAGCCTCCTGGGAAGTTCTTATTTCCTGTATCATGTAACAAAGGGATAGATGCATTAGAGAGGGCAGCTCTAACACCCAGACACTGGATACAATGATTTCTGTCTTCCTGTCAAATTCCACCCGACCTCTGAAAAATTATTATTTGCTGAATGACACTAGAATGTGCCTGTGAACTCTGAAGTAGCCTAATTTGAACAATTTCCTTTCATAACGTGAAAGCTTTTCATTCTTACCATTTTTAATGACAAGTGAATCATAAAAGCAAATAATGAACTGCCCTTGGTAATTGCTTTACCAACCTTGTAGTTGTCCTGTCTTTAATATAACTGCCTGCATCTTTTAAATAATGTTGAATGTATTTCTGATAATTCAATATCTATTCTTTATTCATCTTAAAGAACATAGAATCTTTTACAACAACTACACTGCCTATATTTGTTCTCTTTTCAATGTCTCTCTCAAGGTTCAAGCAATTGCTTTCACGACGGCCTTGATTTCCCTGTTCGAGCGTCCTGCTAGTGCGTGTGAAGATGAAGAAGCCACCATGAGCATTCACTGGGCGGAACTGCTCTCTGGATCTCACAAATGTTGCTATACATTGGAGCACAAACTTCATCGTGGAGATTGGGTCAGGCAAGGTACTGAATTTGAACAGTAATGAAAGAAACAGTCACCTTCGACTTCTACATTTATATTCTTTGATGAAAATGTTTCACACGATGTTCAAGTCTAGAAACCAATAATTGATTCTCTGGAGGTTTTGGCTTGGTCTCTCTGCTATTCCCTGCACACCAGTAGGAATTATTCTTTCTTTTCTTTCCTTCTAAAATTTATGCCTCATACAATTAATTCAGGTGAACTGTACACTCGAGAAATCTCAGGAGAAGAGAGAAAATTGTCACAGAATCGTTTAACTTCAACCTGACTCTGATTTTTAACTAATCTCATCTAGTCACATTCAGGGATCTTAATAAAAGAATTTAACAAGCTCCCTCAAAACCACTCCTGTGTTTCCTTTAGGTTCTCATAGGAAGTATATTAGTTTGTCTGCCTTCAAAATGGAATCTTAATTTTCTTTTCTTCTTTTTTCTCTTTTTTGGTGTACTGACTGAATTCCACTGATCTAGAGTACTTGAGTGGCAGTTCTCTGTGTGATAGGATTATGTTATAAAATAGCATCTATAGAAAGGCAGAACTTTCTTAAAACCTAGTCACCAATGAGTTTATTAGTTCCACAATATGCCTAATTTTTACAAAATTTGCATCTAAGAGTTCGAGATCCAAATGTGTAAAATCTGCTCTGATATCTCCTTTGGTCTAGACACTAAGGACTGTGGTAATTTTCTCACTTCTAAATTGCTACATTAAATAATGCCCACTGAAAGGAAGGGAAACTAACCATCTCATTGACTGTTATATTGTATATCTACTCCTAATATACTTAGAAGAAGAGGCAATTAAAGTGGACCCAACTGTTGGCTTTTATGATAAGTTTTACTGTCTTTGGGTTTTAGGAGGTTAGAACTAATTCTTTAATGCATGACCCACAAAAATAATATCCCACATAATGAACTATAGGTTCTGCATTTTTTTATCTTCAATATAAATCATACCATGTCTTTGGTACCTTCTAACCATCCTTTAGTTCTGGCATGATATTAATTGTGGGAAAAACAAAAGATGATATTTTTTGGTCATCCACTATATGTGACAGGCGGAAAATTATGTGTTATGTTTTTATAATATGGAAACAAGAATCACAGTACTAGAAACTGAAGGGAGCTATTGCAACTGCTTCCAAGCAAACATGATATTTTAATACATAAACCAAAGACTAGATAGACTATAGTAATAAAGTAATAATTTTTGAAATCTACTTCTGGTAGGTTCCCTTAAGTTTAGTGTATTATTTGAGTCCTATGACCTTAAATTAATATGGATAAATACAGAGAAGTAGCTAATAGAATTCTGTTTTTGAAAAGGTTGGGGATCTAACAAGTAAGATTTTAAAATTGAGATTGTTTTTCTGAATGTGAGTAATATCTAAATACTGTCTTCACACTCTGGGAGAGAAGGAAACGTTCTCACTCTAGACCCCGTCACAATTTCATTTAAACCTTTCAAAAACCAACCCCACTGGTGAAGCAAACTGCTGAAGAGCATTTGTCTGTTAAGTTGCAGGATAGGGATTTTTCTCTGGGTCATTGTGAATTCATTGCTCATCATATTTCCAACATATTATTCTGATCTGTGGTGCCCTCCTCTACTGAGAAAAGAACATGGAGACTTAGTATCTTAGTTTAATATCAGCAGTAGAGATCCGTGTTTGTGACCTAGGGAATCCAACTTGGGAGTTTGGCCTCTAAATCACTGTAATTAGGAATTGGCTACAGAAAAGTTTTATGCATAAAAAAATATTAAGGATCTCTGCTATCGAATATGCATTACATATTTCTTAGCTCTTTGAATCAAAACTTATTGTAATCAAGTAGATAATCTTCGGAAGAACAGCTTAAAAAAATTTAATTTGGCCAGTTTATTTAAATTGTGGACGTAATGTGTTAATCAATCAACAATTATTTATTTATCTTTTATGTGTTTTAAAGATGTCAGGCATTGGAGATTGTAGAGGAAAGATTAATTATAGGCTTAACCCTCAGAAAACTTAATATACGAACAACGATTAAAGACTAATATAAAAAAATTTATTAGAACATTGTACTATGATACTGAAAATTAGCTACTAAACTATACAAACAAGATTTTGACTCCTATAGTGATTCTTAAGCAGGAAAAGCCATGAGGAAAAGCGTCAAGGGTGGGCGCTGGTACTTGAAGGATGGATAGGTGGAGGGAAAGAGAGAGAGCATGGTGAACGTGAGTAAAGGCAGACAAGCAGGCATAATAATAATGGAGAAAGAGATGGACATGAATAGATCAGAGACTGAGTATTGAGAAATAAAAGTGAATAGGTCTAATAGAGACATATGTTGGAAGATCTCGGCAGCCAGGCCAAGTTCGCATTTGATAGAAAATGAAACAGTGAGGCACGCAAGGTTTTTGAGGACATTTGGACAGACCTGATACAGACGGCATTTAGGAAAGGTTTATTGGTAGTTCTGTCTAGCAAAGGTTGGAAGACAAAGAAAGAAACTGAAATCATACTGGCTAGTTAGAAGGCTTTTGACCATGAGGAAATGGAGATGATAAAGAAGGAGAGAAATAAGCAACCTTCTGAAACAGGAATCTTCAGCACTTGAGGTCTGAAATGTAGAATGATGCACCATTTTAGAATGTCCTACAAAGACATCAGTTTCCAGGTAGGGAAATGTTCTATTTTGCAGATCACAGTTGCCCTCCTGGGCCCAGTGCTAAGACTCTTCCCAGCTTGCCTTCTCAAGGTTGCCTACCTCTGAAGGATTCTTTATTCTGAGATACTCCCTATCTGCCACCAAAGAAGAGTCTTTCTTGCCAGTATTGTTCTTGAAACTTCCCTTAACTTTGCCATCCATCTACTTCAGATGGGTCTCCGTTGCATGGTTTGTAAGATTCTCAATTTTGGCTTTGTTCCTGCATTTCTCTTTAAAATCTTGATTTCAGATGCTGCTCAATCTGTGACTCAATCCTACAAATTTCTGTACCCACATCAGAATTTTGATTCAGTCTGTCATAACCCTCCCAATCTCAGAAGAGAATCTGGATGTCTCACATGCGAATCACATTTATACATAAACTGAAAATTGAAACAATCTTCTTAGGGCAGGCGATATGTCCTTTATTCTCCTTAGTGTCCACTATAACGCATAATGCAATGTTTATACGATTTTTCCTCTCTCACTGATTTTAAGCAATTTGTTTGTGATGTGCCTTAGTTTTTTTGGTGTGTGTGTGTGTTTATGCTGCTTGGAATTCATTGACATTCTTGGATATGTGGATCTATAGTTTTCATTAAATTTGAAAATGTTTCGATTGTTATTTTTTCCAAAGTTTTCTGTTCCCCCTTTTTTTTTCTGGGACTCTCATTATGTATATGTAAGTTTTTCATTTTTATGCAGTCTTTTTTTTTTTTTTTAATCACTATGCTTTAGTTTAGTTAGATTTAGTTAGTAAGTTTAGTTCTATTGCTATGTCTTCAGGATCTTGGATCTTCTGAGATATTGCAGAGTGGTTTCAAAGGGTGGGCCTGACTCTGGTTCAGGTGGGCCGGGAAGCCCCAGCCTTGTGCCTTAGTTGGGGGGGGCCTGCAAAGGCCTGTGGGCTGCCCCCAGTGGAGCCATGACATGAGAGCTGCAGCATGGGTGGGGCCACTGCCACAGCCTGGACAGTTCCCCGGGGGGGGGTGATATTGCTCTCCCAGTGGGTCTAGAAGGCAGAGCATCAAGCCAAAGAGGATTATTCTTGAGTCTTAAGGCTTAATGGAGTTTCCCTGTGAGATTTTACTTGGGACCTATTACCCATTTCTTCTTTCCCATTTCTCCCTTTTGGAATGGGAATGCCTATCATATGCCTGTTTCACCATTGTGTTTTTGAAGCACATCACTTGCTTGGTTTTACAAATTCACAGCTTGGAGAGAAATTTACCTCAGGATGAATTGTTTTCTGAGTCTTACCCATATCCCATATCTGATTTAGATGATATTTGGATGGGATTTGAACTTAGACTTTACAGTTGATGCTGGAATAAGTTAAGACTTTTGGGACTGTTGGGATGTATTTTTCTTGTGAGAAGGACATGAATTTGAGGGGGCAGGAGCAGAATGTTATCGATTGAATTTCTGTGTCCCCCTCAAATTCATCGGTTGAAATCCTAACCACCCAATATGATGGTATTAGGAGGTGGGGCCTTTGGGAGATGATTAGGTCATGAGGGTGTAGTTCTCATGAATAAGATTAGTGACCTTGTATAAGAGACCCCAGAGAGCTCTCTCACTTCTTCAGCATGTGAGGACATATTGAGAACTAGGCCATCTATAAACCAGGAAGTAGGCCCTGACCAGACACCGAATCTGCCAGCACTTTTTTCTTGGACTTCCCAGCTTCCAGAACTGTGAGAAATAAATGTTTGTTGTTTAAGCCACTCCATCTGTGTATTTGTTATAGCAACCCGAATGGACTAAGACATTGGGTAAATGTTATTGAAAAATATTTCAAAAGAAAAGAGATAAACCCAAAGAAATCTTGCTAAATATGTGTAGAAGTGTTTTTTTTTTTTGTTTAAATAGAGAGTTATTTATGTTTAAAAGAAAGTGGTTGGGGTGAGAAGGACATATGTACAAATAATGTGTAGTTTAATGCTGCATGAATGGATGTTGAGGAAAATGAAGTAGAAGAGAAGATAATACAAAAAGGAGAAAGTAAAGGGTATAGAAAGGTGAAGTATCTATATAAATATTTTCTCTTCTTTCAAGTTTTAGATTTGAAGTACGTCTAAAAGGGGACCTACTTCAGTCCTAACCAATGAATGAGCATCTCTTCCCAGATTTAGCAACAGAGACGAGAAGCTGAGATACAACTTTTTGTTTGCCTGCTTGCAGGTCGGTTGTTTCCGTACGAGGAGAAGGCAGGAAGGCTGAAGTGAGGAGGCAGGAGAAGGAGGAAGGCAGGCTGGAGTCAAATGTCGGACAGTGGGCTTAGTAGCGACTATGCTCCTTGGTCTCCAAGATGTAGCCTGTCGGGAGCCAGCAACTAATGGCTGCTTTCACTTGATGCTCTTTTTACCTCAGCAGCATGAACTGATGATATTCCTAGAACTCCTCAAGAAATATTTTTACTGATTTTCTTCTCAGTGTGAGGAGGGAATATACAATTGAGAAAAGAAAGAAATGCATGAGCAAGTATGGTAATAATATTTCATTGCATCCAAGTATAACATATCTGTAAAACTGAAATGTCAAAGGAAAAACTCAGTTGCAGACATAAGAATATTCGCTCACTGCTTTAAGATAAGGTTCAGACTTCTTATTTAAAACTTTGAAGGAGAAAATGTTTTCATCTCGTCTGAGTGGTTCTGTGCCATATTTTAATGGAAAAATAATTACATTCTGAAATGCTTGTAAAGTAAGTACCTAGATTTTGGGCAATAGTGGTAAGATATAAATGTCTTGAATCTCAGAGAATTTTCACTTTTTTAGTCCCAAATAATTGCCTTCTCATATAGACAATGTCACTGGAAACCTTGGAAACCATAGCCTAGAAGTACAGCTATTGAAAGAGTGAACACTAAATTGCCAACAATAGAAACCATTGATTTTTTTATTCTGTTGAAAGGTGTTTTGCCTCCTTTTTTTTGACCATGGCTAAGAGAAGGTACAAAACAGTGTGAACTGATAACAGAATCACTAATTGCTGTGCTAATTAACAGAGCTGTGCCAGAGAATTCAGAATACAGGCACCAGGTTGTTTCCTCAGGGAGCCTTCGTAATTGATAGGAACTAGGTTGGGAAGAGAAGCCAGATCTAGTGTCTTGCTTCTGACTTGTTCTGCTTCCCTGCATCTAAGTCCTCCAGACAAAAGATGGTGCACCACTGAGTTAGCTAGTACATGCTGCCTTCCTGCCCCTTCCCTCGCTGTGTTTAAAGCAGCTGAAATCAGCTGTGAGCCTGTGGGCTAGGTTTGAAGAAAGAGGTCTCTTCCTGCAGATGATTCCATAGTGTGGTGGGAGGGTGAGATCCATTTGTATCATGAACAAGAGTCTAATCAGTATTTTGAAAAGTCATTAAATTAATCGCATTATTATTTTTTAAAGTGCCTAGCAGTACTGAATTAGATGTATTTTGATGTTTAAAACTGGACTAGATATAGTTATTCTTTCTTATCTTTCCTCCTTGAAATGGTAGTTGCTCAGAATATAGGGAGCCCTGTGGTAGTCTCAGAGAATGGGACTCCAACTTCAAAATAAGAAATGCAACTGAAAATAAACTCTCTCAACAAAAGAATATCAAAGAAAGTTCAAGGTAGGGTGTTTTCCTAAGTCACATGACTCATAAAGTAAAAGCCTGAAAAATGATAATAAGAATTCCCAGTTAGAAATGGCCCAATTTTCTACCCTGCTATGGCTTCTATCTGTTGGTAAATGATATAGTGTGGCCTTATTCTAGCTTCCTCTAAGTGCATTTAATAGCATTACTTACTTAGTTTTTAGGTATCACTTTTCATTTTCAAATCACTTTTCCACATTAACTAATTGCTATTACACGGGGTCATTTTGACAGCACATGAGGACGAGGATCGATGGCTGGTTCCCTTAATGCCTTTTTTTATGACTAAGTGGCAAGATAGCAGAAAAGTTGAAAGTTAGCATCTTAATAGACAGACATGGTCAAATTGTCATTTTTTCCCCTCAAAATATTATCTAAAAGTAATTTTAAAAATAATTTCCTCTACCAACCCCCAGACTCACTGAGAATATTAAAAACAAATTATTTATTTCATCAGCTCTTCCCATTCCCTAGCTGTATATTTTTTAAAATGTATTAATCATAACTTGTCACTTCCTTTCCTCTGTTCAAGAAGTGAGGAAAACACTTTTATTTATCAGATAATTTGATTTTAAGGAAATGGCTTTACTCTCACCTTTTACTCAGGCATTCTCAAGAGCTCTGGCATTCTACAATTTAGTCAGAAACAAGTTATATCTTGGTTTAGAAATAAAGTGTGAATTGTTGAGCCTCCAATCTGTAACACTACAGGCTCATATATGTCACTTGGTAACCTGCAGATTCGGATCTTAAAGCAATGCTTTGAATACCAGAGCAGAATGTGCCTCCTTATACGTCTTTCTTTATAGCCTCAAAACTAAAGATAATACTTGGATATGATATGGAAACACATGACAAAGCAATTTTCTGGGTAGAAATATTTTACTTTGATTGTTCTGTAATGATATTTTAGAATTTCCATGGATTTGAAGATATGATTATAGTGTTATGTTGTGTACTTTAGATCTTATAATATTACTTCATTGAGTCGTTATAATAATCCTGAGCACTTTCTGTAAACAAAGGGAATATTTTCAATGAGCTTGCTCCCTGAATGAGAACACTTGCCATCAGATTTTATACTGTCGGCACTTCTAGTAAAGTAGCAGCAGTGGGGTAGCAGGTGATCGGGGACCTTTATGCCCCTGAAATTAATTAATTGCTCCCCAATGAGACTCAAAGGACTCACTTTTATAGGATTACTTCTTGAGTCTTCCCTCCTTTCCTTCCTTCCCTCCTTCCTTCCTTCCTTCCTTCCTTCATTCCTTCCTTCTTCTCTCTCATTTTTTTAGAAGGAAAGGCGGTAGATGAGAGAAAAGAATGGAGAGAGAGCAGGGAGGACAAAGGAAGGACAATACTGTTCCTAGGGGGATAAACGACAATAAAAAAGTGAAATCATCAGGAAAGGGAAGACTCAAGATTAAGTGAGGGCTGGGCCGGCCCCGTGGCTTGGTGGTTGAGTGCGCGCGCTCCGCTGCTGGTGGCCCAGGTTCGGATCCCGGGCGCTCACCGAGGCACTGCTTCTCCGGCCATGCTGAGGCTGCGTCCCACATACAGCAACTAGAAGGACATGCAGCTATGACATACAACTATCTACTGGGGCTTTGGGGGGAGAGAAAAAAAGAAAAGAGGAGGATTGGCAATAGATGTTAGCTCAGGGCTGATCTTCCTCACAAAAAAAAAAAAAAAAAAAAAAAAAAGATGAAGTGAGGGAGTATGGGGGACATAAATGTAGTTGGTAATAGAAAGAACCTCAGATGTGGCCCTGGCATACACGTGGCAGTGTGGCTTAGTGGAAAAGAAGGATGCAGCAGCATAGAACAGAGAGCTCACAGCCACACAGGACAGGGCTCAATCTCATCTCCACCTCTAGTTAGCCACACGCCTTTGGGAAGTTGGCTTTTGCAGTGTCTATTTTTTTCCTCAGTAGATTTGGGATAACCTACTTACCGAAGATGATTATAGAGTGAGAGCATCTGGCACAATGCGAGGCACGTGGTAGGGATTCAATAAATTATCCTAATAACTATTATAAGTAATCCATAGGTTGAGGAGATTATGTAATGGGGGATGAGCAAGAAACACACCATCCAGGCAAAGTCTAGGCAGAGTGGAGGAGTAGACCATTTTGGCCTTTAGCATTACTTCCGTGTTTCACAACGAACTTCACAGAGAATTATTCCGTGTGCCTGGTGCTCTGTGAGGCAGCTCTGCTTTGGTCTCCTTTATGAAAGTGTCCTTTGCTTCCCAGCTCTTCCTTTTTCCCTTAGAAATTGTGTTCTGGCATTGATTAGGAGAACGCCTGCATCAAAGGCCGGTTAAACTCATTTACTTTAAAGAAGCAGAAGCTGAAAAGAGGAGCCAAAGTGGGCGTTGATTAACACAAAGGGTACAGATCATTAGCAATAGAAATTTTAAGAATCCCTTGAGAAAGCAGGTGAAGTGTTTTGCAATCTAAAATTACCTATAACTGGAGGTTCATCACCTGAATTCTTCAGATCTATCATGGTTGGGCTTATGAGTGGAGTTCGGGAGGCTCCTAAAATCCTGATATTTTATACAAAATTTTGTGTGCATATACATCTTTCTGGTGGGGAGGGTCTACAGCTTTCATCAGATTCCCAAAGCGTCACTTAGCCTCCAAAATTTTAAGAACTATGGATTAATTCTCTAGAGTACAAAATGATAGCAATTCTCTGTAGAATGTGTTCTAGTGCCTTGCTGCTTAAAGTGTGGTCCTAAGAGAGTGTCAGCAGCAACAACGGGGGGGATTGTTAGAATTGCAGGATCTTAGGTTTACGGAATGAAAAACTGCATTTTAACATTGATATCCAAGTGACTCACGTGCATATTAAAATTTGAGAAGCCCTGCTCCGGTGGTCAAGGGATCAGGCCCTGTATTCTGAATATGTACTCTGGCTCTGCCTGATGCTAATGTCCTGAGCTTGGATTGTTAATATTGCGTGTTATGTAACATTAAACTATAGCAAACTCAGAGTCAGAATGCCTGGGCTCCAGTCCTGAGTTTGACAATAATCAGTTTCTGACTTTGGCCAAATCATTGAACCTGCCTGGGTCTCTGTTTCTTCATCTGTAAGGTCAAGGGGTAGTTTAGTCCTCTTTCAGCTCTAAATTCTGCAGTTTACCTTTTGTTTCCCGCACATGTTTTGTCATCACCTCTCATCTACTGAAATGCTATCTTTTTGTCAAAGCTCACCAAATATCTTCTGAACTTTGAAGCCCACACCAGTTTCTTTCTTATTTGAACTTCTATTATACTTTCTGTACCATTCAATTTATCACTTTGTTGTGTGCTGAAGTTTTCTCTAATTGTTTGATTTACACGTCTTTTGTTCCAAGCTTGGGGCCATCCAGGCTGTATCTATTTCTTCTCTTATTAACCTTCTCATAGCACAGGGTGCAGAGTAAATGCCCAATAAATCTTTGAAGAGGAGATGCTATGTTTCGAGAGAGGATATCTATAGATGACATCCTGGATAGTCTCAAACTCGTTAATTTAGTTTTAAATTGGTCATGTTAAGTCATATATTTCATAGTGAGATAGATATGAAATATGTTAAACTAAGGTATTCACATAACGTCAATATCAGCTCTCAAACGAATAAATCCTAGTTGCTTTTAGAAGCAATTAACCCAATAGAATAGGCTAGAGGAAAAGCAATGTATTGAGCTATCCTTCTGCCTCTCAGAATTTCCTTACCTTTAAAAATTATTTGGAAATTTATATATTCATATATATGTATACAGGCACATACATATACTTATATACATACATATATACATATACACACACTCATATATATAAAGCAAATTAAGTTCTTTCACCAGAATAGTAAAACTAGATGCTGGACTTAACTTTTTACTGAAGCATGCTTTTTTCTTGAAGAAGTTACGAGTACTTTTCCAAAAGGTACCTACCTGTTAAGACCGGTGAAGAGTCTGAGCTTCCATGCTATTTGCAAGGTAGCTGCTACTTGCCGTTTCCAGCACAACCAACAATACAAATACCGTGGTGCTCACTTAGAGAAAGAAATTTTTTAAAAAATCTTAAAATGACAGAGGATATAAGACCCCTGTGTCAGAGAAAAAGGCCTTTATTACTCACAGCACAGCAAGCAACATGAGTATCAGCATATTTATGTCAGTTCCCCTTGCCCCCAAGTCCCACAGAGGCAACGCAGATGGTCCCAGATGAACGCCTGTCCATGCAGTGGGTTGCATTATAGAAGAGGAATCCCAAGCTTAGGGAATCTGAATCTCTTATAGTAGAAAGGATGCATGCTTGCCTTTTCGTCCAAAGGAAAACGTTGTCTGTATTATTCTGGGTAGCAAGTATGTCTGCCATTGCTCCAAAGGGAGACACTAGCTCTACATTCCAAGATAGCTGGGAACAAAGGGCAGTCGGTGGTCACTTTCATAAGAAGTGCAGGAATGCTAGCGACCAGCTGCGAATTGTCTTCCGAGAGTGTCACTCTTGATTCTATATAACAAGCAGATCAGAAATATTTCCAAGAGCTATTCTGCTACAAAAACTTTCCTTAAGCTATACAAAGTTGCAGCATCCTTCTTTGTGTGAGGAAGGAATTTGATCTTGAGGTCAAACCAGAAATGTTCAACTTTGGGGTACAAATCATTGTCTGAGCAAAATGCGAAAGAGAACTTCCACCTAACCATGGAGAGCATAGTGGTTTGAAGCTGGTGAAAGAGCAGCTGTGGCTATTTCCCTTTTGGAGCATGTGCATCTGACAGGTATGGAAAGGTCTTCTTGGCAAAAGGCAACAGGATCATTTTTCTTGCTTGGGAAGTGGCATTTTGCTCCACAGCGTCTGGTCATTGGGAATGGAGGATCAGCCATTTGACCCGAGCCTCTAGCTGTGTTTGTGAATCTTGGCAGGGCATTGAGTCCTGGCCATTCCACTCTCAAACATTCTAGACCAGTCAACACTTAAGTAAACCACGGTTTAGGTGTGAGCTGGACCTTGGAGAGCAGCAGATGGCTGCTAAGCTCTTGCTTGCCTGCTTCAGGCCCAGGAGGAAAAACCTAGCAATTTGGCCAATTACTCATCTTACATCTCCAGAATCCCATAAGATTATTATGATTAATATTGTTTCCTGCCATCTAATTAAAACAAATTTCAAGGTATCTTTTGAGTGGAAGAAAAGTGCAAATGCAGACTTTGGTGGGAAAAGGAGTTAATGGGGTGTTTGCTAAGTGTCAGATTGTGTCATCATAATCTAAGTTTAATTTTTATCTTTACGTATTAAAACAGTTCTATTTTGCTCAGATCTTGTGAGAAATCAACTAAAAATTGTTTTCCTTTTTTTCATCAGTTACTTACAATGCATCTTTAGATGCTATCATTTCCAGTACAACCAGCAATACAAACACTGTGGTGCTGGCTTGGAGAGAGAAATCAAAAAAGCAACTTAAAATGACATCTTTCAACATTGCCCAGGGCATTCATGCTTTTGATTACCACTCTCGGCTCAATTTAATTGGTATGTAGAATAAATCACGGTAACTATGAGGGCCTCATGAATAGTCTGGGGTGCCTGTTTGTATGCATGGAGCCTCTCCACCTTGTTGCTTTATTGCCAGAGAGACCAACTTGAGCAGCTCATATTTTATTGCCTGAGAATGTCTGATAATGATGCATTATGATGTGCAGTGTATATGAACTACATTGGGGTGAAAAAATGAGAAAGCGCCCCAATGCTTTAATTAGTGTTTTTATTAGAATTGGTGGGGATATAAAATGATATAGAGAAAGAAGACAGTTTGTACAGTGGCTGCCATTCTGTCATCTTTCTAACCACCAAATGCTCAACCCAAACAAATACATCATTTTCCTTGCTACTACACACACACACACACACACACCACACACACACACACACACACACACAATAGAGAACTGAAAAGTGTAGGTCGTTTTTCAATCACCTTTCAGAATACAAACTCTAATGCTTTTTGAAAATTTTCAGATTATACTAGCCTTCGGTTACTAAAGAAGAGTTCTTTTGATGTAAAAGAGTATATTTTAGCTGAGGAAATAAGCTATAAATGTTTTCAGGCATTAACTATTTAAATAAAATATTTGGACATTTTGAAAGCTGATAATTTGATATACAAGATATTAGATGAGGTATTATTGAAAAATTAACAGGATAGTTACAGAGAATGAGCATACATGGCCTACAGAATGGGTCATATTAATTCTCATTCAATAATTGTCCTTCATGTAAAGAGTGTTGATATCAGCCAGGGGGCTGAGTCTCTAAACTCCCTAACAGTATAGCTGACTCTCGTGGTAAAAGATACCTTGTATGTGAACTCAGGAATGTGCCAACAGCAACTTTTCAAGGAATATTGTAGATTTACCAGACAAGGCTGGAGGGGTTGGTGAATTGAGTTTGGAAGGACTCAAACATCAACCATTTCATTGATTCATAGATTAATTATTTCAGCCCCCTAATATTAATAATTATCTTGTACCTGTCATAGTGCTGGAAAAATAGGGTGAATAAGTTCAGCTCCACAGTCAGCCCTAAACCAGGGAACAAGGAAGAGTGCTCTACTGGGTTTCCACAGGCCTGAAGAGGCACTGTACTCCTGCTCTGGACGTGCTCCCTGCATATAACCAATACATGTTCAGTTCTCTCAATAAAGCAGGTCAAAAGAATATTGACACGGCTTGTTTGCTTGTAAATACTTGATTATTTACATAACAGTCAAAATAATTTTTTTCCTTATACTTTTTCATCAATTGGAAACTTGAAAGATTGGTTTGGTTCTTTCTTACTGCTGGGTCTACATTCCCAGGCTGTGCTGGCTGGAGAGGGGAAACGGGACAAGGAAGCAGAATTTTGTCCCTCCTAGTTGGCCTGCTGGTTGCTTCCTAAATGGGACTGTATTGTCCTTTTACTTCATGCATGCCCCTTCCCCTTATTCCCTCCATTTCAACTATTTCAGGTGATAGAACTCATGCCCTGTCAGCCTGGGCTGTCGGGCAATGACGGGATTTTCCTTCCTTCAAGCTTTCCTTCCTTAGCGCTCAGAAGGCATCTTTCAACCTACAAATATGTGATAAACTCATTTCAAACTCATTTCTACAAGAAAATGCTATGGGTTATTCATGTTATTAAAAACATTTTTTTCTTTCTAATTCTGATTAGCAACTGCTGGCATTGACAATAAAGTCTGCCTTTGGAAGCCCTACGTTGTCTCTAAGCCAGTCGGCGTTCTTTGGGGTCACTCAGCCAGTGTAATAGCTGTCCAGTTCTTTGCTGCAAGAAAACAACTTTTCAGCTTCTCCAGAGATAAAGTAAGTAACATTGTGCATTTAATTTACCTAGTTCTGCCTCCCCAGTTCCTCCCCAAATCTATCCTTGGTCCTGAATTCCTCTGAGAGATGGCGTAGATTTTTAAAATATATTGGCAAACTACTGTGTCTTTGAAAATCTATATTTGGAAAAGATATTGATGGTCACTTAACAATAGCCATGGGCAGCTGGACAAAGTATTTCATTAAAAATTTTTTTCAAGCCATGGACTCATGAATTTAATCTTCATTATTGGGCTCTCAATAGGTCACATCTGGAGAACTTCCACAGTTTTCACTAATTCAACAGAAAAAAATAGAAATAAGGATGAAGAAATGTTACTTTGGTAAGATACAAAGTAGGCACAGCCAATTAGCTATGGTTGCTTTGATATTGAAGTGACTCAGTAAGTTAGAAATCAAAGTTAATCTGAAGAATATCAAGTACATTAAGAACATTTCAATTAAGTATATCAGTCCATTTCTATTTGATGATATTGATGGGATATTTTAAATATGATGGAAAATACACTGCACTGGAACCAGATAGTCCAGGTTGAATCCTGACCACAATTATTTACTACTTATATCCCATTAGGAAAATTTATTAATCTCCAAGAATCTTGTCATTTCTTCCTCTGTAAAATTTCCATTTTACATAATACCTGGCTTATAGATCCAGTTAACAGGTGATAGATTTCAAGACACTTGGTTGTGAAGAGGAGAAGGGTGAACAGTAGACTTAATGGTCACAGCTTCTGAGACTCTTTCAGTGAATCTGACTTTTTATTTTATTCTAAAGTGGTATGTGTATATGTAAAAATTAAATAGAAATTCATCTTCAACTCCTTAGCTTCACCCCACCATAAGTCCTGCCAAACTTGCATATTTTACTGTAGACCTCTTACGTAAATCTCTCTTTCCCTTAAACTTAACTGATCAACTGCCAATTCCTGTTGATTCTACCACCAAAATATGTTCATCAGCCTCACCTCTCCCTCAGCTGCCACTGCTCTAATTCAAAATCTCATCTTCTTTTGCCCAAAATACTACAAGGGTTTCCTAACATGTCTCCCTACTCTCAGACTGGTCTGACTTCAGTCTGCCCTCTATCCTGCTATTTAAATTGTTTGTAAGAAGAATTCTTCAATCTCCTATCTTTGCCCTCCACCTAAATATCAACTCTAAAATTCTTAAACGTTTATACAAAGCCGTCCCCTGGTCTGGGAGTCCCGCTTCACTTTCTGCTTTTCTCTTCCACCGTTGACTGCTCCAGCCATATCCAACTATGGGCTGTTTTCACCACGCTGTCTTCATGGCTTTGCAGCACACTCTTCCTTTGGCCTTCAGTTCCCTGTCTGCCATGATCAACTGGCAGATGCCTCTTTATCCTAGAAGTTTCAGACTTTTTGGAGTCTTTATTTTTTTTTTTTTTGTGAGGAAGATCAGCCCTGAGCTAACATCCATGCCAATCCTCCTCTTTTTGCTGAGGAAGACCGGCCCTGGGCTAACATCCGTGCCCATCTTCCTCTACTTTATATAGGACGCCGCCACAGCACGGCTTAACAAGTGGTGCGTTGGTGCGCGCCCGGGATCTGAAGTGGCGAACCCCGGGCCGCCGCAGCAGAGCGCGCGCACCTAACTGCCTGCACCACCGGGCTCACCCCCTTTTTGGAGTCTTTCATGCAGACCTAGGTGTTTCTTTCTCTGCACTCCCATTGCACCTGTGTGTCCCTCGTTAGAACATGTGTCATCTTGTACTGAAATTGTTAGTTTGCTTCCTTAAGTAGGGTCAGAATCTTTTCAGCCTGTACACTTGGTATCTGTCACAGTGCTTGGCACCTTGCAGTGTTTGTTGAATGATTATTTGTTGACAGCTTGAAGTGAAGACACATTACTGTGAGTCTAAGGGGCCAAAGAAATTCAGAATGAAACCTTTTTTTTTGATGCCCTAGTCAGACTTAGTTGTTTTATTTTTTGAGATGTTTAGCACTTTATTCTAACTTTCATTATTGAATTTAACACAATCTGACTTGTATACTCGAGGGTTGTATGTGTACATTATATCTTTCACTAGATTTTGAATGCTTAAAGGCAAGATTATTTGTTAAATTCATTTTTGTGTTTCCCAGGACCTATCACTTGTTAATGTACATTGAACACATGTTGAATATAGCATGTAAAATAGTGTAACTATCAACCAACTAACTGGCAGGATTTGTGAGGTTAGGGACTAAGTCTTTTTTGGATTGTGCCATACGCTTAGTTGGTCCTCAATAAATCTTAGTTAAATGAACGAGTCTCTATTAAACATAAATTGAAATAAATACAAGTATTTTGTCATTACAGAGTTCTCTGGAAGGTTTTATAACTTTAAAAGCAAGTGAAAAAATGTCCTTAGAGTCAGAATTGATAGTGTACAGCTATCATCAGTGTTATGACTACCTGGCTTCTTCCAAAGCAGTTTTATCATTCTATTTTTGCTTTGACTTCTAAACCATTACACGATAATAAAGCTAGTCGTGCTGCCTTTCACATTAGTCTAAATCCATTCCACTTTGATAAATGCACAGTAATCTGGGGCTTTATGTTTTCACGACAAACAACAGGGCTTTCTGCTACCAGGTTAAGCCTCAGCTTTATTGCTGTAAAGTTATTTTGGATGTTTTATAGAACTAGAGTTAAGTTAGGGAACAGGGAAAATGAAAGAAAGTATCTTTTTTTCAAAAAGCCTTTGATTGAACATGTTTTGGTCAATGAGTTGCTAAATTAGAGGATTTTCAGACCAAAGCAATTTAGATCTAAATAACTTCCTCTGAAAATGATCTGAGACTTTAGTTCTTTTTGGAAGACTGCTCTATTGCCACTTTCCAGTGATGATTAAACAATAAGTTTATCTCTATAGAACTTGATATCATGCTGAATAATTGCCCAACTGCATTTTGCTTTGGACTCCTGTCTTATAAGATGGCAGTACACTGATGGTGAGGCCCTGCTGGAAGCCAGCAACTTGGTCATTTGGAAGACGAATCACCACGGGGACTAAAAGGATTGTCGAAACCTAGGGGAAGGCTCTCTGCTGGGGGTTGACTTCCAACCAGTGAGCCTGATTAGGCTTTTCTATGGCTCTTAACTCTTGGGCTACTAATCCTGATTTGGCCACCAGAATCAGGTCAGTTTGTAACTTAATCCCTTGTTTGAGCCTCTGATATTTCCCAGAGCCTGGTTTCTGTTTTGTAGACCCAAGGTTGGTGAGGAAAATACAAAGTCAGCCTTTTGTGCTGGTGACTGAATCCTACCTGTTTGCCTTCTTTTCCCTTCTGCCTCCCTTCCCCCACCAACTTCCCTCTATCCATCCAGAAACAAAGTCATTTTTATTTTGTTTAAGTTACACAAGTAAATGGATTAATGTCCTCCTATAAAAATTACAAATGAGGAAGCATGTAGTGCAAACAGTGAATAGTCCTTTTGCTCACTTCCCCTTCAAATCAACTCCTCTCCCAAGAAATAGCTATTATTAACACTTAGTGTGTATCTTCTCATATTGTTTTATTATATACTTAGTATATAACATATTGTATTATAATAATATATGGTATTTTATAATATGTTATTATATATACCATCCTATGTGTGTATACAAACACAAGGTAGAATTTATTATCACTTTCTATGTAAAGGGTATCACACAAGTCATATTTTTCTGCAACTTGCTTTTCGCTAAACAATCTTTCCTAGAGATCTTTCTATGTGAGTATACAAAGACCTGAATTTTTACCTGCTACATAGTAATTTATAGCATAAATGGCCATAACTTAATTATTCAATCATTTGTTGATTAAAAGAGTTATTGTTTCTAATTTTTTACCCTTATAAACCTATGACACACACACATACATTATTAAGACCTCATGAGTAAATTTCTTTGTGATAAGTTCCTGGAAGTGATGCTATTGGGTCAACAGGGATGCACTTCTTAAAGGACTTTTGTAAACTGGTGATTTCAACTCAGAAATGAATACTCATCAGAGGTATATAACGGTGCCTGTTTCCCCACACTCTTGTCAATAGTGGATACCATTAATTTGTTCACTTTTTTTGTGAACCTGATGGACAAAACATTAGGATGAATTTCTATTTCAAATATTTATTGGCCATTTATATTTTTTGTTTTTCGTGCATTGTCTGATCATGCCCTTTATCATATTAACTGAACTGTGTCTTTTTCTTATTGATTCGTAGTTTGAAAAATATTTTGATTATATTTATTATATATGATGCATATATCTTACCTCTTTCAAGCATATATCTCTTAACTTTGTTTATGCTATTTTTCTCATTCAAAAGTTTTTAATTTTTGTGAAGATGAGTATAAGAAATGATTTTCTTTATGGCTCTGGATTTTGTATTTAGCTTAGGAATGTCTTCCACAGTTCATATTTATAAAAATATTCTTTATTTTCTTTTAATACTTTTTCTCTTATTGAATTTTTTTTGCATTTAATTTTGTAGTTTATTTTTGTGTAAAGTTTTTATTCTCTGCAAATTGATATCCAAGATTATTTTTTGAATAATTTGTCTCTCTCACTGGTTTGAAATGCTGTTGTTTTCATCATTTGAATTACTGTGTATACATGACTTTGTTTCTGGATGCTTTACTCTTTCTATTAGTCTACTTGTCTTTTCATACACTAGGAAAAGTGGTGTACTAGGAAAACAATGGTATACCCACCATAGCTTACCCACCATAGTTTTATTGTATATTTTGATACTTGGTAGGGCAATTCCTACTTGTTTTTCTTTTTCAATTTTAACTATCGTCTGCCATTTTATCCTTTCAAGTAAATTTTAGGATCAATATTCATGTTTCATGAAAACAGTAGTAGTATTTAGATTGGAATTTCATTGAATATGATGATATTTGACATCTTTAAAATTTTGAGAAACCACTCCCTGTATTTCTCCACTTATTCATTCTTTTAACTGTCTTTCAGAAAAATTTTATATACAAATTTCTTTCCCATTCCATGTTTAGGTTTTTTCTTATATTCCAGGAGGCACCCTTATCA
Source organism: Diceros bicornis minor (assembly GCF_020826845.1). NCBI lineage: Eukaryota > Metazoa > Chordata > Mammalia > Perissodactyla > Rhinocerotidae > Diceros > Diceros bicornis. Next base: position 54,006,333 of record NC_080754.1, read on the forward strand.
TATTCTTGACTTTAATGGGGGTGTTTCTAACGGGAGTGTGCCCACTTTCTATATAACCCATACATTGAGTTTTTAATTTTAACTTAGTTTTTTTTTCTAAAACCTTTTTTCTAACTGCCTGGTAATTTTAGATAGTTTTTGTTGCTTGCTCATTTCAGGGATTTTGACTTTTAGTTCTTTAATTTCACATTAATTATTTTATATTCTTATCTAATAATTTCAATATCTGGAGTCTTTGGTCATCCAAATCTGATATTTGTTATTTTGGTGATTCTCCGTCATGGTGACTTAGTTCCTGTTATGTTTGGTTATCTTTTATTGTTACCTCATTTTTTGCTGTTGCTAAACTGTAGGCATTTTGAGAAACTCAACTGAAGGTGCTTTTCTCCAGAGAAGATTTGTATATGTTTCTACCTGGTGGAAATGAGGAAAACTACTGTCCTGAGGCTACTGTAGTCTCCTTTTCCCTTGTCCGGTTTAATTGAACAGTCTTGCCCCAGTTCCTCCACTTTGCTGCTGGTCTAAGCTTAGGCTCCTGGTTGTAGTGTCTGCATTTATGCCTACTCTTCACTGTCTCTGCCTTAAGTTTGTTTCTTTTTTCCTCTTCCTTCCTTTGGACGAGTGGAGATTGTCCCCACTCCCTGAAGGCCCAGTAAGGCAACAGAAATTACGCTTTATTCAGAGTTGTGTTTCTTTTTCTTTTTTTTAAAGATTTTATTTATTCATTTTTTTCCCCCCAAAGCCCCAGTAGATAGCCGTATGTCATAGGTTCACATCCTTCTAGTTGCTGTACGTGGGACTAGGCCTCTGGTTGGACGGAGAAGTGGTGCCTTGGGGCGTGCCCGGGATCCGAACCCGGGCCGCCAGCATCAGAGCGCGCGCACTTAACCGCTAAGCCACGGAGCCGGCCCCAGAGTTGTGTTTCTTTGAAGCGGGAAAGCCACCTACAGAAACCTAGTCTGCAATGATATTGAACCAGAGTTTCCTTGTTCTAGCTGGCTTTCACTTATTTCCTTCAAAGCTGTTGTTAGTATAAATATTAAAGTGAGTTAAAAAAAAGAGAAATTCAAAATGTTTAAGTTTACTTGGTAAAATAAAAGAAGAATAGTGATGTTTGAAAGACAAAGTTAGAAAACATTTTTTAAAGACTGGGAAAAATTCTGTTATGTTTTCCAGTGTTATGTGAGTAATGATAGTGGCAAAAAATCAATTTAATTGAAATTTTAAAATTCCCCAAATGAACTTTTGTTCTGAGAAAAGAAAGCACCTGAAATAAAATGCTGGTATTAGTTAAATTGATTGCCAAACTTGAACTGGGAAATCAATGAGATTTTTGCAGAACAATTCATAGTGTGAGAAAATGTGTTGACTTTTTCAAGGTAATGATAGAATACACAGACACGTAACAGACATCTGAGTCTTAGAGTTATTATGTCTTCTCTCATTTTTGTTGAAAAGAATGAAAAGAAAGAGAAGATAATGGTTATGGTAACAATTTAAAGATGAATAGCACAAGAGAAGACTTTAATTTCCAACTAGTATTTTAAGTTTGACTTCAGTCCTGGGAAAAGTATGGTAAAAATATTTCTTGAAAGATCTGTTATATGACTTTAGGTTAAAAACATTAGCTGAGGTATTCAGTAGAATACTTTTGTTAGCAAGTATCATGTCAAACAAAATTGCCTTTAAGCATTCACTGATTATGCTTTTGTGGATTATCCAAAGGCTTACGTTCTGAATAAAGAGACTTGTTAATACATAAAGGTGTACTCAGGAGAACCAATGCTCTCAGTTCCTGTTATCCTATTATCTGCAAGTACACTATCCATTTTTGTGGATTACCCCTGGAGAGCTGAGCTGCTGCACTGCTGTCCTCGAAATCCCCTAGAGATATGTATTCTCTCTCTCTTTTTTTCTTATTGTCATTTTGTGTCTATTCCCTACAGAATGGAAGGAGTAGTAGTAAATGTTTGATGAAACCAAACAAGTCTCATTTCGATAGAGTCGTCTGAATCTGTTTTCTACTTTTCCCTCACTTTTATATGATTATTAGGAAATTATGAATCTTTTTTTCTCCTAACTATTTTGAATTAAATTTGGGCATGCTGCCAATATGTAAATAATGCCGCTTCAGTTTTAAAAAGTACACTGAAAACAGGTTCTCTGTCCATCCATACATCTATTCATGCATCCACCTATCCATGAAGTTACCCATTTATAAATGTAATATTTATAGGACAAAAGAAAAGTTTTATTTATTTACTTACTAATTAATTAATTATTATAGTTTTATGATGCCTATGTGAATTGATTCTGTCCATAACTGGAAGGGAGCAGGGAGAAATTCTTCAGCTAAATTAGACTGAAATCATGGTGATGTCCTGTATTTCTTTAGTCCAGTCTTCACTATACACCTTCTTGAATTTCTTTGAATTGCTATTATTTTGGAATCTACAGATAATAGATTGAGCCATTTCACTGCATTCTAGGCAGAACTGACGAATTTGAGAGCCGGCAGGCGCCTCTTTGTAGAAAGGAGCAGAAATGGAGAGGTAAAACCACATACCTGAGCTGACAAACCCAAGTTATATTAAAGCTAGGATCAGGTGTCTGGAGTCTCAATCCACTAGTTTCTCATTCTAATGTATATGAGTAATACAGTATTTGCTTTTATAATCCTGCATTATTAAATGGTGAACAGTTGAAAGAAGATAAAGATTAAGCAGAATAATCTGTCATCTTCATTAAGTGAAAAGCTAAATTTTGCCTTGGTATAAAGTCATAAGCTTAGATAATTATTCCTCCTAATATAAAAATGAAGATGTAATGAAGACCCCCAAATATGCCACTTCAAGGACTTGACTCAGCAAGTGGCTTTCAACAGACAGACATCACGAGTTCTCAGATATCCTGATGTAACTAGAAAGTACAGTTTAGATGAAAATGTGTGCAAAATATAAATAAAAAAGCATCCATTATTCAACTGCAATTTTTAAGCGTAGGTGTTTGTCAATTTATTTATTTTTCCTACTAAGAATAAAGAAAATATCTCTAGGGTATCTGGAATGAAAATGGATGTTAAATATACTCCCTTTGAACTGTGGCCTAATTCTATTCCAAAGGCCAACTTGAATGTAAAAGAAGAGGAGAACCTAAGATTCTCAAATAATAACTAGATATTTAAGTGACATTTTGCCAAAGGACTTGATTAATAAAACTGAATTAATGTGAGATATTTTTCATGATTAAAAGGATATGGACTGATTAGGAGAGAAAGGGAGTAACAGTTATCTGGTTTAAGGCCAAGCCACACGAAATTACTGATTAAGCTGAGAGAAAGATTTCTTGTTCAAGGAGATTAGCATTGACCTTAAAACCAAGTAGAGAAGTTCAGGTACAGTACAAAGAAAATACTTGGGAAATTAAAAAAAAAATACTGATGCCTGAGCCCCATCCTAAATCAGAGATTCTGATTTAATTGGCCTGGGGAAGGACCCAAGCATAGGGGATTTCTAAAGCACTGTAGATGTTTCTAATATCAAGGTTAAGAACCACTGGTTATAGAATGTGGTAGTGCAGGGAAAACTGAAAAACTTATGGAGATCACGTACTGTGACGTGAGTCCTAGGAGAAAGCTGGAACACTGTTGTATGCATTGATGCAGTATATCAATGTTATTGCTTTGATTCTGAAGAGAGAAAAATCAGAGAGTTAAAGATGGAAGGTGGACTCAGCAGGATCATTCGTTGAGAGTGTTGGATTCTCTGGAGGAAGAAAGGAAAGCAGAGCAATGCAAATTAATTTTAAGAAAAATTAATGAATATACACATTATGATAAAAATATTTCTAGTTTTAATTGCTAATAGCAAGAAGTAACCTGTCATAGACTAGAGAAGTTATTGCTCATCTATTTTTAATTTTTAATTTAATTTATGTTACTGAATGTCAATGAAATATTAAAGCCAAAATAAGTTACTTGAACAACACAGTAGAAAATGATTCTAGGGAAATTATAGTCCATTAATACTGTTGAGTTATTGTTAATCTATACTCAACCATGCCCAAGATTATTATTCTGATATGGAGTTAGTTTCTATTTTTCAGAAGGAGGTCCGTACTAACCAAGACAGGATTTTGAACAATGAGGGTATGACTATCATAACTAATACAAGTGTTTGAGAATGATCTAGATGTGTCTAATCTTACAGCTCTAACATTCAAAATAACAGTTTATCAATTCTATTTATATTTAGAACTCATTAAAATACATTTGCGAGTCTTAGTTCTTGTAGCATTTACATTTTTGAGGGTAAACATTTTCTGGAAAGCTTCCAGAATGTTTTCAATAAAAATAATCTAGTAATGATTAAGAACCAGAATGAGGGCCCGGCCCAGTGGCATAGTGGTTAAGTTCGCACTCTCTGCTTCGGCGGTCCAGGTTCACGGGTTCAGATCCTGCGGACCTACACCACTCATCAAGCCATGCTGTGGTGGTGTCCCACATAAAAAAAATAGAGAAAGATGGGCACAAATGTTAGCTCAAGGCCACTCTTCCTCAAGCAAACAGAGGAAGATTGGCAACAAGCATTAGCTCAGGGCCAGTCTTCCTCACCAAAAAAGAAAAGAAAAGAAAAAGAACCAGAATGAGTTCTTTAATAAAAAAATCTTGCTGAAGAAACCCAATTTTTTGTATAAATATGTATTCCTGCAGTTAGAGGGATTGGTTGTGCTGTTTATCGGGTAGGGATTGATTAGGCCATTTTAAGTTTGTTATAGGTGTTGGTAGATGAAGAGGTTACCATATACATCAAACATAATTATTTCTGAAAGATGTTTGAAAAAGTCTCACAAAATTTCATTGTGGATTATATGAGATCTGCAATTGGGTGAATAAGCACGTAGAAGTGAGACAAGTTTTTTATGAGAGTGCTGTATTCCTGGACTTATTCTAGCTAATCTTTTCATCAATGAGCTGGATAAAGATACAGTTATTAGATGAGCCACAACCTTCAAAAAATTAAAAAAAATATTTATTGAATATCTACTATGTCCCATGGGATGTGAGGACAAATCAGGGAGGAATTGTCAATATAATTGAATTAGGATTCAAAATTATGTTGTCACACTGAAACTCTGAATCAAACTAGGAAAAATCATTGACTTAGCTTAAAATATCAGATTTTTGAAGGTAAGATCGTAGATATCTGGCTTGATTATTTGTTCATGGAAATAAGATTTCAAATTTTGCTCAATCAGAACCTCAAGGTAGGTGAAATGCACGATCGGGTGGCTTAATCAGCTAATGTAAAAATAGGCTGCTTTAAAGAAGTCACAGCACCTGTGACAGTAGAACACACATGAAACATTGGCTCAGTTCTGAGCACCTTACTTAAAATAGGTCCTTGAGGACCCTAGGGCGTTCATCTTACATGTTGGTGAGTTGAGAGATACTGTCAAGTTGAAAGTGCAATAATTATGTGTAAGCATATTATTTTTAATTATAATAACCGATAGGACTAAAAACATAAAACTTTTATAGTGGGAAGAATGAGAAGAGAAAGGGAGAAAGGAGTGTAAGTAATTCCTTTTCTTTTAGAGCAGAGAGTCATTACATATATGATTAATATATGATTAATATATGATATGTAGACACACACAGCTGTTATTTGGTGTTATGGAGAAAACTGTAACCTACTAAGAGTTAAAGAAGGCTGTCTCTGAGGAGTGGGACTTACAGTTAAGAGGGATGAGTTGGGGAAAAAACCCTTTGGTGCTATTGGATTTTATACCATGGACATATCCTGCTGTGGTTTTTAAAAGTAAACAAGGTCTGGATGACTGTCCTCCACTGGAGAGAAAGTAGAAGCAAAGACAGAGTGAGAGAATCAAGAGGCTGCCATGGGATGGGATCTGAACACTGATATTACGATGGTTGAAGGACCTAGGATCATTTACTCTGGAGAGGAGGGGTAAGATGAGGCTTATGTAGATATAGGAAAAGAGTGTAGAATAGAATCAACAGGTAGAAGAGGATGTCTTTGGCTGAACATATTTAATAATTACTGTAGGAATTCCTATCCTGTGGGTTCCGGGGATCTGTACATATGTATGGGAAGTGTGTGTGTCCATGTACCCAAAGAAATTGCTTGGAAAATTGTGTACTTACATGAGTATATGCATGTAGTGGGAGGGGATAGACCATCATTTTCAACAGATTTTTCTTTTGAAGTAGTATATTAAAATAGGTTGAGAACTAAAGGGTTGCCTACCTTGTGCAGTAATAAATGCTTATTTAAACAGATACAATTTTTTTTTTTATTTTTTTTTTTATTTTTTTTATTTTTTTTTATTTATTTTTTTTTTTTTTGTGAGGAGATCAGCCCTGAGCTAACATCCGCCAATCCTCCTCTTTTTTTTTGCTGAGGAAGACGGCCCTGGGCTAACATCTGTGCCTATCTTCCTCCACTTTATATGGGACGCCGCCACAGCATGGCTTACCAAGCAGTGCGTCGGTGCGCGCCCGGGATCCGAACCAGCGAACCCCGGGCCGCCGCAGCGGAGCGCGCGCACTTAACCGCTTGCGCCACCGGGCCGGCCCCTAAACAGATACAATTTTTATAGATAATTTAGAAATAATTCTTACATTGGATAAGATAGACTAGTTTATTTGAAATAACCTTTTCTGCTCTTAGGTTCTAATACTTACACAATGTAAAAATAATAAAACAAATTTACTAATAAAAGAGCAACACATTACATACTGGTCATCATGCTAAAAGCTTGACAAGGGCTCTCATTCAATCCTTGCAGCATCGGGTAAGGTAAGCACTGCATCAAAAACTCAGAGACAAAGAAACTCGCTAGCGGTCACCCTACAGTAAGAGACAGAGCCGAGACTAGAACCCAGGAAGGCTGGCCCTAGAGTTTGTCCGCCAGCCCCTTTTGGAGGGGTTTTTCACTGTCTTCATTTTGACTCTTTCTCCCTCACTGGCCTGTGTTAAGTCTCCACCGTGGCTGAGAGTAGCATGGACTTGCAAAGCTGCTCTTTCTGTTTTCTTCTGTGTTTTTGTTCTATCCACGTCATTTTTATGTCTTGACTGTGTTTGAAAAAGAATCTAATATCTGTGGTTTATTTGAACTTGATTTCATTTACTACCAAGTCTTTTATTTCATATATATATATAATACATATATACGTACATATAATACATCTATCTCTCTATCTCTCTATCTATCTCGAGACATTGAAGGAGAAACACAGTATTAGTTTTCTATTGCTACTGTGACAAATAACCACAAACTTAGTGCCTTGAAACAACACAACTTTATTTTGTGTTCTGTAGGTTAGAATTCTGACATGGGTCTTACTGGGCTAAAATCAAGCTATTGGCAGGGCTGTCTTCCTTTATGGAGGCTCTTGGGGAGAAGCCCTTTCCTTGCCTTTCCAGCTTCCTTAGCTCGTGGCCCCCTTCCTCCATCTTCAAAGCCAGCAACACTAGGCAGAGTCCTTCTTACATCCCATCACTCTGATCTCCCTTGTGATTACTTTGGACTCCCCAAATCATCCAGGATAATCTCTCCATCTCAAAGCCGGTAATTTATCACATCTGCAAAATCGTTTTTGCCATGTAAGGTAACATATTCACACATTCCATGGATAGGACATGGACATCTTTGGGGACCATTGTTCTGCCTACCACAAGCACCTATTAAATGCCAGGCACTTTTCTGGGAACTGAGACAAAACACAATCCCTTGCCTAGAGATTACAATTGAGGAGAAATTTTAACGGATAAGGAAAATAAAAAAAAATATATGTGTTCTGATAGAAGTGTGAACAGTTATAGCACTATGCAGGAAACAACTATCTGCCTGGGTTCAAGGATGAGGTAGAAAAAAATTTGGCTAAAAAATTAGAATTAGTCTTGAAATAGTCCTATGACTTTGTCACTTTTCATCCAGGTTTTGAGACTCTGGGATATCCAGCTCCAGCTGTCCATCCAGAGGATAGCTTGTTCTTTCCCCAAAAGTCAGGACTTCAGATGCCTCTTCCACTTTGATGAAGCCCATGGCCGACTTTTCATCTCCTTCAATAACCAGCTAGCGTTGTTGGCAATGAAAAGTGAAGCCAGCAAGAGGGTGAAAAGCCACAAGAAAGCAGTCACTTGTGCTCTTTACAGTTCTGTCTTGAAGCAGGTAATGATGCTTTTCTGTCCCTCTCCTAACGCGTCCCCACGTCCAGAGGCTCATTTCCATAATTCAGTCAAAAGTAACTGAGGACAAATATAGAAAAAGAAATGTGGAAAAGAAGTGATTTAACAGCTACGTGCTTTTCTGCAATAATGTGTGTTCAGGTGGATTTGAAGAGTGATTTCGTTTTCAGCCAGCGACCACAGTAGCACTGATAGCCTTCGAGGGAATTACAACATTCCAGCTAAAACAAACACAACATGTAATGTAATTGAACTTATCTTTGTTGCCCACTAGTTTGGGTCTTGATGCCAAATGCAAGTGAACCTGGTTGTAAAATTCCCTTTTATGAACACCATCCTCCTGGATCCCTGTGGAAAGTTCTGAAATATGCATGAAATGTAATTAGCAGAGATCCATTTTGCCAACGTATTTTACACCAGTGGCTCACAGTGGCAGCCTGGAATGTATTCATAATAAAATGATTCAGTTAAATGTGGTGCCACTTGGTATGCAGCGCCAGTGTTGTTTGTCTCCCGACCGCTCTAATGATGCTCTGCAGCCTTTGCTTATGGGAGCGCTACCTGCATGTTAATGAAGACGCCTGGCTCCTCTGGAGCAGAGACGCCGCACAGGCCACAGGCCTTCTGAGAGGACAGGGAGGGTCAGCCTGTGGGGGGATCACGGAGGGAGCAGGCACCAGTGGAGCTTAGTCTGCTGCAATGATCACCTTCTGCCTGATAGTGACAGCACAACAGTAGCCGAGCAGAGAGCCAGTATCCAGCTTGTGGCCATTTAAACAATAACTCCAACCCATTCTTTCTTTCCCTTCTGCAGAAGCGTCTGCATTCACGCAGAAATGAGTAGTTCAGATTTTATGCAAGGGGTGGAAAGCTCTCTGTTAGTAACGAGTAGTGTGTCATGTCACTACTTCGAATACTCTGTTTTCTGGTTATTCTAGGAGATAAAAATCCTTCAGAAAACAATTCATTTTGAGTTCCATCTGTGAGAAACATTCCCCCGTAAATGTTTTACTGAACTTTACAAAGGCAACCAGTTAATTTGGCTCCCTGGTGGCCACTGAGAGATGCATTTGTTTCCAGGAGAACATTTTGCTAATTAAGATCTGCAAAGTTAAAAATCTAGGTTTGTGTGTACATGTTAAGATCGTCTGTTGCCTGGCTATAAGATGAGCAATATTCCATGAGGAATTCAGGAAATGGGACACAAAGAAGATCTGGAATCTTCCATTTGGGACATGAAGATAAAGCCAAAATAACACAAATATATGCAAGTTATAGACAACAATAGAGAATGCACATATGGTATATGACATAGGGAGAATTGCTGTACAGTTACGTTGAGTATTCACATCTCTACTTATTTTTGCTGCTAATAGTATAAATAATCAAAAGCATTAATATGTATATAAAGCACATGGAGCTGTGTGTTCCATACATAAGTGTTCCCTAACTGTTATCTGCTAAGCTATAGAGAAACACTTTAACATTGTATTACATTTATAATTATAAAAATGTATTGCAGTCGTGTACAAAGAAAATAATATCACCCACAGTCTCATAGGCTAATGATAATTTATCATTTCAGAGTAGCAAATACAAGACAAATTTAGAGAAAGCAAATACAACAGTTTTGAACAAGTACCAGGTGCCAGGAATGAGGAATCAAAGATTCATGCACTATAGTTTCTTCGTCTCAGTGGCTCAGGGAGACGCAGATCATTAAGGGCGGGTCCAGGGCGACTTCCTGACGCTCATTGCTAGGCAGGTGCTCAGTACAGGATTGCAGGATGAAAGAAGGGGAGACAGACACATCACAAGGAGACAATGGAACACAGCAAAATGAAGTAGAGGTAAGAGCAAACGGCTATCCATGGAAAGTGATCAACTCTGCCGGGGGCTGGGGTGGGTGACGTTTCAGCAGAGCCCTGAAAGCTGGAGTGAACCTCTAAAAGGAGAAGGAAGTAGTTCCAGACAGAAGACACAAGTGAGCACCTGCAAAGAGGTTCGAGCGCTCACAGTGCATTTACAGGGAGAGGGTTTCTTCTGCGGTGGCTAGTTTGGGTGACTTAGCAAATGTGGTGGGAGTGAGGCGGTAAACAGAGCTTAGAGCCTGACTGTGAAGGTCGTTCACTGAATGCAGCAGTCTGGTCTGGGAAAAATAAAATATAGACTTGAGGTTAAAAAAGTAATTCTCACAGTGTGGTCGCGGAGCCCTGGGGGACTCAGATCCTTTCAGAGACTCTGCAAGATCAAAACTATTTTCATCATGATATTAATTTGTTGTTTGCTTTTTTCACCCTCATTGTCTCATGAGTGTACAGTGGAGTTTTTCCAGAGGCTACATGATGAGCGAGGACGTCATTGCTCTGATGGCTAAAGGACTGTGTGCTTTTGTGTTTTGTGTTTTAACAATTTCTCAGTTTAAATTTCTAATATGGTAAATACATATGTGTGTCTGGCTGTCTATCTCTCTTTCTATCTTTATATGTATATCTCCCACATAAATGAAAGCTATTTGAATTCTTCAACAATTTTTAAGAGTGAAAAGGGATGCCTAGATCAAAAGTTTTGAGAGCCAGCCCTGATGGCCTAGTGGTTCAAGTTTAGCACTCTCACTGCTTCCTTGGCCCGAGTTCGTTTCCCAGTCATGGCACCATACCACCTGTCTGTCAGTAGCCATGCTGTGGCGGCGGCTCACATAGAAGAACTAGAAGGACCTACAACTAGGATATACAACCATGCACTGGGGCTTTGGGGAGGGGGAAAAAAAAGAGTTTTGAGAACTGCTAGGTTAGAGACCAGAATTCAAATGTTGGGCAGATTACTTAATGTGTCTAAGCTTCAGTTTATTGACTTTTAAATTGTGTGTGTCTGTGGGGCTAGACATGATCATTGTAACAGCATGTATCTCTCCAGCATTACCTGGCTATGGCCTGTGTCTAGGAAGCAGTCCTCATTCCTCCCAAACTGCCAGCCCCAGCAAGACCCCCCCAGCTCCCCCATACCTCTCAGGTCAAATGCTTGTGCTTTATGACACCTCTTTTTCTCGTTAACTTCTTGGTATTCCTTAGTCTTTATTTTAGCCATGTGTTGTGTGAAAGCAGATGTTGGGAAGAGTTAGAAAGGAGGGGATCCTGAATTGGACTTTGTCTCTAGCCCTGCTCCTCCTCAGGAACACCCCTTGACGTGAGGAAGCTGTTTATCTGGCCCCTTCTCTTCTCAGACATTGCAGTTCCTGCTCATAAACATTCAGTTCCGAGGCTCGGCTTTGGGCCTCTCAGCTCCCTGAAGTCTCCAGGGGCATCTCAGGAGACTTCTCTCTCTTCTCTCTGAGCACTGATCACATTTCTAGTTGTTTATCAGTTAAACACTTAGTTAAACTCTCATTTTTCTCTCCTCCTATGTTTTTGGTGGAAGAGAAAGAGTCTTGTCTTCCACTTCTGTATTTTCCTACAACTCCTACCACTCTTCTGAGAGCCAAATGGATGTTCAGTTGCTAAGTTTGATCAATTATTGCCATTTCTCACTCCACATTCAAAAGGAGCCCAGGCTTTTCTGGTCCACTGGCGCTTGCTCTTTGGTTATCTGGTTTGGTGTCTTTTTTTAAGACTTTCTCTTTGTCTGAATTTAATGAAAACCTTCCCTTCTGTTCTTGTCCTTTCAACATGTTGCTGACGCCTTATTATTATTTCATTTTATTTGGACATCAGTGGGGACCTAACATAGTCCCTATATGAAAACAACTTGGCACGTTTCTGTCACTTTTCTTTATCTTCCTGTCTTTTGGTACCCTCGCATCCTAATCTAAGACAGTGATAGTAAGCCACGTAAAGCCTTTTAAAAGGAACCATGTGCTTTATTTCACCCAGCAAAGCATGCCCTCACAGCTAGCCAGCGGCAGAACAAGTTGGGACAGGCTGAGGGAGTCCCCAGAATGCACAGTTTTGAAGGAATCAAAGTAACTCAATATCTTGGAGGCAGTTCTAATGAACTGTCTTTGCATTGAGTTCTTAAATGAAACTTTTCTTAAAAACCTATGAATGTTAGGAGACTTTAAAGTTTAAAAAATGTATTTGTAGATATCATATAAACTGGAACAGATAAAATTTTTGCGTTATCACTATAGCTCTCATCCTAATGATGTGGGTTTATGTGTTTTTGTAAAATAGGTAACGTTTCAGTTTGTTTTGCATCTAGGACACATTTATAGTCAGACTAGATATTTAGGCATCATCAAATTTTGACAGACAATGATATTTACTATTTTTGTTATTGAAATAATTTTTTGTAAAATATTACATGCTTATTATAAGAATTTAAAACAATGCAATAAAAGTCAAATAAGGAACTAAATTTTGCTGAAGTATCAGCATGTTCTAAATGTCTCTCTGTGTATAGACTATTTTATATAAAGATGGTTCTGTAAACTACCTTTTTATTCTATAATATATTGGAATATATTTCCTTTTATGTAAATGTACATCTACATCATTTTTAAAAGGTGGCGTAGCATCCCACTGTATGCGTGTATCATAATTTCCTGATCCATTTGCCTTGATGAGAATTTTGCTATTATGACTTTTTGTGCATAAATATATTCACATTCATGACTTTATTTTTCTGGGCTAAAATCTTAGGAATGAATTTCTAGGTTAAAATATATGAGTATTAGATACTTTGATACACAAATTGCCTTCTAGAATCTTACTATTTCGCCAATCTCTGAGAGTAAACATATGAATCCCACACATGGTTACATAAAGAGACATGTCAGACAGAGGCTGCCTAGCCACCTCCCGAAGGACTCCTGAGACCCTTGGTGGGGTCCCCATAATCCAGCGGGAGATGTTGGCTTTGAACATGTGAAGACTAGATCTTCTTCCCCTTATCCAGAGTGGCGCGGTTTCTTGAGGACCAACTCTCACACTATCACAGGAAACACAATGCCAAATCATTCATTAAAAATGGGGCCGGGGCATAATTTTTTAGTGATAGTGCATCTCCCGTCCTCTTTTCTGGAGACCATTTTTTGGGAATTGAGATATTTGAGACTGTAACCAGTTAAATTGGGAGTTCCCTTGGTAATTGTAAAATCTGAGCAAAGGGAAGTGGACAAGCTTGAGGGAGATGTGTCTCCACCTTACAAGTCATTATACCTCCTTGGTGCTCGTATTTAGGGCAAAATCAATGAGTTTCTCTTCTGAACAGAACTGGATGAACACAATGAGAACGTTCTCTTTGCCTGACTTATTGCTTGGCTCCAAGTGAGCTCCTTCTGTTAACACAGCTTTTCTTCACTGGCCAGTTTAAGGCTGTACTTGGTTACGTGTCAGTCCTGAGGCTGTGAGCTGTGGTCAGTTGATGGAGACATGGGAAGTACCCTAGTCTTAAGGTTATACCAAAACATATACACACACATATGTGCATGCACGCACACACAAACACAAACACACACACAGTTTATTTAAATGTGTTTAGCTTAGAAGGAATGGCACATTTACATGTTACACAACTCAAAAGGACAAAAGAGTATACAGTGAAAATTTCCTCTTATCCCTGTCTCTGCTCAGTTTCCTTCCCTGCAGGCAACGGGTTTTATGAGTTCCATGAGCACCTTTTAAGGCTTTTCTATTCACACACAAGTAAATATGTATACTCACTTGTAAATATATACAATAATTCTTAATTTTTAAGAATGTATATTATTTTAAATGCTTTTTACACAAATGGTAGCATATTGTATGCACAGAAACACTGCTCTATACCTTGATTTTTCACCTAAGAATACAGCCTAATGATCCTTTATCTCATTACCTAGAGAATATCTTCATTCTTCTTTATAGCTGCATGGTATTCCATTATATAGGCATACCAAACTTTATTAGTCAGTTCTTAGGGACATTTAGATTGATTCCGGTATTTTTATATTATAAATAAAGTAGTAGTTTTTAACCTTGAACACACAAATTTTAGCACTAGTGAGGAAATATCTATGGGATAATTTCCTGGAACTGGATTTATTGGGTCGGAGAGTATTTACATCTGTAACCTTGATAAATATTGTCAAATGTTCTCCGTAAAAGCTGCATTAAATCCATCAGCAGGGTAAGAGAGGACTCCCTCAGTCTCTCTCATCATCATAGTCTTTTAAGACTTTATTTTATTTTAAGAGCACTTTCAGGTTCACAACAAAAAAAGGTACAGAAATATTCCATATACTCCCATCCCCCTGCATGCATAGCCTCCTTCATTATCCACAGCCCCCACCAGAGTGGTACATTTGTTACAACTGATGAACCTATGTTGACATATCCTTATCACCCAAAGTCCACAGTGCAATTAGGGTTCAGTTTTAGTATTGCATGTTCTATGAGTTTGGACAAATGTGTAATGACATGTATCCACCATTATAGCATCATATAGAGTAATTTCACTGCCCTAAAAATCCTCTGTGCTTCACCTTTTCATCCCACTTTTTTCCCCTAACCCTTGGCAACCACTGATATTTTTACTGTCAACATAGTTTTGCCTTTTCCAGACTGTCATATAGTTGGAACCATACATTACATAGCCTTTCCAGATTGGCTTCTATCATCACTCAGTAATGAGCGTTTATGTTTCCTATATGTATTTTAATGGCTTGATAGCTCTTTTTTTCAGCACTGAATAATATTCCATTGTATAGATGCACCACAATTTATTTATCCATCACCTACTGAAGGACATCTTGGATGCTTCCGAGTTTTGGCAATTATGAATAAGGCTGCTATAAACATCTGTGTGCAGCCTTTTGCGTGGACATAAGTTTTCATCTCCTTTGGGTAAATATCAAGGAATGTGATTGCTGGATTGTATGGTTAAGAGTATGTTTAGTTTTGTAAGAAATTGCCAATTGCCTTCTACAGTGGCTGTACCGTTTTGTTTTCCCACCAGCAATAAACGAGTGTTCCTACTGCTCCACATCCTTCTCAGCATTTGGTGTTGTCAGTCTTCCAGATTTAGGCCATTCTAATAGATGTGTAGTGATATTTCATTATTGTTTTACTTTGCATTTCCTTGATGACGTATTACATGGAACATCTTTCCATATGCTCATTTGCCATATGTTTATTTTCTTTGTTGAGGTGTCTGTGAAGATCTTTGGCTCATTTTTTAATTGGGTTGTTTCCTTACTGTTGAATTTTAAGTGTTCTTTGTATATTTTGGATAACAGTTTCATCATATATGTCTTTTGAAAACATTTTCTCCCAATCTGTGAGTTGTCTTTTCATTCTCTTGACAGTGTTTTTGCAGAGCAGACATTTTTTAATTTAATGAAGTCTAGCTTATCAATTATTTCTTTCATGGACTGTATCTTTGGTGTTCTATCTAAAAAGTCGTTGCCAAACCCAAGGTCATTTACATTTTTTTATATCTTATCTTCTTTGAGTTTTATAGTTTTGTGTTTTACATTTAGATCTGTAATCCATTTTAGGTTAATTTTTGTGACAGGTGTAATGTCTGTATCTAGATTCATTTTTGTACGTGGATGTCCAGTTGTTCCAGCACCATTTGTTGACAACACTAACTTTTCCCCATTGTATTGCCTTTGCTTCTTTGTCAAAGATCAATTGACTAGATTTATGTGGATCTATTTCTGGGCTCTCTATACTGTTCCATTGATCTAGTTGTCTATTCTTTTGCCAACATCACACTGTCTTGATTACTGGAGCTTTACGGTAAGTCATGAAGTTTGGTAGTGTCAGTCCTCCAATTTTGTTCTGCAATATTGTGTTGGCTCATCTGGGTCTTTGTCCTCTCTATCTAAACTTTAGAATCAGTTTGTCAATATCCACAAAATAATTTGCTGGGATTTGATTTTGATTGCATGGAATATATAGATTAAGTTGAGAAGAACTGAGATCTTGACAATATTGAGTCTTTCTATCCATTTATTTAGTCCTTCTTTGATTTTTTTCATCAGAGTTTTGTAGATTACCTCATATAGAACTTGTACATATATTTTTAGATTTATGTGTAAGTAATTTTTGTGTATGCTAATGTAAATTGTATTGTGGTTTAATTTTGAAATTCCACTTGTTCATTGCAGCTATGTATAAAAACAATCAATTTTTGTATATTAACCTTGTATCTTGCAATCTTGCTGTAAACACTTATTTCCAGGAGTTTTTTTGTTGATTCTTTCAGATTTTCTACATATAAGGTCATGGCATCTGCTAACAAAAATAGTTTTATTTCTTCCGTTCCAATCTTTATACCTTTTATTCCCTTTATTTCTCTTATTGCGTTAGGTAGCACTTCTATATGATGTTGAAAAGCAATGGTGAGAAGGGACATCTTTGCCTTGTACCTGATTTTAGTAGGAAAGCTTCAAGTTTCTCACCATTAATTATGATGTTAGCTGTATGTTTTTTGTAGATATTCTTTACCAAGTGGAGGAAGGTTTCCTCTATTCTTAGTTTACTGAGAGTTTGATCATGAATGGGTGTTGGATTTTGTCAAATGCTTTTTTCTGTGTTTATTGATATGATCATGTGATTTTTTTGTTTTAGCCTATTGATGTGATGGATTACATTAATTGATTTTCAAGTGCTGAACCAGCCTTGCATATGTGGGATAAATATCAGTTGGTTGTGCTGTATAATTCTTTTTGTACATTGTTGAATTTGATTTGCTATTGTTTTGTTGAGTATTTTTGCATCTATATTTATGAGAGATATTGGTTTGTAGTTTTCTTTTCTTGTAATGTCTTTTTCTGGTTTTGATATTAGGGTAATGCTGGCCTCATAGAATGAGTTGGGAAGTATTTCCTTTGCTTCTATTCTCTGAACGAGATTGTAGAGAATTGGCATAATTTCTTCCCTAAATGTTTGCTAGAAATTAGCAATGAACCCATCTGACCTGGTGCTTTCTGTTTTGGAACATTATTCCCTGTTGATTTAATTTTTAAAATAGATATAGGCCTATTCAGACTTCTATTATGTCTCTCTTTTCTAATATGTCTATTTCTTGTGTTAGTTTTGGCATATTGTGTTTTTCAATAAATTGGCTCATTTTATCTAAGTTAAAAAATTTGTGGGGATCGAGTTGTTCACAGTGTTCCTCTATTATCTTTTTAATGTGTCTGGGGTCTTTAGTAATGTCCTCTCTTTCATTTCTGATATTAGTAATTTGTGTCTTCTCTCTTTCTTTCTTACTTAGCCTGGCTAGAGTCTTATAAATTTTATTGATCTTTTCAAAGAACCAGCTTTTGGTTTCATTGACTTTCTCTATTGATTTTTGGTTTTCATTTTCATTGATTTCTGCTCTAATTTTTATTTTTTCTTTCCATCTGCTTACTTTTAATTGTATTAGTTCTTCTTTTTCTAGTTTCCTAAGGGGGAAGCTTAGATGATCGGTTTTAGATCTTTCTTCTTTTCTAATATATGCATTCAATGCCATAAATTTCCCTCTAAGCGCTGCTTTCTCTGCATCCTACAAATTTTGATAAGTTGTTGTATTTTCATTTTCATGAAATTCATTTTTAACTAAATTTTAACTACAATTTCATTTTAACTAAAAGTTAAAAATATTTTTAAATTTCACTTGAGATTTCTTCTTTGACCCATGTGTTATTTAGAAGTGTGGTGTTTAACCTCCAAGTATTTTGAAATTTTCCAAATACTTGACTTATTGATTTCCAGGTTATTGATTTCTAGGTTAATTACATTGTAGTGAGATCAGAAATTGCATGATTTCTATTCTTTAAAATTTATTAAGGTGTATTTTTTGGCTCAAAATGTGATCTCTCTTGGTGAATGTTCCATGAGACCTTGAGAAAAACGTGTATTTTGCTGTTGTTGGATAAAGTAGTCTATAGATGTCAATTATATCCAGTTGATTGATGGTGTTGTTGAGTTCGACTATGTCCTTACTGATTTTCTGCCTGCTGGTTCTGTTCATTTCTGATAGAGGGGTGTTGAAATCTCCAACTAATGGATTCATGTTTTTCTCCTTGCAGTTCTACCAATTTTGTCTCATGTAGTTTGACATAGTTGTTAGAAACGTATACATTAAGGATTGTTATGTTTTCTCAGAGAATTGACTGCTTTATCATTATGCAATGCCCTTCTTTATCCCTAATAACTTTCCTTGCTCTTAAGTCTGCTCTGTCTGAAGTAAATGTGACTATTGTTGCTTCCTTTTGATTAATCTTAGAATGATATATCTTTCTTTATCCATTTACTTTTAATCTATATATGTTTTTATATTTAAAGTTGATTTCTTTTAGACAACATATAGTTAGGTCTTGTTTTTTGATCCACTCTGATGATCTGGCTTGATTTCAAGTGCATTTAGACCAATGACATTCAGAGTGATTATTGATGTAGTTGGATTAATATCTACCATATTCGTTACTGTTTTCTTTGGTTGCCCTTGTTCTTTATTCTTACTTTTGTCTTCCACTCTCTTTCTGCATTTTGTGGTTTTAATTGAGAATTTTAAATTATTCTATTTTCTCTCCTTTCTTAGCACTTTAGTTATACTTTTTTAAAACTTTTTTTAGTGGTTGCCCTAGAATTTGCAATATACATTTATAACTGATCCAATCCACTTGCAAATAACACCATATTGTTTCACAGGTAGTGTTAGTACCTTGTAATAAGGAAATAATCTAATTCTTCCATTTGTTCCTTGTATCATGGCTTTTGTTCATTTCCCTCATATATAAACATGTATCTCTATATACATATACAGAAATATGTATACATAAGCATACATAAGTTAATACATTATTGCTATTATTGTTTTGAACAAACTGTTATCTGTTAGATCAATTAAGAATTAGAAAAATAAAAGTTTTTATTTTTACCTTCACTTATTCCTTCTTCAGTGTTCTTTCTTTCTTTATGTAGATCCAATTTTTGACCTATATTATTTTTCTTCTCTCTAAAGAACTTCTTTTAACATATTTGGAAGGCAGATCTACTGGCAACAAATTCCCTCAATATTTGTTTGTCTTAGAAAGTCTGTTTTTCTCCTTTATTTTTAAGGTTATTTTTGCTGGATACAGAATTCTAGGCTGGTGGGTTTTTTTCTCTTAACACTTCAAATATTTCACTCCACTCCCTTCTTGATTGCATATTTTCTGAGGAGAAGTCAGGTGTAACTCTTTTCTTTGTTCTTTGTAGGTAAGGTATCTTCTTCCTCTGGCTCCTTTCAGGATGTCTTCTTTATCTTTGATTTTCTGTAGTTTGAATATGATATGCCTACGTGTAGTTTTTTTTTGGTATTTATCCTGCTTGGTGTCATGTGAACTTCCTGGATCTATGGTTTGGTGTCTGACACTTAATTTGGGGAAATTCTCAGCCATTATTGTTTCAAGTATTTCTTCCGTTCCATTCTTGCTCTTCTTTCTAGTATTCTCATTATGTGAATGTTACACCTGTTGTAGTTGTCCCGTGGTTCTTGGATTTTGTATTTTGTTTTTTTTAGTCTTTGTTTTTTTTTGCTTTTCGTGTTTTGAGGTTTCTACTGATATATCCTCAAGCTCAGAGATTCTTTCTTGATATCCAGTCTACTAATAAGACCCTCAAAGACGTGCTTCATTTCTGTTGCATTTCTGCTTTTGATCTCTAACATTTCTTTTTGGTTCTTTCTAAGGATTTCCATCTCTTTGCTCACGTTACCCATCTGTTCTCATATGTTGTCTACTTTACCCATTAAAGTCTTTAGCATATTAATCATAGTTGTTTTCAATTCTGGATCTGATAATTCTCACATTCTTGTCATGGCTGAGTCTGATGCTTGCTCTGTTTCTTCAAACTGTGTTTTCTTAACGTTTTTTTTGTTTGTTTGTTTTTTGCTGAGGAAGATTAGCCCTGAGCTAACATCTGTGCCAATCTTCTCTACTTTATATGTGGGTTGCTGCCACAGCATGGCTGACAAGTGGTATATGTCCACACCTGGGATCTGAACCCTCAAACCCAGGCTGCTGAAGCGGAATGTGCCAAACTTAACCACTACGCCGCAGGGCTGACCCCTCAAACTGTATTTTTTGCTTTTTAGTATATCTTGTAATTTTTTTTGATGGTTGGACATGCTGTACTGGGTAAAAGGAACTGCTGTAATCTGGTGGTGAGGTGTGGGAGGAAGGAAAGCATTCTATAGCCCTAGATTAGGTCTCAGTCTTTTAGTGAGCCTGTGCCTCTGGACTGTGAACTTCACATATGCTTTTCAGTTGTCCCCAACCCTTAGGTGGAACAGGAAGGTTAGAGCCAGCTAGAATTTGGTATTTCCCTTCCCCAGGTCAGTTAGGCTTTGATAAAACCCCAGGAGGTTAGGCTCTGGTTAAATAGTTTCTCCTGAGGGCAGAACAGAGTACTCTAATGTATTTCAAAACAGTTTCTTTCTCCCTCCCGCTGCCAGGGCACCAGGGGATTTTTCTCCAATGTCTACAGTGAGAACTTGGCTGATATCTTCAAATTAAAACTCATAAAATTGTGGTGGCCCCCATGACTGGTTCCCCCTGGAATTTTTAACTGTCAGATTTGTCCGCTTTGGGCCTCCAGCAATTTGTCAGTTACAGTTCTGGTTTTCCTATCTTGGCTGTGTTTCCTGTGGAGTGTTCACATCATGAGTTTCTGCTCTGGTAACTTGTGATTTTCTCTATTTGTCTGTTGGCCTCTCCAATTCCGGGGACAGCAATTTGCCCTGTGACCTCATTTCTCTTATTGATCTAAGAAGAGTGCTTAATTTTTCAGTTTGTTCAGCTTTTTGCTTGTTGTAGGATGGAGTGCCAATTTCTTAGCATGCAAAACCAGAAACTGGAAGTCCAATGCAATCTCAACTATCTTTTGAAGTAATTTTTTCTTGGTTATTTTTTTAGAATGAGGGAGGTGGTGAGTTTGTGGAGTCAGAGTTCCCAATGCTTTACATTGAGGAAGTGACTTAATTTTTATAAGCAACAGTTTGCTTGTCCATAAAATAGAGATTATAATACCTCCCTTGTAGATTTTCTGTAAAGGACAGGGGATATCATAGCTAAAGACACACAGAACAAGCAAGAGTAAAAGCTAAATAAATGTTAGCCAAAAAAGAGGAAGTGATATTTTTCTGACTTTGTCTCCTAGTTCTTGTGAATGCCTAGTGATTTTTGGAATGTTTTGCATCCCTGTACCATGACCACAGGTGGTCATAGCCTGGGCCCCTTCCCTCACTCAGACTGCCCAAGCCTAGCTGGCCTCCTTGCTAGTTCCCGAACATGCTAAGGGCACTCTGCCTCAGGGCCTTTGCATTGCTGTTTCCTTTGCCTGGAACTCTCTTCACCCAGGTATCTGCATGGCTCCCTCCTTCACTTCAGTCATGTCTTTCCTCAAATCATTTCTTACGGAAGTCTTCCCAGAGCAGCATCCCCCAACTTTGTACTCCCTCTCAATGATCTTTACCTTCTTCTCAGTTACATTTTTCTCCATAATGCTTATTACCACAAAACGTTATATATATATACATATATATATATGTATATATATATCAAACTCATAAAATTGTGGATATATATATATATATGCTTTTTTTTTCTCATCTGGTTCCATCTCTTCTCCTCTGCCCCCACTAAATATAAGGGCAGGAATTTTTCGCTGCTGTATCCCCAGTGCCTAGATCCTGTGCCTTGCATATGCTGGGTATTCAATAAATTCAAGGAATGAATTTGAAAAAGTGAATTACAAATTAATCTAAGAAGAAGTAATATTCTATAAATAAGATTTATAAATGGAGAATGGCTGATTTAATATATTTGAATCCTTTGTCTGTACCAGCACTCTGAGATATTATCATTCTCCTCACCTCACTACTTACTGAAATGGAACTTCTAGAGATTTGATACAAAACAGAAAAAAAGGTAGTAACCTGCTTTATATTATGGGATGGTAACCAGCACAGACTAAAAATATAAAATATAAACAGTAATTAAATCAAACGTCCTGATCCCTTGGTAGCCAGCAACATCCACTGCTGTAATTTTTGATTCCTCTTCTTGCTTGGACCAGGACTTAGGATGCATACACAAGACAAGTAAAATGCCTACTGTTGCTAGAATAACAAGAAGACAATTAGAGGACACGGATACAGCCTCACATCTCTTAGAACTTTCTGATTGGCTGTGACAGCTTCTGATGAGAGAGACAAAAAGACCCATATATTCCTAAACGTTTACTAACTCAGGTACATAGGTGGCGTGTACTCCCGTCAGAACAACGATCTGCTTGTGAGGCGATTTGCCCTGGAGTGTAGTCCTTAGACAGAGCCATTTCTGCTCTGTAGACTGCCAGGGCCCTGTCCTCGGCTAAGGTTTCATCTGCTAAGAGGCAGCCAAGAATGAACTGAAAACTTAAAGCGATCTGTTATCAAAATGTGGCATATAAATGTGATGCCAATACTTATTCCTGCGCTTTATTACCGATAAAAACAACTTGCTAAAAATAAAGTCCCTGTCGTCCCGTAGTCAAATCACTTCATCTGCCAAGTGATGTTAAATGCACTCCTCCCTCACTAAACGTAGAAAGACTTCTCGCCTGCCTGGTTATTCTTGTCTACTGATATTATCATAGTGACAGTAGATTCTGGTTAATACTGGTTCTATGTTTGTGACATAGTCAGTCCTTGTTTTCCAACACATTGTTTTCCTGAGACTGCACCTTAAGGCGGATTGCCATAAAATGAAATTCAACTGGCTATACACTGTTGTCATTATTGATTCAGATTTCATGAGAAATTGTTAAATGTGGAGAGAAAGGTGCCAAAAACTGATGCATAGTGTGTTGGGGGTCAGCCACGCAGGCAGAGGTGGGAGAGTGCAAAGCAGCAAAAAGTGAATATTACTAATTCCTAGTTGAAAGTCTACATCGGATACAGTGGTGGGTGATCAGATGCCGTGTAATGTGGATGATGGCAGTCTTGAACAAGTAAACAAGCTTGCCTTTGAACGTGGCCTTATTTTATTTTTTTTGCTTCTATCAGGGAATACCCATCTTTTAGTACTGAAATACCTGCATATAATAGATGCTCAATAAATGCTTTTTGAGTAGAAATCATAAACTCCTTCACAACCTTTAACCTTTTCTTAAAAGACCATTATCAAAATTTTCACCCATGCTTGGAAGATTATATGTTTTCATGGCTTTGTCATTAATCAATACAATCCAAATTCCTAAGCAATTATGTGAGAAATTCATAAATATGATATAATTTGAAATTTCAATGTACATCTAACCATCTGGTTTCTAAAATTGTAATTGTCTACATTCACTGTCATGGTTGGAAGAAGCAAGATATGGAATATTTTTCTTTAATTGATTTGGATATGAGAAGTGACATGAGCCCAAGTAAGGAGTCAGACAAATAAAGCTTAAACAGAATAGTAACCCTGGCTAACTGTTTCGGCTTATTTATTGTGCGCCACGCGCCGAGCTAAGTGCTTTACAAATACTAGCTTAATTAAACCTCGTAAGAATGGTTTGAGGTAGTTCCTGTGATTCTCTCTGGATTATAGGTGAGGAAACTGAAGCTTAGAGAGTTGAGGTAATGAGCCCAAGGACAGACAACTGACGCTCACACTCAGCGTCCTGGCTCCGCCCAGTGCTCTTAGCCTCCATGCATATCGCACGAGCCAGAGCAAGCAGTTACACGGAATGGTAAAGTCTTAGGTCACACTGTTTCAAAGATCCGGGTCATTTGACCTAGAAATTACACTATCATTTAACATTTGTTAAATGTTTAAGCTAATTTTTATTTCACTGAGAGAAAATGTGTGGCATAAATATAGTTTTACATCATTTAAGAAATTGTCTGATTTGGGGTTGTAATATCAGAGAAAAAAAGAGCTGTGAGAGCTCACGGGCTCATGATCAGGTCTTTGCTGAGACATAAATGTTGCTAAATGGTGGCCCATGTTTCCAATCCCTCCTCTCCTTTTCACCTCCGGAATTACTGTCTTAAGTGAGCATCTCTTCCCTGGACCATTACAGCAGCCTCCAAATGATCTTCCCACAACCTGTCAGTTCTCCACACTGCTGCCAGAGGTTTCTTCACAAACCAACCAACAAGTACTGTATCACTCTCCTCCTTATTAAGAACAATGAGATTGTTCTTAATTTTATTTCCAGTCATACACCCCACTGATAATCCAATGAAAGCTAAGGACCCTTTCCCAGTAAAAAGAACTGCGCATTACTCATTATTCTCTGGTATTCCTCACTAGGGATTTCAATATCTGTTGTCAGCTTGCTTCGTCACCTGAGAGTCCACCATTTATCATCGTCTGCGCCCTGGCTCCATTAACCTTCTTATTGTTCCTCATAAGGAACGTTGGAATACTCTCCAAGTCCTCTCTGCTAAGCACACTCTTAATCATCTGGGATGCTATGCTGGAATAGAGGAAGACATCTTGATGCAACTGTCATAGACAGCCCAGCACTCAAACCTCATCACATAAGCTTGGGAAGGGTACTTAGCTGATTAGCATCTCAATTTCATGAGGTAAAATGGTAAAATTTCACTGGTAAAATGAGGATGGTAATGTTGCTTATTTTACAGAGTTTTTACAAAGATCAAATGAGGTAGAGAGTGTAGAGGGCTTGGCACTCAATAAACACATGTTCATATCTTCAATCCAGGTTGACACTCCTCACCTTTTATTCCCCATCCCCCACCTCAGTGAATGAATTTGGGGTTTTCCTTATTGTGACCTGCAGCACCCAGGGGCGACACCTCTAAGCTGGTAGCATTGTCTGACATTTGTCTGTTTCTTGTCTGTTTCTCTATCTCGACCAGTAGTTCTTGACCCAGGCTGCACACTTAACCTGGGGAGCTCTTAAAAAAATGCTCCTGCTTGGTCCAATTAAATCAGAGTCTCTGGTCTGGTATTCAGTCGTGATTTTTCAAGCTCCCCCAGGTGATTTTAATGTACAAGCCCAGACCATAGACTCCTTGAGAGCAGGGACTCATCAGTGAAGTCCCACTGCCATCATGGAGCTGGGCACAGAGTGGCTGTTCGGTGAACTCCCGAAGACTGAATGAATGCATGCATGCATGCCAGCCAGCTCTCCAGGCCTTCTGAATATGACTTTGATAAACTTTAACCCAATTAATTATGAAAATGTGACACTCAAATTGAACATATTCCGAATAAATTTACATTTATACAATGCTAATCAATACCTAAGCAGATAAAGATATCCTTTAAGTTTTTTTAAAGTTTAGTTGTTGCTTCAGGCAACTTCCTAGCTACACATTTGTATGTTTAGTTTTTTTTTTCTCTTTCATTCTTTTGGGTCTCAAAGTCATATTGGTGAGTTGATTTCAACCTATAAATCTCTTAAAGGGTGCCTAAATACCTAAAGCTGAAATTAGCTGAAATGTTTACTTGCCACTATAAAATTTCTCATTGTCAGACTGCTATATATAATCCTACCCCTTCTAGCATTGTTCAGTGCCTTTCTCTTAGACTGTGTATGCAGATTTATATTTAACCTTCCTGTGTTCTTTGTTTTTAGTGACCCATCAATAATTGTGTTAACTGTAAAAATATACACAGTACCTTGAGAAGGGAGGAAGGAAGGGACTAATGGCATTAAAAGCAGTAGCTTTAGCAATTTGTTGAAATTAACTTTTTCCCATAATGGCTGCCGGTGCTTTCTTTTCTGAATGCTAAATGGAAGCTGATATATAATATGTTTCTTTTCATACAGTAAATGGTGTGAGAGCACCGTGACTAATAAAATCAGCTTTCTCATCTAAATGTGAAAGATTTATAAGTTTATTTTCAGTAGGATTAGATTTTAGAATGGTCTCTAGACACTAAGCTGAATGGTGGGTAAAGGAATAAGATTCCTATCTTTTCTGATAAAGAGAATCATGACTTCATTACCTCAGTTCTGGCCTAGAAATTGAAATGTTATCAGCTTAACAAAAAGAAAGAAAATACATTACAAAAATATCTCTAACTGTTGGGGGATCTCAGGAGAGGAAATGCATAGTTAGATATTTTTATTGAAATAAAAATGGTGGATTCAGGGACTGTATTTAATTTCTTTACATGTTATTTTCTCTTAGGTAATCAGCTCTGATGCGGGGTCGACTGTTTCCTTCTGGATGATAGACACTGGGCAGAAAATCAAACAATTTACCAGTTGCCATGGCAATGCAGAAATCAGCACCCTGGCCCTTGACGCAAATGAGACACGGCTTTTGACTGGCAGCACAGATGGAACCGTGAAGGTGTGAACATAGTGATGCTTTTCTATCCACATACGAGGGGGCTGAAATATTGTGCGAGGAGACACAGACATAGCTATTTTTGTTTTTGCCATTGTGGCCTTGCAAGAAGAGAGATGAGACCAGATAAGAAGAACTAAATAACCCAAACTATCTAATAACAAAGCTGTTAGGAAAAGAAACCTCTGTGGAAAAATGAATAAATGATTCTTCTGAATAAATTATTTAGAATAAAAACACAGCTTGGCTTACTTATTTCAGAAAGCCTTTTCCAGTGTTCTGGATAGAGGACTACTTTGGGGAATAAGAGGCCTGAATAATTTTCATGTGCTTCAGCTAATGTTTCTAGTTTTCTTTTTCTCAGTTTATAAAATGAGAAATCAGAGCAAAGAAGCAAACTTTTAAAAATGGCACAGATGCAAATTTTTCAGACAATGAATATTTTAAAACCAACCCATTTTGTAATTTGCACTTTTGTGAGGAGGAAAGTGACATAGTGAAGAAAGACAGTAGGAAGAGAAATCATAATCTTATTGATTATCCATCCTAAACTAACACTATTTTATGCTCCTAGCTTTCTTATTTTGTAACTATTATTAATTTCTCCTGGGAGGAAGGTGCTATTTTACCTTGGAAAAAGGATCAAATTTTCACGCAAAGCTAGATACTTGTAATCTGAAATCATGCCCACCAGTAAATCTTTTCTGCTCCTCTCAGCTCCAAGAGTAATGACAGCGTTTGATTGGAGATGGCTTGTAACACTTTGAGGCAACAGAAGGCAGTTTCCTGAATAAGCCTTGAATGGTTCTCAGACTTCTGTCATAGCTGGAGCCAGAAGGGTATTAATTAGATGTACCTTCCATGGTTGGGTGTATGATGCCTTCAGGTAGGCTGCAGGGGAGGGTAATGGAAAGCTGTCTGGATATGTGGGTAAAACATCGTGGAAGTTGGGGGCAAGTTTCAGGGGGATTCCAGGCTGGCAACAGTCAGTGTGAAGGAGGTACTATGGTGGATTGCAGTGAGAATCTCTGGAAATCAGTAGAACTTGGCTTCTGGGAAGGCTAATGGCATGAGATATGGCCTGGGATCTTGGGCTTAAGTAATGTAATCGAGTTCATGGGAGAACTGGTAAGACGTGTGAAGGTTATGGGATAATCCCAATCCCAATAGTCAAGGTGGAATAAAACAGGGATAACTGGAACTGGAGTACATATTAGATAGTAGCTCAGGCAAAAGGAACAAGCGAGTGCCCCACTTGCCAGTCCTGGGATATGAAACTGAAATGAAAAATGAAGCCAGTGGATTATGTTTCCTTTACTCCCATCTTGTAAAGTAACTTGTTACAGAGTCCAGGGCAGGGCAGAACTTGCAGGAGTTGCTAAAATGAACCTAGCTAAGGGACTTAGTAGGTTCTGGGGACAGTCAGATCTTTACAATACCTATTTGTGTGTATTATTTTAGGAGGGTTTGATAAGAGCCATGTTTAGAGAAAAAGAAAGTGATGGGTGAAGAGATGTGTACCCCTCAACATCTCAGCTCAAGCTTTGACATCTTAGAAGTTAATGTGAATTTAGTAGTATAATCACAGCTTTTGAAGGTACATTTATCTTTATTGCAGTAGCACAACAGAATTCTGAAATTTGGCAACCTGTGCATAGGATGCATAAATCAGAGTTGAGCTGCTCTGGCCATATTCTAGAAGAAACAAGAATGAATGACATCTTCCAATCTCATTTATAATTTAGAATCCAAAACCAGTAGCTATATGATCAAAGATTTAAAAGTATTGCCTTATTTATTATGGTTTTGAAGTGTCTGTTTTTAAATTAATTAATGTTTTAAATAATTAATGTTTGCACACAATAAAATTTAAAACATAAAAGATATACAGTGAAAAGAAAGTCTCTTTCTCACCCCTGTTCCCAGATCCTCCCTTGTGGCTACTACTCTTCCTGGTTTCTTCTGCATCCTTCTAGCCTATGAGCACCATTTTTTTCTCCGTGGCAGCCCACTATCCGCGCTCTTCTGCATTTTGTATTTTTCTGTTTGGGCATTGATTCATATGAATGCATATAATAATAATAATAATGTTAGCTAACTTTTATTACTTGCTTACTATGAACCAGGTACTGTCCTAAGCACTTTATATACAAACACGCACACACATACCTGTAAACATCTATATGGTTGTCACTATTATTATCCCAATTTTACAGAGGAGGAAACTGCCAACTTGCCCTCTACGCGTGATGTACCAACAATGTTTCTTAGCAGGGCTTAGTTTTAACTGCTCATGACCTAATGATGCTCTCTCTTAAGTGCACCCATTAGGTCTACGTCCTCCCCCACTACCTGAGGAGGTCAACTAGAACTGCTGTGCCTCTGTAGGATTGAGTCTGGCACCCACTATCAACAGGAGGTTTTACTGGCAGAAGATGGGAAACCTAGTACGTGATGACTGTTTCAGGCTCTGTACTAAATGTTTAAAATTCCAAGCATCCCTGAGGAGTAAGATTTCTGTCATAAACAAGGAAACCAAAATTTAGAGACACACTTAGAGAAAGACCAGGATTTTGACAGACTCCTAAATATGGCCTTTCATGATTTTATATTGCCTCCCCCTTAAAAACATGCACTAACTTATAGCCTTTGAATCAACTATTATTAGAATAGACTGATAGGGTTACAAGTAGAGTAATAAACATAATGGCTAAATTTAAATGGTGAAAAGATTTTCCTTAGTTATTACATATCCCAAGTGACTCAACCCTAGTCCAGAATGTAAACACAAAAGTTTAATCCTATTACATCGTTGTTTTACTCATTGAAGAAGACATTTTCTTTTCTTGTCCCAAAGGTGATTTTAATTTTTCTCTTAAAGGTGTGGGACTTCAATGGACACTGTCACCACACACTAAATGTTGGGCAGGAGGGAGCTGTGGATATTTCACAGATCCTGGTTCTTAAGAAGACAATACTGGTTATAGGCTGGGAGAGGTATGATATACTTCGTGCAAAATTGTCGGTAGGTAAAGGAGAATGTTTTCATTTGAATCAAAATCTAAAAGAAAAAAGAATATAGAAATCTTGACTGATTCTGAATCATTAACTGGCTGGTGACCTAGGTGAGTGAAACTGTAGTTGGAATTGACTGAATGCTTAGTGAATAAAATATTATAAGATCATGTAGTTTGAGGAGCTTTGAGAAGTGTTATAAGGCTTTCTCCCAGCTTTGGGAATCTGTCTCTTTAACCATTCCAGACAGGAACGTAATGCCACTTTTTGAGTATCAATTCCAAAAGTTTCTCAAATTTTATAGTCAATAAATTCTTAATGTGAAAATTACATTCCTTCAATTGTAAAGGAAACTCGTTCCTTCTTCTCTTGTTACTTACATTAAATTGCAACATAAGAGGGAAATAGCCCACTGAATTCTGTTAGCACTTCCTTCATATCAGTGCAGAGAAGGGCCGTTCACAGCCCACTTACTGCTCTCAAGGAGCAATTCTTCCATTTCATTATAAGGAAAATTACTTTCTTTTCCTTCTTTCCTGAGAGAACTAAGGGATCATAAACAGGTCCTTTTCTATGGCATTGTATAGGCACTAGAAAAATTAAAATGTGATATGTTTTGAAAATATATTGTGCATAAATTCAACAGTTCACAAAATATTGCTCTAATAGGTAGTTTGCCCAACATTATTCACTATAGAATTATGATCTTAATGGTTTGAAGCTAGGATTAAATCAAATTTTATGCCTAGAAAACTAGCAGTATATATTTAGGGGCTTTTATCAATTATATGAAAGGCTTTTCTTCTAATGCAAATGTGCACATCCAGACTAGAAAACATAGTGCCACACACAGATGAGTTTTTAGGGGTTTTTGACCATAAGGAAAGAAAGTATAGACCAGATTTTCCTACTTGATATTAAGAACTAATTCAATCATCCTCCCCTTTGAAAAATGAGGCTTCTTCACATCCCTGAGCAATCATGATCCATTCACAACTCTTAACTACTCCAACAGACTACTGCTTAATGCTCTCTATATTTAGGCCATGGCCACAAATAGGTTTAGTTCCCTAATATCACGGCAGGGTAGATGTGTGGTATATAGCTGATCCAACTTAAATTTTCAACGTAGCAGAAAAGAATTTTAAAAATTAATCAGTGTAGGTTAAAACTTTGGAGATACCATTTTCTTAACTATATTTTTTAGATATCCATAGTTAGAAACTAGTATCAAATTATGGTTCTTTTAAATTGCTTACAGTGGAAAATTTTTAAAGATTAGATGTCTAGAGTCATCTAAAAGTAGTTTAAAGGAAGACTCAATGTTCTGCTCTATACTGGTGGGTGGTCACTTCTATAATCTTGGGGGGGAGATGGAAATGAGAGGAGGAAAAATTATCACTCCTCCCATCTTCCCCCATCTTTTCCATCTTCCACAAGGTCATCAGGACTTGGATCTCTTAGTTGGAATTGAAAGTTGAATGAATCCATTCCCAGTTACATTATTTCACTTTTATTTTGGAGGATTTAAAAGTTATAATTCCTAAATTAGAGGCCTTATGTTAGGCTGGATATCACAGTATCTTTGCAGGGTCCTTCTCACCAGGAGGTATTTAACAAGAGGCAACAGGAGAGGTCAACTGTTAAGTTATAGCTGGGGAAAGAGGGCCCATTAAGCCAACTCCTTAACAGTTCAGTGATTAGAGAAGAAATAACTGGAAGATGGACAGTCAGCTTATTAAGCTTGCTTTAAAACCCGGAGGGAGGCTGTTTAAGTTACATCGTATCTTTAACTTCAGGCTCTATCTAAATAAAGAGATTGGTTTGATACTTTTGCCCTGGGTAGAGTAGAAATTACATTTATTGAGTGAAGTATCTAAATATGCCATCTGATTTATTTTATTTATGGTGCTTTCCAGCATTAGGCACTTTATATACATTATGTAACTTAAATTCTTAGCTTCATCTTGGAAGGTAGGCAGTATTTTGTGGATACCGCAAATCTCTAGCTTCAGCTCTTATCTCCCCAAGCTCCCTTATCCACTTGTTTGCTGGTCGTGTCTGACTGCAATCTCAAATTCAACATATTCTAAACTGAATTTATTACTTATTCCCTTCCCGAAAAACCGCTTCTTCTCTTAGATCTGGGGCTTCAGTTAACAGCCAGAGACCCGGATATCCACCTCAGTTTTTCCTTCTCACTCAACTTCACAACCAAGTAGTCACTAGGTCTTATCAATTTTATGTTCCAAATATTTCTCAAATCTGTTCCCATTACTACTACAAATGTATAATTCAGAGCATCATTTCTACCGGGATGAATGCCACAGCCTTCTAATTTGCCCTTTCCTCTAGTAATGCCCCCCTCTTACCCCTTAAATAGATTCTGCACATTTTTGCCACAACGATTTCTTTCTACAATGCGTTCTATCATGTTACTTCCTTGTTTAACACCTTTCAGAGTGTCTATAAAATAAATCTAGGCTCCTTCTGGCCTGGACCTATTCTTAGTTTCTTCATTCTCACCCATTCTTGTGTACATTCTAAACTCAAGTAGCAACCTGCTGTCAGGGTGTTCTCATACAAACACACTGTTTCACACTCCCATGCCTTTATTTCCTCCGCTTGTCTAGAAACATCTCTCCAAACAGTTTTCATGTGGCTAATGTTTATTCCTATTTCAAGTCTCATTCATACATCTTCTCCACCAGGACATCTCTCTTTACTCCCGGGATAGAAATAGGCCCCATTTTAGTTGTTGTGCTCTTTAGCTCCCTGCACTGTATTTAACATCAGAATATATACATGTGTGTGTGTATATATATATTTACGTACATTCAACAAATATCTAATAAGCATATATACAGCATATAATAAGCATATATATATAGTACATATATATATATTGCGTCTGGTGCTAATTAGATGTTCAATGATATTTGTTGAATGACTTAATTAATGTTTATTGAATAGACAGGAAAGCTAAGGATTAGAGAGATTTATTACCCATGGTCACACTTCAAATAAGAGGCAAGCCGAGCAGATATTCAAATCTATTCTCACTTCACAATAAACCAGAAAGCTAAGCTTTATCAATCCTCTTTTACGAGGGAGGAAACAAGGCTTGAAGAGGTGGGGTGGCCTGGCCAAGGTTACAAAGCTGGGAGACAGCTGAGTGAGAATTTTATGCCAAAGTCCATGTTCTTTCCACCATCCCTGAGTCATTAAATCACTGGGGAATAACTATACCCTTTTAAACAAATAATTTGATTGAGTAGGTTAGTTATATCAGTCAAAGCTGATTAATCAGTTTGTGCATTTGAAGAAACACATAACAAAAGTATTATCAACTTAACAATACCTCAAAGTTTTAGCTTGCCATTATTTTTTCCCTTTCCTTTCCACAAATATTTTTAAACTGCAGCTAGATGGAAAGCATTGAGTTAGGAAATATGATGGACTGAATGTGAAGAAGCATGATTCCTGCTCTCAAGGGTGTCGCATTCTAATTGGGGAGTCAATACATACAAGGCAGGATATGGTAAATGCTGCTGTGAAATGGTCCTGAGCAAAACCGGAATTAGAGAGCCCGTATTGGATATTTAGAAATACCATCATTCATATCTAGAGAATATTTCTGTCCAAAAAAAGGAAGAACTTCTAGAAACACATTTCTTATTTTGAGCAAAATATACTTGGAAACAAAGTTGTGAACTGACATATAGTCAATTAAAAAATACCTGGTTTAAGGCCTGGCCATATTTACGTTGGTAAAATCAAATGAATAAATGATCAATTATCTTTGCATTTGTTTAAAGTAGTCATGTAATATGTATAGCTCTGGTAAAACCAAATAAATGATCATAATAGTTTAAGATTTTATCCTGCCCTAAAATTCTATGATTTTATACTTACAACTCAGTCTCTTAGTTTCCCTCACTTTATTTCTCTCCTTTCTGTTAAAAGAGAAACCTCTGTTTGTGAAAGTTTTATCTCTGTAAAATATCCAGACTTATACAAATACTAAAAAAGGAAATGTTTCATATAATTTCAAACGATTCTGAAACTATTATTGATAGTAGCATCCTTCACAGAGCTCTGTAAAAAATAGGTGCTCAATAATAGCTGCTGATTTAATTTGATTTCTCAAAGTATTTTTAAGTGAAATGAGATTAGGGATTTGAAATTCCTCAACAATAAAACTTATCTATCACAAGATATTAAATTCTTAATAATTGCCTTACTAAGGAACTATAATCCTATGTGACTCAGTTGGTTTCTACTGTTAGGATAAGAATCAAAATGAAAATTTCCAAAGTTGTGACTTATACTAAATAACCATATTGCAGGGCAGGAGGGGCTGGGTATGTTTGAAATTCACAAATAACCCTCAAATCTAATTTTGTGATGGTTTCAGTGTCCAAATTTGACTTCAAAAATTTTAGGAAAAGAATAAAAGAGAACTGATTTATATTGAACTCACTCTCTGCCTTTGAGATACCCCTTTAAACCTAAAAAGCAATGGATAAAATCAGGACAGGTTCTTATGATAATTGGACTAACCACCCATGAACATTTAACCTCTGAGGGAACAAAGAGTTGATTGTGTTCTTTTGTTCTCTCCATGACAGTTTCTACATGATAAGTTTTGGTAAAAGTTATTTTCCTAGTTCATTCACCCTAAAAGAGGTTGTTTTAAAAAATTTTTTTCTTATTTTTTTGCACTTGACAGGTAAACTAATTTTGTTCTCATGGAATTGGTCAGTGTGTCTAAATTCTGAATTAGAGACAACATTATCTTCACAAGATGACACAATGACTCAGTAGCAGAACTCTCAGGATTTCAAATGTGAGATGTGGAATGGAACTAGTAAACTCCTTCAATGTCAAAAAGAATGAATCTCTCAGACGCCTAAAATGGCCTTAAAATTGGCTCATTCTGCACTTTAATTTTACTCTTGGCAAAAGGGAAAACTTAAAAAAAAGTTATCTTTGAAAGGGACAAAGTAAGAAATACAGTGTGGATTCTGAAGGCATTTTAAGGATAACTGTCATTTCAAATGAAAGTTTCAAGTTAGGTTTTAAGGGAAAGGTGTCAGCTAATTAGTTTCTCAACATTTTGATACACAAGGTCAAATAACAGAAGGGCTATTTTTTTACACCATCTAATGAAAAACATCTTGCGCCTTTGGGTGGTTCTCTCTACATGTATCTAGTTATATGGGTATTTTGGTGAAAAGACATTTAACATTGAATTTTGGCTGAGAGATAATAGAAGAGATATAGGATTGATCTCCTATTTCTCATTCCTACCCCACAATCTCTCTTCCTAAAGGGCAATCTCTTCAACCAAACTTACCAATAGGTAAAGAGAAAATTAAAAATATATACATGTAAAGCTATTATGAAATTAACTATAATTTCAGAACTGCAAATTACTTTTATATTGTCTTATCTTTCTAAGCCTCATATTAATATTATTAAAAAGAACATTAATATTAAAATTGATTTAAAAATAGAATAATTCATACATTGATTCAGCAAATATTTATTAAATGGCTATTATGTGCTGGGTACTGTTCTAGGCACTACTGATGCAGAGGGAAAAAACTAAGTCCTTGCTCTCCTAGAGCTCATTTATGACAGAAAAGACAGAAAATAAACAGACAAATAAATATAGATCATATCACTTGATGAAAATGTAATAAAGAAAAATTATGTAGAGTGAGGGATGGGAGACTCAAGGGAGAGTCTTGAGCTAAGGTGATCAGGGAAGGGTTACTTGAGGAGGTGACATTTGAGCAGAGAATTAAAAATAAAAATTTTTTTATTGGTGTCATAATAGTTTATAACATTGTGAGATTCCAGTTGTACATTATTATTTGTCAGTCACCATATAAATGTGCCCCTTCACCTCTTGTGCCCACCGCCCAACTCCTTCCTCCTGGTAACCACCAAACCATTCTCTCTGTCCATGTGTTAGTTTATATTCCACATATGAGTGAAGTTATACAGTGTTTGTCATTCTCTGTCTGCCTTATTTCACTTAACATAATACCCTCCAGGTCCATCCATGTTGTTGCAAATAGGACGATTTTGTCTTTTTTTATAGCTGAATAGCATTCCATTGTATATATACCACATCTTCTTTATCCAATCATCTGTCGATGGACATTTGGGTTGCTTCCATGTCTTGGCTATAGTGAATAATGCTGCAATGAACATAGGGGTGTATAAACCTCTTTGGATTGTTGATTTCAAGTTCTTTGGATAAATACACAGAAGCGGGATAGCTGGATCACAAGGTATTTCTATTTTTAATTTTTTGAGGAATCTCCATACTGTTTTCCATAGAGGCTGCACCAGTTTGCATTCCTACCAGCAGTGAATGAGGGTTCCCTTTTCTCCACATCCTCTCCAATATTTGTTATTTTTTGTCTCAGTGATTATAACCATTCTCATGGGTATAAGATGATATCTTAGTGTAGTTTTGATTTGCATTTCCCTGATGATTAGTGATGTTGAACATCTTTTCACATGCCTATTGGCCATCTGTGTATCTTCCTTGGAAAAATGTCTGTTCATATCCTCTGCCCATTTTTTGATCAGGTTATTTGTTATTCTGTTGTTCAGTGTGTGAATTCTTTATATGTTATGGAAATTAACCCCTTGTCAGATATGTGATTTGCAAATATCTTCTCCCAACCCTAGTGGGTTGTCTTTTCGTTTTGATCCTGGTTCACTTTGCCTTGCAGAAGTGCTTTAGTCTGATGAAGTCCCACTTGTTTATTTTTTCTTTTGTTTCCCTTGTCCGAATAGACATGGAATTTGAAAAGATCCCTCTAATACTGATGTCAAAGAGTGTTCAAACAGATAATTTTTTATTCATTCATTTGACAAATATTTATTGAATATTCAATATGTGTAAGTCACTATGCTTGCTACTGTGGGGCTGCAGAATAAGGCAAGATCTCTGGTTTCTGAGAACTTACAATCTAGCAGAAAAGCAGAGGCTATATAATATTTATTAAATGTTATAAGTAAAATGTGACTGATGTGTGAAGTCAGAAGAAGAAATATTTCTTTCGACTCTAGTTATGAAGGAAACCTATCAGAATAAGAGGGGCCTTAGCGAATGGGTATGTGGCTAGATAGATGCGGGTCTGTGTGTGAAAGGAAATCCATAGAGGGAGGGAACAGCACACCAGGAATGAAAGCAAAGCAGCTGGAAATGTGAAGGGTGCTCAGAGAGCAATAAGAATATTGTTTGGGTTGAACAACAAGACGTGCTTCGGAAACAGCCCCTGAATACCCCTCACAGTTCAGAACAGCGCCTGCAACCAGGAAATTTATTTGAAACCTTGTATCCTACCCTTAAAATCAGGTGAATTTTGCATTCTATTGCATTAATTCATCTATCCTTATGTTAATATAAAAATATTTTCCCCCACCTCCTTGAGTAAAATTAACACTTAGGAAGGTGCACCATACTTACCCTGTGGCTTCCAGTAGTCCTATCAGATATTTAGTTGAATATTCACATTTTACATTGAAAAGCAAGAATAGAAGAATAGAGAGCAATAATTCTCAAAAAGCAGATTGGACTCAAGTATTATTGGGTCTTGAATAACAGGCCTACACAGTTGAATTTTGTCACGTAGGAAATGGAAAACTAGTAAATGTTTCTTAACAGGGCATTAGCCTTACCTTTGACCATGCTGTTTTCTCTGCCTAGAGTGCCTTCCTCTTCCAAATCTTACCCATCTATTATGGTCCAGCTCAAATATGACCCCTGAACTCAGCCTTCTGTGATTTCTACACTTGGACTTCCAGGCAGTTGATCAGTATTTCCTTGGCACTTACCACATTTCACTTTGCGTTTTTGTCATTTTGTGCTCATGGCTTTATCCCCTGTAGCACCATGAATGGGGACTTCCATGTA
This sequence comes from Diceros bicornis minor, assembly GCF_020826845.1. Classification (NCBI taxonomy): domain Eukaryota; kingdom Metazoa; phylum Chordata; class Mammalia; order Perissodactyla; family Rhinocerotidae; genus Diceros; species Diceros bicornis. The sequence continues at coordinate 54,043,758 of NC_080754.1, forward strand.
GAAAACAGGAAATGCTTGTATAACGAATGTATATGAAGAGCCCCAGACTGGAATGATTCATCTAGTAGCAGGATGAAGACTGTAGCAGAAGTGGGTGGACTAGAGGCAGTGAAATTGGTTAAGAGGTTGTTAAAATTGTTCAACCATGAGATAATGAGCACTGAACTAGGAAGCTGTCATTGGCTGTTTAAAATAAAAAGGAAGGAATGAATATGTAACATATCACAGAAGTGGAATCAAAGTATTTGATTTGACTGGGGAAGAGAAAGATATGTGGGAGACTCAAATGCTGGTCTATTAGCCAAATTAGGGAATTTAGGGAGGCCTAGTATGGAGGGAAGGTGGCAAATGCGGATTTTTTTTTTTTTGTGTGAAGAAGATTGGCCCTGAGCTAACATCTGTACCCATCTCCCTCTATTTTATGTGTGGGACACCTGCGACAGCATGGCTTGATAAACGATGCCTAGGTCCATGCCCGGGATCCGAACCTGTGAACCCTGGGCCACTGAAGTGGAGCATGCAAATTTAACCAGTACGCCACCAGGCTGGCCCCCCAAGTTTGGATTTTTGATATGTTGCTGAAGGGAACATTATATGGAACTGTCAACTGCCAAGAAAGAACTACTCAACACTGGAAAAAATTATGCATGAATATAAATTTAAGAGCCATTTGTATAGAAGTGAGATTGGAACTTATGATAGTATGCAAAATCCCTGAACAAGCCCTTTTGAGCTAAGAGAATGGAGTGCAAGAATGACAGTAAGAAAGTACATATTCAAATGAGGGAGAGAACGAAGGGAAAGGAAACTAGAGAATAGAGAATGAAAGATCAGGGAGGCGGGAAGAGAAGCAGGACATACTAGAAACAAAAGTTTCCAGGAGGAAGAGAAGGCCGCATGCGTCAGAGTGAGGAGTTACATTGATAAGGCAATTGGGAGACCTTCAGAGTGGTGCAAATAGAAGCAAAATTTCAGGGAGGTGAAGAGAGAGTGAGGGTGAAGACACTGTACCTGTGGTTACAAATGCTCACTTGAGACATGTGTGGCCCTAGAAGGAGACACAGGCTTAGCATAGGCTGGTAGCCAGAGCTCAAATCATCAAGTGAAAACAGGGTGGTATTGATGCCCCTACAATTTAATTTTTACACTCCTCCCTTCCCCACTAGGCACCATGCATTTTATTCCCTGCCCATCTTGGCCTGTCCTCAAATCCACCAGAAGTGCCCTAAGATACTGACATTTTTTAAATGATTATTTCTGTTCAAAATGTATCTGTCCTGCGTACCATTCCTTTGGAGCAACGTTTTCCAAGTGTGTTCCACAAATGGTAGTCTTCAAGATGGTTAATGAGAAGGGACTCTGTGGTCAAGTAAGTCTGAGAAATGCCACAGGGAATGTTAACATGTTAAATGTCCTGGCCGCTCTGATGAAAAGAAGCCTTATTAATTTCGTTCAAACTACCAAATATTATGTGTTCACAGACCCATCCCATTTTTTATTGCTACTGTCACAAAGCAATTAGTGGTTCCCTGTTACCCATATGGGGAAACTTTGCTTTAGGGTCTTGGTGATGGATAATTAATCTGATAAATGCATACATGTTTGATGTTAATGATTGTGAAAGGATAATTAACCTTCTAATACTTAATATTCATAATTTGCCAGAGAATCCAGTGAGAGAATCCAAAAGAAATTTTAGTGTGGGAAGCACAGTATTATGGATGACATGTGGGGCTAAAATTTTGGGTAGCATTGTCTTTTAGACCTCTCAAATTACACCACCCCAAGTGGATGATGGCTACTCAATATCCATAGCACTTTTAGATTCACAGCTAGATTCTGTATCTTTTTCACTAGGGCTATTACTACATTTCGACTTCAGAACTTCAATCCATTTTTCATCCAGCCTGAAGAATGGAAAGGAGGAATACAGCACCAAGACGATATCTTGTGTGCTGCATTTTTACCTCCACAAACTCTTGCTACAGGTTAATTGAATATTCATTTGACAATCAGTGGTGAAAATTTGGTTTCTTTTCCTCACTCACTTTTAAAGAGCCTTTTCTCAACTGGAAAATGAATAGATTTCTTGAAGCAGTCCTTACACTTAAAGCTGCTCTTGGTGCTTATTTCTAGAGCAATATTCTGGTGGCTATGACAGCAGCTTCTGAGCCTGGCTGCCTCACTTCAGATCCTGGTCCCCCACTTGCCACTGCATGATATCGATCATTATTTAAACTCTAAATCATAATTTTTTCTGACTAATAACAGTATAACATTATCTTGGTTTATAGTGAAGATTAAATAAGATAATCTGTGTAAGGGCTTAATACAGTGCTCGGCACACAGTAAGCTCATCAGTAAATGTTAGCTTTTATTTTTAGTGTCCTTTTTCCAGGAGTGGCATCAGAACTGTTGGGTACAAATCACACTTCTGTGGCACTCAGATGTTTCATCATGGGAACATAGTGACCCTTTGGCACAATTTAGTCTGAGTAATGTTGGTTAAAGACTGGCCTCACAAAATATCTACAAATCCAAGGTCTTAAAAGGATCCATGGGCATGCTTTGATGTGACATATTAAAGAGGATCAGAAATTGCTGTCTCATTTCTGGCCAAAGAAAACAATTTATAAAGACAGATTGCACCATGAAATTATCAAGTCCATATTTTGACAGCCTACATTTTTTTATAGAACCAAAAATGTCATCAATTAAGAAGAATAAAAACTTACAGGAAAAGAGCCAAGACATCTATGAGGTGTTACAAGATGAAGTTTACTGGTCTATCTACACTTAAAGTTCCACTGTTTTTAGGACTTACCTGATTACTTTCCAGTAGGGCAACTCTGTGATTGAATTTGCTTTATAGCTGCTGGAAGTCTACCCCTGCAGGGAGTATCACATACTGAAACGTGATGGAGATGAACTATAAGGCTGTGTGGTTGTTATTGTGAAAATGTCATAAAATACCATTGTAATTGGTGAATAGATAATCTCTTCATTCATTCTGACTCCATCAGTCTTCTGTGAAAATGTTTGGTCAAGCACTTTGCAAGCATAGCATTTCAAAATCATAGAAGATGGATGCTCCCACAGACAGCTAATCCATGGAAATCCATCATCCTTGGCCAATTTGTGAGTTACACAGGTTGTTCTCTCCAGGACAATACAGAGTTCAGTATGTGTTACTCTCTTCTCTCTCTAAATCCCAAGAAAGGCACCATCTGTACATCCCACTCAAACTCAGCTCTTCTCTCCTGCTCCCCACTTCACACTGACACTTTGCTCAGTAGGGAGCTTCCTCACTGAGCTGCTGAGAGCAGCGGACTGGGCATGCATTCTCCTCCCCAAGACAGGCTGGGTCAGACTTAACCTCACTATGTGGACTTTTCTATGTTCTCTGTGAGAGCAGTTGGGGAGAACTTTCCATAGGGAAAATTTTAGGATTGGAGAAAGCAGTATTCAGCAAAGAATATAAGAGGGAGGAAATGAAAAGCACACACTCACCCACATACACACACACACTCAAGAGATGTGGGAAACAAACCTAGAAGGACTGGATTGGCCTGGCCTCCTTCAACAATAAAAAAGTATCATAATTATTATTAACACTTTTTCGGTACTTAGAATATGTACTTTTCATTCTTCACAACAACCCTATGAGATAAATACAATTTTTAACCCAGGTTTATAGGTACAGAAATTGTGGCATCACATAGAATTAAATAACTTGCCCAAGGTTACGTAGCTAGTAGGTGGCAGAATCAGGACTCAAACTCAAGTTGTTTAATTGCAAAGCCCTTATTCGGAATGTTTTATTACTATAAAATAAAAAGCTATAACAGCAATTTTTATCACACCTAATGCATGTGTGGTGTGAAGATTGTAAGTTCTAAAGTTTAATAAAAATACTAGTTATTATTCATTCATGTCTCCAGAAATATATAGAGTACCTACTACGTGCCACATTTCATGTGAGATATTACAATAATGACTTCTTCTCATTGCTTTTGCTCATATTTTCTAACATTTTGGCAATTTATGTTCTCCATCCTGGCTCATGTAGGGAGTTATGATGGAGAAATTGTTCTGTGGAACAATAGCACAGAAAATGCTTACTATGTCCTTCACCCTGATTACCAGAGGCTGCTAAAATCAAAATCGGGTGAGTGCAAGTTTGAAAGTAACATAATGTGGCTGAGTGCAACCACAGTAGGCCTGGTTGTTGATGTGTATACCTGATGCAGCTTGCTCCTAAATTATAGATGATTGGCTATAAGCGCAAGGGATTAGTGATAACAGTGTCTTGTCAAAGTGCCTAAAAAGAACCCTGAGATTTACTTGGCTTAGCAGATTCTCCTTGGCCTGCCGTTTCTTCTCTTTATGCTACATCAGCGTTTCTGAATTACTGATAACAGGGAGCAGGCCTCTCATTTTTATCCAGTTTAGTTTTTGCCAATAAACCTTGCCAAATTGCCTTTGAGTGAACCTTGGGTGCCCCTTGGTGGGAAAATGGAAACTCGTGTTCACTTGACAGGCTTCTCAGGCTCAATCTAGAGCTTGTGGTAAATATTATGCCACCTGGAAATCTTAAATTATCTCTTGACTTAGAAACCTGTGAGGAGCATTAGATGAGAGTATATTGTATTTTATGAGAGTTTAGCAGAGGACATGAATATTTTATACTTAAGCAAAATGTCTTGACAATTGCCTTTCACATTTTATTTTAGTTTCCTTAGATACTAAAGGTTCTCCTTAGACTAATTTATTTGGGTAAGGAATATGTCATTCCTCATAGCCCAGCGAGATTCTGCTGTCTCAATTGGATAAACTCACAGAAGCTGACTTGGACCCTAAGAAAGGACTGGTCACCAGATAAAGCTTTTTTTGTGAAAAGCTGAAGGACTTATTCGTTAAAAGTAACAAAACCAACTTAAGAGATTTAGGGCTTACTTGGCTGCAGGCACAAAGCTCTGACCTGTTTTATGTACAAAGAGCTAACCATTAGGCTTCATCTGAACCCTCCAGGAAGAGGGTAGAATTCTGCCCCTCCTTCTACACTGGCCTTCAGGAGAGCGCCAACTTGTTCTTATAGCAAAGTTAATTGTGGTTACAATTAAATACACAGAGAGTTAGATATGAAAGAAAAGCAGCTAATATCAAATTTCCAAAAAAGACACAAGAGGCTTTGCTATGGATTTCTTGCTTTGAAATTTTGAAGATACCTGTGTATAGATTTTTCACAACTATGTGCAGACTATTCATAAATTCTTAGATGAGTATCCCCAGTTTTTATTAGTGTGGTCTGGAGATGATGTCATGAGATAATTGAGGTGCCATTAGGAATATCCTTTCCAGGGTAACTCACTAACAAATAATATTGCTAAAAAATGATCATTAAATATATTTAAATAGTCATTATAGCTCATGTTCATTAAATTATTTGCAAGATTAATATTAATGATTAAGAAGCTGAAAATGCCATGATATTAGAATCTCATTTGTCTTGAACATAACAGGATGTGTAAGATGTTAGCAGTGACTACAAAATGAAATCCCTGTTAATTCACGTCAAGGGAAAACAGTAAGCGTGTATGGAATATGCCAAAGCAAAAATGGAATCAAACAATCCTTCAAGTTGGGGTTGAGGAAGTGAATAGCAGAAGGCTCAATGGATGTTGACTGTAAACCTATTGTGAGAGTTGATGGAGTCATGCGAGACCGTGATGGAGGCAGGCCTGTTGGTTTTCGTAAGCATTCATTTGAAAAACAGATGTTTCTCTTCCTTAAGACACCTGGCTTTGTTTCTATCGCAGATATGGAGCCTCAAAAGCTTCTCGGTACTGGGAGGAGCCACTCCACCCACCCCATGGCAGACCAGGCTGCCCTGGGGGCCTGCTCCTTGGAGACTGACACCAACCGCAATAATGCCGTTATGAGGCTTTGCTTCCTTGAAGCAAGAAAAAACATTGCAGTGACAGGTAAAATATATATTTATATTTTGACTGTAGAGTGCTTTGATATATTGTGAAATGTTGGAAAAGGGAGCAATAAGGAGAGTTCAATCTAATCCTGTGTAGGTCTTGTAGAGTTTGACTGCATCTAGCTAACAGTGAGTCCTGGGTCACGGGAGGCCGTGGGCCAGGGCCACTGAGGTTGGGGCTCAGGAGGATGGGTCGAGGAGCAGGAGCCAGACTAGAGCAGCAATTTATACAGTGCTGCCTGTGTCTGGATCAGAGTGAGAAAAACTCGGGCAAACTATTTTATATGGGCAGCAATTGGAGTTGGTGTTCCAGCCGTGGCATAAGGAGGTATGGTAGAGTAGAGGGCAGAGCAAGAATATGCTCCACATACATGAGCCGAAGCTTAGGTCTACATGCAGCAGGAGGAGAGGGTCTGAGACTGACTGCACTGGCACCTGTATCAAATGGGCTAGGAGAAAATAGTGAGAAACTTGGAGATAGGGGGCAATAGCAAAATTTGAAATAACTGCTGATCCCAGGTCAAGAAAGCTACCTACTCTTTGTCTTAATTATTTTTAGGGGTGTAGGGGGAGTGATGCTTTGGGTCTCTTTACCATCTGTGCATACTTTGCAGAATGAGTCAAAGTCCTGCTTAGAGCTTCTGCTGAGATGTATGCTAACACTGGCGCTACCATATGATTTACTGAAGTTATTCGTTATATTATACGTGAAATAACCATTTGCTTAATTTCCCCTCTGTTTTTAATGGCTGTGTTTGCATGGTGTCGATGCAGCCTTCATCTTCCCAAAATAAAAATCTGCTTTTGAGAATAACGCATATTTTTTGACCTTTCATCTAAAAAATGTGTTGTATCTTAGAAGTGTTTTTTCTTAGTATTAGGAATCTAGACATATATGTGTTATATGTTTGAAAAAAGAAATAGACATATCTGAATCATGTTTCTGTATTCACTTTGCCATATTTAATTTGCAAGTGGAAAATCTGCCTGATTTTCATATAAAAATTTTTGACAGTAACTATCAATAAATGTGTACCCCTATAGAGTTTTAGAAACATTGTGGAATATTTAGAATAGACTTTGAAACGGTTAGTTTCTAAAACTTTCTGTTTTCTAGAACTGACTTATACTCTCAATATGAACTATTATCCTGAAATTGCTCTTATTTCCTCAACACTAATTCTTCTTAATGTTATCAGGATTCCCAAATTGCTTCCACTGAAGCGGCTACATGCCATTATTTCTACCTTAAACAGATATGATTGTTAATCAGCCGTCCATTTGTGAAGCAAATTGGAAGCCATCTACAGATTTATCAAATAATAATAGGAACTTTGCCACAGAAGAATAATTTAGGTAAAGTGCTTCTACAAAGCATATAAAAATGGAAAATGCAAAGGTTAGTTCTAGGCCTATGAACCAAAAAAGTGTTCCATAAAGGCTTACAATGAATTCTTGAGGAAAAATTTTAAAATAAGCTTATAAGTTGAATTCTAAGCATGCTGCCAAATAGAGAAATCAATTGTTATGCTGCGCTAACTACATATATGCATCCAGATCTGTGCATGAGGAGTTTTACTTCTTTGGTATGTATGTCCAATGGGTTATTAAGAAAAATAGGTTTTATGTAATCAGAATATTATCATAATGTTGCAATTAATATTTTATAAGTTTATTTGAAGGAAGAAATTAATTCTACCTAACTTTAAAAACCCAAATAATATCAAAATGGTGAATGAAGGAAAGAGAACTAAATTTAATGGAACATTTTACATATCCTATCTTATTCAATACACAGCATAAACCAATAAGGTTATTGTAGGGTTATCTCCATTTTATATTTGAGAGAATTAAAGTGCTGGAATTGATCTCAAGGCCACCTGCCTCTCCACCATCCATATGCTTTCCACAGGACAAGCCACTGAGGTTGTTTCTGGTGTTTGTTGTCACAGTTTCCTAATTAGGTGTTCCTTTATATGTTAGGAGGAGCTAACTTGGTGTCCTGTGGAGGATCCGGTATGTCAGATTCTGGGATACATTTAAGAAGCAACTTCTGGCTGAATTTTTGGCTCATAGTGGAGTTGGACCCATTATTATGTCTATTGATAAGTTGAATCGATACCTTGCCACAGGAGATCCTGATGGATGGTTGAAAATCTGGAATATAGAGGTAAATTGAAAAAATTCTCACATCATCTTTATTACTGTTGATTGCCTTTTGTTGCAGATAACTATGAACCCAGTCTTTGTCTATTTCCTAGATAAAGGAAGAAATGTCCAGTCTGAGTATTTTAAGGAAAACATTTACATTATGGAGCCAAGATTTCTTTTAAATAATTTATGGGGGAAAACAGATTTTTCTCAATATTAAAAATCTTCTGTTAGTATATAGTCAGGCCCATTACACAATAGAGGAATGCAATATTGTCAGTAAGTTACCGCAGCCTAGTTTGAGCATAAGTAATTAGGATATACCTTATTTGAAATGAGACTGTAAATATAATTTAAATAGAGTACTGGCCCTTCATCCAACATTATTGTCATCTAGAGTTATTTTGGGATTTTTGTGTCACTGTTTACCTGCTCAATTTTCTAGTGGTATTGTAAAATGGAATAATACGTGACTACCTATGCATGATAAAGTTCATCTCTATCAAATAACTGACTTGACTCTTCATTTATTTCTTTCCATTCTTCCTCTCCCTCTCCTTCTTTTCTTTCCACTTCTCAAGTTAGTCAAATCTGTTAGAAAAATTTTTGAACATTAATACCATTTTTCTAACCTCTGTTATCATGAACTATTCTTTTGCATTTGGATCACAGATTATTTTTCCTAAACGTACCGTTTTTTCATTTCCGTATCTGACTTTTTTAAAAAAAGTGTTATGTCACTGCAATAATTTAATATTTGGACTTTTTAGAATTCTGGCATTTCTTTTCACCCAGGAGTACTGTCTTAATTCCAATAAGCACAAAATCACAGAGGCTCCCACTCTGATAAGGTCGTTCCAACCTCATGAAGACCAGATAAGCTCCTTAGAGATGTGTGAGCTGGTCGGCCGGTTGCTGATTATCTCCTCCTCTGCAGACTGCAGCATTTGTGTGACCGATGTCTGCTGTGCTCCTGTGTGGATCTTTGGTCAGGTAGAAGTATTGCTTCTTTATTATTCTAGTATTTACTTGACATTTAGTATGAACTTGGGCTGATTTCCATTTGAATCACATCAGCTGTTAATGTTCATTAGTCATGAAAGAACTGACTTCCATTTCTGGAGCTGTCGCTCCAGGCACCTCTTGTCCTGTTTACCATGAACCATGGTAGTTCCATCAAGTGGAGGACACCAGAGGCATGGAAAGATGGTGGCTCTGTGCAGCTCAACATATCCAGGATTCTGAGAAAAATTTCCTCTCTAAAATAAGTGAACTCCTTCAATTTCAAAAATTTAGTAAAAATACAACGTGGATAAAATTACCATGTTATTGTTAAACAGATAGATGACTATGACTGCCAAGTAATAATCAAGGTAATAATCAAAAGGAAAATTTTAGAAAAACAAACTTTCCTGTTCATCCTGGTTTACTCTTGCCAAAATAGTAATAGCGACATTTGCTGAGTTTTTCCTGTGTGCTTGGGGCACTGTTCTGAGGTGTCTACGTGAATTATCTCATGCAATCTTCACAATTGTTCATTCCATGGGGAGGAACTCTCATTATTCCCATTTCACAGATGAGGAAACAGAGGCACAGCGAGTTTGAATAAATTGCCTGAGCTCACAGAAACTAATAAGTAACAGAGTTTAACTTTTAACTCAAGCTGGCTCATTTCAGAGCTCATGCTTTTAACCCCTTCCTCCCGCACAACTAAGCTCTGATTTATACCTGCCTATGAAGAAAAATGGAAGTGGGAATATGGAAGAAAGGAACCATTTATTTTCTCACATGTATGTTGTTTCTTCCATTTGTTTTCATGGGAACTCTGCTCCTGTTCCCTTTGTGCTTTGGGGTACAAAATATTGATTTGACCTGTTACAGCCAGTACTGTTCAGACACGGTAGTGTGAGGTTACGTGGAAACCTCAATTTCTATCCGGCTGGTTGACTTGATTCTACGCAGCAGCCTCAGGCGTCTCGCATGCCGTGAGAACACGGCACATCTCTTCATGTTGGAAGACAAAGTCTGTTGTTGCTCTGTCTGTGAAGTCAGTTGATGATGTCAGCCCGTACTGAAAGAATTCTGTACAACGCTTTAGGATGTGGAGAGTGATGGTAAATCAGAAAATAATCTGAGGAGGTGGACCCATGTTTGGCCGGGTAATGTGGGAGTCTCAATGTAACACTCAAGAGCTGTGCAGTCCCTTCTGCTCTGTAAACAAGGCAAGTGCTAGACTTTTCTCAGGAAAATCAGCATCTGAGTGGGGACTCAAACGAGTGTGTGGGTAGGTGTGTGGTGAATGAGACAGAGTGGGGCACAGCCAGCATTCTGAACACCAAATGAGTTGGGAAGCTGCTTCCGGCAGTTGGAGAAGTGAACCCAATGTCGACATTGCTACATGGCCACACCACTGGGGCTCTGCTGAGGTGAGGCGGAGGTTGGAGTGACAAGTAAAGAAACAAAGCGTCATCAAGTGGGTGATGTCTGGAGGATAAGAAGTTCGATAGCAAAATAAGGGGGGTTGAAGCAAAAATAAGACTGTTCTAGGTGGGAGTGCCGCATAAACTGTGCCCACCAAACACAATCTCTACCAAATTTTATTTGAATTAAGAAGTACGTGCCAGTAAAACTGTGATTTTTATGCCTTTGATGTTTTTCCTTAGTTGTTTTGTAAAGTCCTTTGTATTTTGAAGGACTTCAGCCCCCAAAAGCCTTCAAGAAAATAGTTTGGTTCTTTTCCTTCTGTTCAAGACAGGAAAAGAGCCACCGGAGCTGGGGTAGTGTTAGAGAGCAGAGGCTGGCAAAGCTGGGACAGCTGGGTTTTCTAGTCCCTTCTGCTTGAGATTTTCAAATTTTTAAAGGATTCACTGTTATCAAGCTGTCTTGAATATGGATGCTGCTAGTCTCAAGGGGTACAGGGGTGAGGAAATGAGAAGTGGAGGAGGAGGGAGAGAAAAATGAGCAGATACTGGAAAATAGCAACAGTGAATGTCCTCAGAGTGTGTAAGAAGAGACACCTTTTCACAGCAAGACACATGGGAGGCAGATGGAAACACAGGGATAAGAAGAGACCCACGGCCGGCCCCGTGGCTTAGCGGTTAAGGGCGCGCGCTCTGCTGCTGGCGGCCCCAGTTCAGATCCCGCACCGCTTCTCAGGCCGTGCTGGGGCTGCGTCCCACATGCAGCAGCTGGAGGGATGTGCAGCTGTGACATACAATTATCTACTGGGGCTTTGGGGGGAAAAAGTAAATAAATAAAATTATAAATAAAAAAAGACTCAATTATTTAAAAAAAAAAGAGAGACCCAATTAGTAAATTTAACTAGGGTCAGAACAATTTTTAGTGAACAAGCTTGATTTGTACAGTCTAGTGACTTCTGCCCTATATTTGAACGAGGCTTTTGTCTTTTAGTTGAATTAATTCTGGTCTAGCAGTTATAAAAACAGGAGGAGAGCAATAATGTATTTTAATTTCCTATGTTAAAACTTAATTTTCTAATCACATGCAGTCTGATTAAAGTATTTAAAATTTAATGCAATGTGATTCTATACATTTCATGAAAGAAGTTTTTTTTTTTTTTTAAGTAACTGTGAATCATTTTTCAACATAGCTGTTGATGTGAGGTTGCTTTTCAAGTTAGATTTTTAAAAGTAAGTGGTGTGGTATGTCTATTTCTAGAGTTAGAGAAATAGGAATAGAGATGATTTATCCCAGGAAACTGTCAGAAGATTGTGGTATAAAAAGAAATTAGATGATGTGTTCACTTCTTCAGTGCCCCTCCTCAAGCAGTGACCACAGTTGTACTAGGGGGCCAGTGACTTTGTGCCTATTCACCCAGTGTTAAACATTAAAAGATTCCATCCAGATTTCTTGCTTCTCTTGAAAAAGAATATATGTCATACTCTGAGAGTAAGTGTAACATGGGTTCTCTCTAATTCAGTGTGGTCCCCACTTTCCCTATTGCCTCTCAACACTGATGCTGAATTCCATTTGCTATTTATCATCTTATATGAGGCTTGATTCACTCATTGACATATCTTCCTGGCCTCTGTAGTCATTTTACTTTGCAAACGCTTCAGACAAGGTTATCAGTTTGTAGGCCAGTCAGCAATCCTGGGGATGCCTAATGTTCCCCTCGTATCACATAACATATCCCCTCACGTCCCCTGTGTTCCCTGGTGCATCCCTCTGTATACAATGTGACTTCACGTAAGACCAGGAAATTAGATGTGTATTTAAAACATAAAATACTTTGTCAATGGGATATTTTGATAGATGGATACGTATTAAGAATTGTAGCCAAGATCTGTGAAAACCATTATTATCTGGGAAAAAAATGATCAATAATTGGACTGGCTTTTGAGATTCTTTTAGGGAAATAAGCTGCAAAGAAAGTAGTTGTATGAAAAATTAACTCTGATAATTCTTCAGCAAAAGCTTTGTTTTTCTTTTTAGTAAATATACATGTTGCTATTTGGGATTTTAAATTAGGAATGTCAATTTTTTTGTAGTTCTTTATTATCTTTTCAGAGAATTGTTTTTTTTCATGTGACATATAAATTTCTACCTTTATTAAAGTTACATGTATATATCTCATCACTCTTATAAGATTGTAAGTTCCTTGAGGACAGGAACCATGTTTTTTTCATTTTTTGTGTTCCCAGGGCTTCAGTTAGTAGTATAGCATATAAATATTCAAAGAAAATAAATTTCATAAAAATAAAATAAATCTCCTTGTTTTTTCAGGCAAAGCATTGGCAAATTGAAAACTGTTTTTCCCTTCCTAAAAGAGATACTAATTTAATGCAAAGTGAGATTCAAGAAGAAAGCATAAAGGAAATTCCTTCACTTTCTAAGGAGGAATCATGTTTAGACCCAACAGAACATTCTCCACTTGATAAAAAAAATGAAGATGACTCAACATACAAGTAAGTAATTTTAAGTGTTACCTGGATGTCAACTGGAGTCTAGATAGGACCTAGGTAAGATTGCCTCAAACTTTTTTCTGTGCTCTGTGGAATGTCCAATGACTACCTTGAGATTTCTCTAAAATTTTGGAGATTGGTAGCCATGTGTGTGGCAGGGGGAGAATTTATGTTCTCAGGGTTATATCTGGTTCTTATTTCTTGCCTCTATTGAATTCTTGATTTCTATTCAGTGTCTTCTAGTCTTTTGTTTCTGCTCTATCATCAACCTAATTGTGGAAATTAGCTCCATTCCTCAAAAACAATGTGTGTATGTATGCATGTATGTATGTAGGTATCTATCTAAGAATGTATGTCATATTCTACTTCTGGTTTTGGTAAGGTGCGCAGGGGTTTATATGACAGAAGTTCAATGAGCTTAGCTTTGAATATTAAACACAATTCTCCTTTTAATGCTTCTAGCCTTTCCTTCATGTTGTTCATGCATTTCTTCTCTTAACATCACTCAGCTAGATCCCATTTGTACATTCCTCTTTCTCTCTAATGCCAGGCAGTTTTAGTTATACTAAAACTATGTTTCCTATACTCTTACTAACCCATGCTCTCATAATTTCATCTTTTGCTTTAAACAACTTTTTTTTGAGAGGATGATCTTTTTCATTGTATTTTCTTCAATACAAATGGATTTTTTTTTACCATGTGCATATATTACATTTTTAGGTTTACAGAAAAATTGCACAGAAGGTACAGAGATCCTACAGACCCCACCCCTCACATACACAGTGTCTTGCATTAGTGTGATACGTTTGTTACAACGGATGAACCAATATTGATTTTTTTTTATTAACTCAATTCCATAGTTTACATTGAAGGGGTCCAGTTGAGGGTTCTTTGATGACCCCACTCAGGGACCTCCGCATTGCACATTTCCAAATTCATGCACTCTTTGGCTGATCTCTTGTGGCTCAACCCCAGCAGCTGGGTTACTTTTGGTTAATACACATCACAGTGTTTTTTTGTCATAGATCCCTCACACTGGCAGACATTCCGTCTTGCACCCCTCCTCTTGGGTTAACTTTTCCTTGGCCAATAGGAAGCTCACTATCCTCGCCACACCACACACAACCTGCTCCCTGGTTGCCCCCTCTGTCCCTGCTGTCTTGGGTAGCTCTAGGCATAGCTTTTGGCCTGTAGACTTTCTCAGGTATTAAAGAGTCACTGGTCTACTGCGTCCGTCTAATGGTTACCCCAGGGAGCATACATTAAACTCTTTTACTGGTCTTTGTGAATGGAGGCTAGACCTGAAGGGGAAGCTTCCCTCCTCTCCCGTGGGAGTGGGACTCCATGCACACCTACAACTCTCTCCTCTCTCATCTTATTGCATCTTAGGTCTGTTTGTATCCTGGAGTGGTGGTTGGCCTGTGTGCTACCAGGTCGGTTTTGGAGCTACTTCTTTGGCTTGTGGAAGGAATCTAGCACCTCACTTTGGAACGTGGGGATACTTTTTACCTCTTAATTAATTAATGATTTTGCTTTCAGACGTTTTAGACCTCTGAAAGGGAGATAGAAGAAACAATTCCCCTTTCAACATCCTGTTACACTAAATTACGCTTTGGTATTTGTTCTTCCATTTCCTTGAATTATGGCTTGCTGAAATGTCAAGTAGCATTTTACTTTCAGGCAGAAGGATCTTTTCAATTTAGAAATATAGCGTGACCAATCCTGTACAATAATAGAGTGCTGGGAATGGGAAGACTTTAGATATGATAAAATGCCCCCACCCAGCCACTCAACTCAACTTTACAAATCAAGAAATAAAGGTACCCCAGGGTAACACAGACAGATCATTGTTTCTCTTCCTGTCACACTCCTAGAAGGCGGAAGGCAAATGTTACAGATTCCTATTTAAGAGTATTTCAGCCAATATACTAATTTCCCATTT
The DNA here is from genome assembly GCF_020826845.1 of Diceros bicornis minor. Classification (NCBI taxonomy): domain Eukaryota; kingdom Metazoa; phylum Chordata; class Mammalia; order Perissodactyla; family Rhinocerotidae; genus Diceros; species Diceros bicornis. The sequence goes on from NC_080754.1 coordinate 54,058,762, forward strand.
CCTATGACAAACTCAGTTATTCTTTTTATTTAATCAGCCTTTCCTTAGATTTAAAATTGGCAATTTGAACTGCTTACTTCTTTCCTGACTTCTCTCTCATCTTATTTCATGTCTGGTTGTTCCTTGACTTTTTATTTGTATTATGAAAATTAGTGCTGATGTGTATGTTCTTAAATTCACAGATATCTCTTAAAGCTAGAGCTTTGTATTCTGCCAGATTAAATAATAGTACAGTGGAGTGATCCTCTCATCTTGGCTATAAGTTTCTGTAGGGCTTGGGGGAAATTTCCAGTGGTAAGAAGCAAAGTTATCTCTATTGTACTGTATCTTTTCACATGACAATACATCAAAAGTACCTGTGATCTGTAAAATTTTTGTCTTCATCTAGTTCAGATGACTGGAATGAAATAATTTTAAGACCTTGTAGTAATGAGATAGTACAGAATAATGTCATTTTGGAATTATTGAACTAATTGAAAGAAAAAGGTTAAAAATGTATCCTCAGAATTGAGTGGGCAGGTACATCCCTCACTTTTCCCAGGAACATGACCAGGAATCCTATGTGGAAAACATCCAAGTGCAGTATCATTGTCAGTTGTAAAATGTCCTTCGTGGCCTCCATCCAACAGTGAAGAGATTACAGATCATTTTCTCCCTAAGAGAATATTACTCTGAAGAAGGCGCCCTACTCCTAGTCAGATTAGTAAATCCAAGGAGAGAATCATGCCAGTTCTTGTCCCTAGGCAAAAATATGACAGAAATAATAAATATATGAAAGACTTTAGAGAGACTACGGAGGAGAAGCACACTTGGTGAGTGTGTATGCAGGTGGGGATATGTTTAGATGGAGGGGAAAAAACAGTAAGAAAGATAGAGAAGCAAAAAGAAAATCAGTGAAAGATGGAAGAAGCAGGAAAAATGAGGGGAAAACTTAAATGATTTAAAGCTATGTTTCCATCTCAACTCCTCAGTTTCTCTTTCCAGGATAAAAATCTTGGCATATATTATCTTCTGGCTTATACATAAATACCAGGTTTCCATAATACTTAAGGTATTTTATAGTATTATCTGTGAGAAGTAGGTAGATGGTAATATGTCATCTTCAATTTAAGTCCTGGGGAGATGATGATAAATATAGAATTTAAGAGAGTAATAGGAAGTCCTAATGCTAAGTTAACAATTGATACAGAGAATAGATTTTTCCCTTTCTCAGGTTCTGCAAAAATCAAATTACTATTAGAAAATGGGAAAAAAAAAAAAAAAACAAGGAAGAAATAAATTAAAAGATAAAATAGGGAACAAAAACCACAATGGACTTTCATTTTTCTCAATTTATAACAATATTTGGTTTCTGGGCTCAGACAAATATTCTAATCTAAAAAAACTATAGATAAAATGAATGATTTAGACAACATAACCTTAGGATATTTCTTTATTACAAAAATAATACATGTTCATTAGGGGAAAGTTTGGAAGTACAAATAAGGAAGAAGACAAAGATGAAAAATCACCTGTAGCAAAACTATTGCTAGCACGTAGGCATTTTGCTCTCCGGGTTTGTTCCGGGCATACTTAGGCAAATGAACAAATGTCCATTTTATAAAAATAAAGTCTTGGTATGCATAGTTTACAACCTGTTTCATCACGCAAAAAATACACAGTACATTTCCGTACTAATTAATATGAGTGTCCACAGACACCAGCATTCGTAATGACTCCCTAGGAATTTGTTATGTAGCTTTTTAACCATTCTCTTCTTTTCGAGCATTTAGACTGTTTACCAATTTTAACTGGGAAAATATTTCTTTAAATAACTTGCATGCACATGTGTTAGAGTACCCAGCTGAATTCATCATTAGAACAAATTCTTTGAAATAGAGTTGCCAAGTCAAAAAGTTTAAAGGCCTTTAGGTTGGGTCATCTTTCTAAATTGCTATCGCAACGTGTGTGCTCCTCCACCAGCAGAGTATGGAAATGGCTGCCTCTGCACCAACACAGGGTGTTGTCGTTGTCTTAAAACTGTTGCCATGTTATCTCATCCTTGTTTGAAATTGAATTTTTTGATTATTTGTGAGAGTGAACATTTTCCCCTATGTTTATTAATCTTTAATAAATCAATAATGAACATGAAAGGGGTATTAGAAGTCTACTAGACTACTTCCTATTGCATCCTTAAGAGAAGCACATCCCAGCCTCTTCTTGAATAATTCCTATGGGATGCACTCACTGTCTTACAGATAGCCTTCTCTATTTTTACCACTCTTTATTATAGAATGTCTCTAATGTTAAGTCAAATATATCCATTTGTAGAACTCTCTCATTGATCTTCATTCTTATTCTAGGGCAACAAAGAGCAAGTCTACTCCACTTTCTATTATCTGACACATTTCCCTTTGGCTACCATTAAAAAATTGCTTATGGGGAAATTGCTAATTATTAGAAATCAGTATAAAAGAATCAGATGGGAAATGAAACAGAAATTTCCATTAGTTTCTCAGTAAGTTTATGTAGGCAGAAAGCACACTTAAAATTAATGTTTCTTTCTCTAGACATGAGAAATTATTATGATGTTCTAAATTCCATATTATTGTTAGGAGAGAACTGATATTTAGTATTATTTATATGTTGTTGATTACCTAATTATTCTGCCAGTAGATCTCATGTGAGAAATTAAATTAGAAAATCTATGGACAGCTATGAGAAAAAATATACAAAATATTAAAATCTCATTTTAAATCAGGCCTTATATGACATAAAATGCTTGGAGGATTGACAGTCTACTTTTGCCAACAATCTGTGGCAATATCTATCCAATGCCCATGTATGCCAAATGAAAGTCTACTCAATTTTTGAAATTTAATTCTTAAAATACTAGTATAGCAAATCATTATTTTTGGAAGTGCCACATCTTACTTTATTTTATTTATTTTTTTTTTGGTGAGAAGGACCAGCCCTGAGCTAATATCCAATGCCAATCCTCCTCTTTTTTGCTGAGGAAGACTGGCCCTGGGCTAACATCTGTGCCCATCTTCCTCTACTTTATATGGGACGCTGCCACAGTGTGGTTTAACAAGTGGTGCGTCGGTGCACGCCAGGGATCCTAACCGGCCAACCTCAGGCTGCCGCAGTGGAGTGCCGCGCACCTAACGGCTTGCGCCACCAGGCCAGCAGCACATCTCCTTACTTTTTTTCTGATCATGCTGATAGTTCTCAGGAGTATTAGAACTGGCTGTAGCAGGTGTTGGAACTCCCTGATTTAAGAGGAAAATATTGTATTATTCTTGCTTAAAGTGATGATAGCCAATTCTTGTTGAGCTCTTACCATATTCCAGGCACTATTCTAAGGTCTTTTTGTGTTTAACTCATTTAATTGTCACTGTAATCCTTGGAGATTGCTACAGTTATGATCTCCATTTCACGACTAGGAAAGCAGGGTAGAAAGGAGGTAAGTGATTTGCCTGATGTCAACCAACCAGCAAGAAGAGAACCAGGAATACCAAAGCAGGCATTCTGGCCCCAGAGTCAGTACACTCTGCCACTACTCTATACTGTCTGTCCAACAAGTACCATGTGACAATATTGAAAATTTATTGGTTTCTGAATCAAGTGATGAAATATTTTGTCAACTACCTACTATGTGTAAGCCACTACTCTGGGCACTTTCACTTTCCTTTACAAGTGCCTAGTAGGGCACTTGGGGATTTGTCACACATCGTTCCTCCCTGCTACTTCCAGAACCGAGAGATGGGAGATTAGTTAGAGCCTTTCCTTCTCATAGAATTGACGGCAGGGCCACCAGAGCCCACAGTAGGCCCGCTTCCTATAACACTGTATAAGATATTTGTGCAAAAAGTTTTAAACTGCATCTTAGCCCTTTATTACATTTTTCTTCTTCTTTATCTCCATCCATTAGGAATATTGGAATCTTAGGAATATTTACCTCTTTCCAGTTCCCTGTACATTTTCATAGTAACCACTCCCCCAAATGTCAAATGTCTATGGAAAGGAAGCAGTAGGTTGGCCTTTGAAGATGAAGTTGATTCCACAGTCTAGCTGTTCATAGAACTGCCCTTTGTCTTGGAGCTTTATCAATGGAGCTCTATTTCTGAGGCAGTCATCCAAGAAGTGCAATTTGTTGGGATTACCAGGAGATTCTCTCCTACTCTTTGTCTACCTCTTTTTCTCCATGGATTAAACTCTTTAGTGGAGATAGGCAAAGTCTTTTGTTTATACAAAAGATATTCAATTTAAATACCACTGGATGAGAAAGCCAGAAAGCAAATGGTCTAAAAGCAAGAAAGAGTTCAGGGTGATTTGGGAAAAAATCAAGGTCTGGTGTTAACTAGTCCAAAGATAGACCTCCCTACTTCTAGGTCTCCCTCAACCTTTTGCACCTTAGTTTATATCAATAATACTTTTCTGGGGAAAAGTGTATTTGTATCCTAATAATTGCAAGGCCTAAGTGTACCATACTCTACCCTTCTTGCATCCACCACCAATTCTTATTGTTACAGATTCTTTTACCATCTTAAAATGACTCTCTAAGGATACCATCATTCTTGTCTTCAAAGTCCAGATAGTGGCTAAATAATATGTTTTTATTCATAGGAAATGGCATATTATGAGGGAGGCCATTCCAGTGTGATTTGGGGAAAAATTGCCACCTGCCCTCAGTCTTTTCAATAGCAAAGATTTTCTAAAAAAAAAAATCTATAATTCCAAGTAATTTATGTAGATACTCCCCCCAATCAAGGAAGTAGAGCTTAACACCCCTCCTCATCCACCTTAAGTGTGGGCTGTGCGTGGAAACTTGCTTCCAGAGAGTAGCGTATAGAAAGGAGGGAAAAAGTAGCTTTGCGGTGCAGAAACTGCGCAAGCACAACCTTGGTGGATGATAAGGTCAACATCGACAGTGACAAGTCAGGTTGATGGCATGTACCCTTGATAAGCTGTAATGAGAATAGCACTTCATTTCTGTTGTCTTCCTCCCAACAACCCATAACCCCCGTCTAACAATAAGAAAATGTCAGACAAACCCACATTGAGGGACATTCTACAAAAAATCTGACAAGTGTTCCTGAAAACTGTCAAGGTCATGAAAAACAAGGAAAGTCTGAGAAACTGTCATAGAGCAGAGGAAACTAAGGAGTCAGAAAACTAAATGTAATATCCTGGGACAGAAAAAGGACAATAGGAAAAAACTAGGAAAATCCTAATAAAATATTGAGTTTAGTTAATAGTAATGTACCAATATTGATTTCTTAATTGTGACAAATGGTAATACAAGATGTTAACAATAGGGAAAATAGGGTGAGGGGTATACCAGAACTCTGTACTAGCTTCACAACTTTTCTGTAAATCTAAAATTACTCTAACATGAAAAGTTTATTTATGTATAAAAAAGCAATCGATAAATTGCTACTTTAAGCTATATAAATCGCATCCAATATTAACTTTGAGATACATAGACTTAGTTTCACATGTATTGATATTTTAAACTCTTTTGAGTTTGGGAGATACAGTCAAAATAGAGCCGAGGAAAAGGAAGGAGGGAAATTAACATTTATTGAATGCTATTATTTATTAGACATATCACTGAAAGTTCATCCATCTTATCTCCTTTAAAAACCAGAGTAAGAATCTCATTATATAGAGAGAGCAGGAAATTGAGGCTGAGTGTATAGGAAACATCTCAAGGTTCTACAGCTATCAGATGTAGCAGCATTGGGAATAAAAGTTAGATGGTGGGAGAGCAGTAATCATAAAGGGCAAAGAAAGGAGGCAAAAGGGAGATAGCAGGCCACATGGCTCTCAATGATTTTGTGAAAAATGGTCTGATGCTCCCAAGAGAATAATAACATTTTTTGGCAACACACCTTGTAGGTGAGTATTGAAATTGAAGTCTATGACAGTGAACGTTAAGTATATTTGAGACCATTTCTTGTTTTCTGACCGGAATTATATACAGCTATATAATGATTTCACTCCCTATGTTATATTGATAAAGACTTTTTCCATGGATTCAAGCAAATCTAAAGTTTTCTTATACATTCATGTGACAAGCCTCAGAAATACTGAACTTTTTTGCATTTTGGATACCATAAGTGAAGATCCATTCCTAACATTGGATGAAAGAGTTTTTGACACATACCACTAATGGCTCATATAATTTACACACTGGGCAATGATAGTATGTGTTTGTGTAAAATTTTCTTCTGGTTTGTCTTTTCTCCGACCTTTCTATTAGTATGAGGATAGGATCTTTGTTTAACTAGCCTCCCAGCCTCTCTGGCTGTCATCCTTTTTTATCATCATCCAGCTAGCAGGCATTTTATTCAAAGATATGGCTTGATTACGTAAACAGTCACTACTTAGGTCCACAGGTTAGAGATGTTTTTTGTCAAAGTAAGATATGTATTTACAGCTAGAAAGTGTCTGTTCATCCTTTGTGGTTAATATTTTATTTCATCACGAATTATTTTCTTCTAGTGTCAGACCATCAGAAGTCATAAATTTAGGTGTGAAATATAAGGAAAGAAATATCTACAAGAAAAAAACCCATAACTTTTACAATGGTGAAGTTATAGAAAAATCTTCCAGTAAGTAATCACTGTTGATATATTTTTATAGTGTTATGATTTTATGGATTGTTATGAATACGACAAATAGCTACTCTCTGTGCCAGGAATGTTGGTATTCCATAATAAACATGAAGGTAAGGTCCTGTGATCTCCATTTAACAAAGGAGGAAAGTGAGGCTCAGAGACTTTATGTGACTTGTCCAAGGCTGCACAGCATACAAGTGGCAGAAGTGTAAGATCTAAGCCAGAAAACACGTGTAAGGGACTCACTACAGATCCCAAAATAGAGTTAGCACAGGATGTTAATTCTTTCCCATAAGTGTTTAAGAGCTGAAAATAAATAAAAACTATTTCTGCTCTCAGGAAGCCTGAAGCCACACAGAACAATGTATTAGTTTAGTTTTTGACTGACCAGAAAAAGAACTATTAAAAGAGTAATTGAGGGGCCGGCCCAGTGGTGTAGCAGTTAAGTTGCGTGCTGTGTTTCAGCAGCCCAGCGTTCACCGATTGGGATCCTGGGCACGGACCTACTCATCACTCATCAAGCCATGCTGAGGCAGTGTCCCACATAGAAGAACTAGAAAGACATACAAGTAGGACATACAACTATGCACTGGGGCTTTGGGGAAGAAAAAAAAAAAAGTAAAAAAGGAGGAATGTTGGCAACAGATGTTAGCTTAGGGCCAATCTTCCTCAAAAAAAAAAAAGCTACTATAAAATCTCTAAAAAGAACAGTAATTGAAACAAAAGACTTGTTAGCATACCGAAGTGTATTATTTAGAACTGTAGTGAGCATCATTTCCGAAGCTCCATCATATAATGAGGATATTTCACTCACTACAAATCTTTTTTTACCTTATGTCCATGGGAAAGCTGCACTTTCATAAAGCAGATATATTAATTTTAGAGTTTCTGTTGAAATTTTGCTGTCAAGGGTATATCTTTATTTGCTAACATTCAAAGCATATTTATAAACTAATTGACTCCATTAGGGTTTTTGTCTGGATTACATAAGATATTATATATAAAGCACTTAGAACAGTGTCTGGCATATTATAGAAACTCAATATAATTTTATTAATAATGTTATTATTATTACACCTTGGAGCACGGGCTTTGGAGTGATACACACTTGAACTTAAATCCAAGGGCTGCTATTTACCAGCTCATTAAACTCAGGCAAGTTATTAAAGCATCCTGAGCCCCAGTTTCCTCATCTGTCGGAAGGGCATAATGATATTTTACAACTTATGAAGATTTCTCTTTTGATTTGACATAGCACATTGGTTCTCAAAGTGTGTTCCCTGGCCCAGAAGCATCAGCATCACCTGGAACTTACTAGAAATGTAAATTCTGGGGCCCCATCCCAACTCTACTAAACCAGTCACAGGGGTGGTGCATAGCAGTTGATGCTTTACAAGCCCCCCAGTTGATTCTGAGCCCTGCTCAAGTTTGAGAACTGCTGACATAGCACATGACTTCTCCCATAGCAGCTACTGAATACATTTGTTTACTTTTCCTGGATACTGAGCCATCACGGAGACAAAAGCGCAGTTCCTACCTTCACAGAGCTAACAATCAAACAAACATAAAATCAATCTTGAATTAAGCTTTTGTAGATTTCTATTCCATTTTCCATTTATCCCATGAAGCAAAAAGAAAACTTTTTTACTGTGTCCAAGACTTTGCTTTTAAGGGCATGAGTGAAAGAGCTTTCCTCTCCATCATCTCCTGTGTGCATAGTAAACACAATAACACAGCTCTGCTCTACATTTTAGCAAAATGAAAAAGTACCTGCAAGTTCAAAATTTTAGAGATGTTGTTAAATCCTAAAAAAAATAGATTCCATCTCACAAAGGATACAACTTTCTTGTAGATAAAAGAGAAACTGGAGCTTTTCCAAAACTGCAGAATACTCATTTTCAAGGGAAAATAGCAAAAGAATGCAAAATAAAAAATAAATGAACGGGGAGCTTTGAGTTCCTTTTGGTCCCTTTGAATAAAAGGACCATGGATTTATCTTGAACAGCTGTGTTTATAGGGTTTGCTGATCACTGCAGCTATCCTAGCTGAGGAACAGGAAGGTTACATTTTAAAAAGTTAACTTGGAAATGTACTGACTCCTTCTGAGGAATTAATGATATTGTACTTTTTTCTCTCCTCCCCTAAAACCTGCTGTTGTGAAGGCATGTTTCGGTTATTAAGCATTGGAGCCCTGAAAGAGCTGCCTGCAGTGGATAAACCGGCTTTTCTTCTAGACCCTGAGAAATACTTTAGGAAAGAGCCAGAGGAGGAGTGTCCCCCAATTCCAGAGCCTCCGTCACTTTCTGAAAGTAAGTCCTCAGCCATCATACACTTCCATCACCTCTTCCTGTGAAACTCAACCAATTAATAAGGTATGAAAGCATGAAAGGAACACATGTTTGCCTTGTAGGTTGCAGTGAAATGAAGTGTGTTTTGACTGTTAAGATTTATAGCTCAGCTGCTGATCTCTGCTCTCAGAAAGGACAGCCAATAGGCTGGAATACATAAAAAGGATATTTTTATTTTGTCACTTTTCCGAAGTCAGAATGCCATGAATATGTAGTATGAGTCTGCCATGGATGAGACCCCCTTCCCCTAAATAATCGTAATTTTCAAAACTGATGCCAGAGAAAGAGACATCGTAAGATTGCTTTAGAACAGAGTCTCTGACAATCTGGTTTTGTTCTTTTCATGTGAAACGCTATAAATAGAGGCTACTTAAAGCGTATTGTCTTCGAGCCTTCCAGCTGCAGTGCTGGGCTAATATGATGAGAGGACACGAAAGCTTCTAGAGAGTACACGTGCACGGTCTCTGAAGGTTTGGAAATAAGATGTGCAGAAGAATGCTCTGGTTTTCAGATGTTTATAGGCTTCGGAATGTCTAAGAATTTGAAGAATAATTTCTGTACAAAAATCCTACCTGCAAAGAGGGGCCCTACGGGAGCGCAGGCAGCACAACCCCGTTCTTAGTGAGGCACTCAGAAAGCATATGGACCCTGTGGGGAACTCATTTAGAACAATTAATGAAAAGTGCAAGTTTTCAACTTGTAGCAATCAAAAGATGAGATCTGCACTTGAACCATCTGAGATCTGTGGTTTCTCAACTTTTCAAATCCGCTGAGGCGGGGGGTTCAACATCATCCTTGAGAAATCGTAACCCTTGTAGCATCCTTTATGTCCACACTTGGGCGCGTTGAAGTCTTTCATCTTTGCTGGGTTGCTTACGAAATGAAAGAGCAGCTGGTCAACAATTTTTTGAAATTTTACTTGTGAGCAAGGCACAGCTGTCATTCCTCATCGCAGTCGTTTCCAGTCTAATTCTTATCAGCTTCTTTGCCATTTCTCAGAGTTTCTCTTTTCTAAATTTATAATCATCTCTTTGCTTTTATAAGGGTCATGTATTATTTCTGCTCATTACTTTTAAAAACACAAATCCATAAACGTTAGGGCTGTAAATAACCATTAGTGCATCTGAGACGGGCTTTCGGTCTATCAGCCTATTGTTTCTTCCCCAGGGTGATTCATCTTTAAGAATAAACATGGGGAGTACTTATCTTGTCCTCTTGAGTCACAGACGGAAGAGAATCTGGGGGACAGACAGGAAGAAAAGATCCAGAGAGCCAGAACAAAGTGTAAAGACAGTCCAGACACGGAACATGCACACAGGCAGAAACCAAGATGGAGCAAGAAGTCAGAATGGAGGCAGAAGGAGTAGGCGGCAGGGAGCATAGACGCTGGAGAGCAAGGAAGTGGGAGAGCTCACCAGTGAGGGCAGCAGACACCTCTCCTCAGCCCTGGGAGCCCCTGCTCGTGTGAGGAACCTTGTGTATTCTACAGCAGGAGAATTCTCCCTCATCCACAGATGAAGTCTTCTTATGGGCAGGGAATGTGTGTGTGGGGAGGTGGGGGTGGATCGCTGGATGGAGAAACCTAAAATACCTAAAAGACTCATACATTTTCAAAGAGAACTTTTTCTTCTGGATTTCTTACTATAAAATCTTCCTGTAATTTCCACAGAGTTTTTAAAAGATGTTTTCTCTCTTTTGCTTTTTAATTTTCTGCTTCAGCTTTTGCTCCCTTTTAAATATTTCCACTCACCTGCCTTCTCTGCAAATGAAAATAGTTCCTTCTTATAAAAGTTTCACCAACTTGAGAGAGAGACAGATGCAAACTATTGAGGACAATGAAATGGATGACACATGACACCACAGAAGAGGTTCTGTGGAGGCACCAAGAAGTCAGATTGATTCTGGCAGGGGCACAAGAAGGCATGTAGAGTGGAGGTCACATCTGAGCTGGAACTTAAGATGAGTAGGAGTTCAAAGGGTAAGGCAGGAGAAAAGGAAGTCAAGATCAAGGCAATAACCTGAGGGAAGACACATCAGGGATGAGGCAGGGCGGAAGCCCAAAAGATTCCAAGTTGGCCGCAATGGGTGACTTCAGATGGAAAGAGATTCCTTCATTCATGTGAGTAGAGGTGAACCAGAGTGAGCGGAGTTTGGAATGTGTTGAGTTTGCTATTTAGAAATAAAGATCTGGAGGATGGGAGAGGACTGTAACGTCCTCTGCATAATATCCTAGAGTCTTCAGCTAGCAGACACTGAAATAATGTTTGCTCATTTGTGTGTTTAAATGCCTGCTCTGTGCTAGCCCCTGTGCTGGATGCTGGAGACACAGAGCTAACATGTAGAGGCCCAAGCCTTGAAGTCTAGTTGGGGAAAGAGACAGATAAAGAAACAAATAATTATGTTTTATAACAAGGGCTATGATAGAGATAAGCACCGGGTACTGTGTGACCACGTGGAAATTCATAAACGGTTTTTCAGCGAAATTGGATTATGCCTGAGCTGGATATTAAAAGTTAAGTTGATGTTAGGTAAGAAAAAGAAGGGGATGGTATTTCTGGCAAAGGAGTAGCATATGGAAGTGTAAGGTTGTATGAGTGACATGGTTTGCTAAGGGAGCTATGTGTGGTTCCAAATGGCTAGGTTCTAGAAGGGGCATGATGAGAATTAAGGCTGGGTAGGTAAATGGGGGCCAGATCATGGAGCACATAGTATACTATGCAAAGGATCTTGGCATTTATTTTACCAGAATGAGGAGCCACTGGAATGTTTTAATCAAGTATCCCGAATTATCCCACTTTATCTCCTCTATTAGTCCTTCAGTTCTTATATCTCTGTGTTATTCTTTTAGTGATTACTCTAGAGGTTACAATACTTTTTCCCGTGCTCTTTATTCCTTCTTCTGGCACTGGGCTTCCATCTGAGATCGTTTTCCTTCAGTCTGAAGAACTTCCTGCAGTATTTCTTATAATGTAGGTCTGCTGGTGAACAATTTTTCCAGCTTTTATGTGTCTGAAAAATGCATTTATTTTATTTTGATGTTGGAAGGATATTTTCACTGGGTTTGAAACTCTAGATTGTAGGGATGTTTTTTTCTTTCCACTCTTTAAAGATAACATCTCATTGTTTCCTTGCTTCCATAGTTCCTGTTTAAAATTCAGCTCTTAATATTGTTGTTGCTTTGGCTGCTTTAAAGACTTTTCTCTTTATCCTTGGCATTTAGCAATTTTATCATCATGGCTATATAACTGCTTTTAAACCCATGTAATCAGGTCTCAATTTCAGATTTGATATATATATTTTTCAGTTCTATAATGCCACTTGAGTCTCTTTTATATAGATTCTAATTCTCAGTTGAAATTACTCATGTTTTCATCCATTTTGTCTAAATTTTCTCTCTGTTTTCTTTAATGTATTTATAATAGTAATTTTAAAGTCCTGGCCTGCTAATATCACCATCTGAATGATCCTTGGGTCTGCTTCTAGTGTCTTTTTTTTCCTCTTGATTATTGATCACATTTTTCTTCTTCTTTGCAAGTCCTGTAATTTTTGCACAATTTTTTATTGTATGACAGAAATTATGTATAAAAGATCTATAGATACTGAAATTAATGTTATTTTCTCCTGGAGGTAATTCACCCTTTCCTTGGTTCGGCAGAGAGCATGGAAGGCTGATTGTGTTAATCCAATTAGGAATTGAGCTTGGTCAGTGCTGGTTCACAGCTTCAGTTAGACTTAGTCCACTTCTGATTTCAAATGTCTATTTGTTTTAGGCCTCTCTCTTCAGCGGGGTATTGTCTCCTAAGTACTGCAAGACTGCAGGAAATGTTACTCTGACTCTCCAGTCCAAGCCACAGTCTCCCACACCAGCCCAGCACTCAGAACACATCCTGGGGGGACACTGGCCGTAGTTATGGAATTTCTCTAAATTCCAATACATCTTACCAGCTCTTATGGTCATAAAAAGCTCTTCTGCTGTTATTTTCCCTTAGAATAATCTCTTTGTTTCTATGGCAAGCCTATTCCTTAACAATGCCCAGACATGATAGATCCCCAGAGAGAAGAAAATCTTTATCAGTCTTAGTTCATCTAAGAAGGGCTCTACTATCCCTGGAATTGTAATTTGATAATTGTTGCTTCCGTAGCCCTCTGATGGCTTTATTATTTCTGTAATTTACCTGATTGTTCTTTTGTTTTTTTTCTATCTGGTGCAATGAGAAGGATGACCTGCCACTACCTATTCAATCCTATCCAGACATAAAATTCCTGTTGAAATGTAAAACAAGAAAGTAACATGACCAGATTTGTTTTTTAGAAAACTTTCTGGAAACTGTGTAGCAGAGCATTATAATGGGGCTGGACTGAAGGCAGCATATTATGGTAGTGGGAACTTGTTTGCAGCCAGATACCTGCTTTTGAATCCTCACTTTGCCTTCTTACTAGTTGTTTATATCTGGATAAATTACATAAGCTACAAATTTCAGTGTTCTCACCTGTAAAATGGGGCTAATAATACCTGCTTCTTGGAGTCATATGGGTTAATTTTAGAACAATAACTAGCACTTACTCAGCATTCATTAAATGGTAACTATTATTATTTTGAAGATAAGGAGACCCTAAAAAGGAAGTAACTAATTTGAGAAATCTTAAGGAGATAGAATTTAAAGGATTATGTACCCTGATAAGAGGTGATGACATGTAACTATCAGGTTTCTAGCCTGGATAACTATGTCAAAGAAAGAGACTATCATTGAGAGAGGAAATGCAGGAGGAGAAGACGGTTTAGAGTAGTTTTCAGGATGTGCTGGGATGGAAGTGCCTGTGAGACATCTACCAAGGAAAGCGAACACTTTCCCAAGAAACCGATTGTGGTGGGAAGGAGAGACAGAAGTAGTAAAAGAAGAGCAACTACAGTCAAGACAGAGTGTTTCAGAATTAATTTTAAGTTCACTTTTTTTCTTCTGACTGTAGATGTAATATATGGGAATTATAGAGAATTGGCTAGTAAGAAATAAAGAGAACTCTAAAGAATACAGGAATAGCAGATCTAAAGTGCAGCCACTACTCCCAGGCCTGAGATGGAGGGACCAAGGAAGATGCCCACCCAAGCCAGGGCTGAGACCCAGATGGTGTTGGAGAGGGCTTGTCCCTGTCTCACCGGATGGCAAGGTGGCACAGCTGCTGCAGGTGGAACTTGCTGGGAATCTGCCCTCGGGGTGCCCAGAGAAGTCATCCGCAGGGAGGTGCTGTGTCTCAGAACTCACTGGAAAGCCATCAAGGGAGTGCAGGGGAGGCTGTTCACAGGGATGAGTCATGCTGGTGGTCCTCTGCTTGCCTCTCGGGGTGTTATGGAAAGCCAGTCACTGTGTGGTGCCAGACAGGTGGAATTCTGCTGCAAAGCCACCAGAAAGGGTGACAAGGGAAGCTGCTGGCTCTGGGCTCTGAAGAAGCCACACCTACATTGCAGGAGTCTGGAGCTGGAGAAGCCACTGAAGGAGCTTGGTACTGGAGAGGTCATGCTATAGGAGCCTGGTGCTGGAGAACCTGTGCTGCAGAAGCTGAGTGAGAGGAGCACAGCCCGCTTGGAGGAGAAATCCTGCCTCCTCCAGTGTCCCTCTAGTGCCCTCTAGTGACAGAGCTCAGCATCACACCAGCTGGTGAAGGAGAACCATTCACAGGGCTCCAGTCCATTATCACAGAGCAGGGAGCGAAGAGTGGGTTTGGAGCTGAGGGGTAATTACTGAGAACTGGCATATTATCGTCTTGCCTGGCTCTTCATGCTTTTTTCTCCACTCCTGGTCCTTTACATTATTTTGTAACCTTTGAAATCACAGTCATTATTCCTACTAAGTTATAAAGTGTTAATGGTTATGGTTGTCTTTCAAGAGAATTGCCATTTATAGAGGGAATAAAACTTGGAAGATTCAAAGCAATAATGATATAAAAGTGAAATTTTAAGCATAAACCTGGCTTCAAACCAAGGCTCTACCACTTGCTAGCTATATGACCTTGAGCAGGTCAATTAAACTCTCTGTGTCTCAGTTTCATCCATTAAAACTGGGCTTCGTATTAGTTGCCATCCTCATAATGTTGCTGTGAACACTGAATGAAATAACCATGGAAGGCCCTGAGCACAGGCCCCGCCACCTAATCAGAGTTTGATACGTTTTCTTTACTCATCTGTGGGAGATCAAGATTTGGCCACCCTGAAATATATCTCTTTACCTTAATTGTTTTCTCTGAGGGACATTTGACCTCCCCCACTACCTGCCTAAAGAATTTGACATAGTAACTCCTTCCTGGAACACATCTTCTATCTGATGGCTGTAATATAATGTAAAATAGATGTTACAATAGAAAAGGCACCAACAAGCCCATCTTATATCTCTCTGGCCACATTCTCTGGATGGCCCTGCAAGGAGTTGCCAGACAAACATTTACATTTATAAGGGAAATCTCCATTTGTAAAGGTATCTCCCTCTCTGTTTTGGGAAGGGGGTGATGGCCTCATTTCTAGAGACTTATCAATGTGGAAGTTGAGGCCTTAAATCTGCATAATAACCTTACTCTTGTTTACTGTGCTTTAGTGGTAATCTCCTGTAACTGACTCCCCCTACCCCCAACATCCTCCTTTGTCATTGGCTGAACATGATATTTAAGACGAGAATTTCTGCTATTGTGTTGAGAAACGCAGTGTCCCTGCTTTCTCCCATGTATACATGTTATTAAACTTGGTATTATTTTCTCCTGCTAACCTGTCTTGTTAATTATTTGGCCAGCCATAAGAACCTTAAGGAAAAGGGCAGAGGGAGATTCTCCCTCTCTCCCGACACATCGTATTTTGTTATTATTATTCCACTAAACAGCTCTATGACACAGGAATAATTATTGTCCCTGTTTTCTATATGAAGGGTCTGTGGCATAGACTCTGTGGCATAGGCATAAAGAGTTTAAATAACTTATCTAGTCTCACGTAGTAACAGGTGGACCCTAGATGAGAAGTATCCGTGTTGTTCAGGTGTCCATGTTATTAATATTTCTAGCTGCAGCCTCCCTTGTTCAAATAGTGTTCGAATCATATTCCCAAGGTAGCCTATTCTTACTGATTTCTAAAACCAGCCATTTGACTATTATATTACCTTTTTTTATCACTTTCATTTAAAATTGTTCATCTCCTTTTCAGGAGGATGCTGCTGAATTTAAAAATTGTTATTATAAATGAGCACTTAAAAAAATCTCAATTACAAATATATTCCCCCTCCACGCTATCATTACAGAGTCTACCTTTAGTCTCTGCACTGCATTTTACACACCTCCCTGCAGTCTCCATAATTACAGCGTATGGAAGGTTATTTGGCAATTGTATGAGGAGAGGCATTTTGCCAGACTTACTTTCAATGTTCTAAACTATCGCTTTGGAACTTGGGACAGTTTTCGAATGCTTCCTAATCCCGGGTGACATTTTCGTCTTACCTACTGGGTTTTTAATGTCCTTTTGTATTCTCTTTCTTTCCCTTTCAAGTTGAAACATCTTTCACATTCTTTCTTTAGTTTCCAACTTGTTCCTCACGGGTTCTCAAACAGCTTGAAACCCCTCTTTGATATGCCTTATTCAAAAACCTGGAAACTACTTAGAAGCATCTCTGGGTCAGTTTTTGCCAATAAATTCCCCAGAATCCATTCACATTACATCTGTAAAATCTTTAAAAGTTCCAGTGTAGAGAAAATGCTGCATTAGGGTTACCTCAGGTGAATTGTTTTATTGTTGTTTTTCTGTCAAAGACAAAATGCACGGGACAATTAAAGAGACGATTTTATTTAGGGTGTTACAATAGGGAGGATATTCATTAAAGAGGAACATCTCAAAGAAACGGAAGGAGGCCTAAGCTGTTACAGAGGCAGGTCAATCAATTTACTAGTCTTATTAGACTCATGAGGAAAGGTAGAGAGGTCTTACCTCAGAACGCGAGAGAGCAGAATGGTCCTTTGCTGTTATCTGTTTCCAGAACACAAAAGGGTGGGGGAATTTCTTAACTGTCTCTGCTTTCCAGGAGCACAGGGCTCAGGGGAAGTTCAACATTGTCTGTTCTCCCCATTTTTGTTCAAGACGAACGCCTATTGCTTATTACTGAACAACCCAGAGGTGACCATAAACCGCCAGGTGGGGCAAAGCAGGGTCTGAGAAGCAGTCTCTCAGGGATCCTTGTTGGCGTTGCTCCTGCAAAACCGGTTGAACCATATGTTGCGAGTTGGTGGCAAAGGTTGGTTGTTTTGGAGTCCTAGAGATCCTGAGAGAAAAGGATGGCTGCCAGGCAGCAGGGAGTCTGAAGAGGGATGGGGCTGTCAGGTTTCAATTCTCAGTTTTAGTTATGTGTGAGAAGAATGTGAAAAGTTAGTTTGGAGGATTATAGTCAGATATTGAAGGAAACTGAAAAAATCGAAAATCTGGTAAGAGTTGACAGTTTGTACAAGGTACGAGTCTCCAATCCAGCTTTCCGGTAGGCGTCAAAACTGGTGTTTCTGAAGAAGGGGAAGAAGTCACCTAAAACTGCCAGATGAGACAGAGTTTACATATCATTGGTAACCTGCAATTTATAAAGAGGGGGAAAATAGTTTGAAAATGGTGAACTCAGCCAGAATCTGACTACCCGGAAAGGTGTGCTAGAGACCATGCATGGTTTTCCATTGAAACACAAAATTTCTCTCTATAGTTCTTAAACTGCGGGTGAAAAATATATACCTAGGCTTTAGTAAAATCTAGTTTAGCATATCTTTGCTTTAGAATATAATCTTAAATCTAGTACCAGTAGAAAAAAGCTATCACTGATATTATGGAAACCTTGTTACTTAAATAAAACACAAAAAAGAAAGCATTTATAAATATATTCATTTTAAGTAAGAAATGAGAGATTGCTACACATGATTCACTTCAGGAAATTTTAGATAACTAAAGATCCAGAATGAGCACACAACTCAGAGGCATCTTAGAAGTAGAAATCCTTCCTATTATTTTATATCTTTGATTACATGATAGCACCAAATCGTCTTAGTGAAAGTCACACGCACAGCTACCAAAATTTGAGTTCTACAAAACAGACGTCATTAATGTGTAAAAAATATTTTTTAAAAGGTTCAACAGATGCTCCACATCATATGTCATCAAGGAAATGCAAAGTAAAACAATAATGAGATATCATTACACATATATTACAATGGCCAAAATCCAGAACACTGACAACACCAAATGCTGGTGAAGATGTGGAGGGACAGGAACTCTCATACCTTGCTGGTGGGAATGCAAAATTGCACGGCTACTATGGAAGACAGTTTGGTGGTTTTTTACAAAACTAAACATACTCTTACCATACACTCCAGCAATCACACCCCTTGGTATTTACCCAAAGGAGTTGAAAACTTATATCCACACAAAAGCCTGCACTTGGATGTTTATAGTAGCTTTATTCATACTTGCCAAAACTTGGAAGCAACCAAGATGTTTTTCAGTAGGTGAATGGATAAATAAACTGTGGTACATCCAGACAATGGAATATTATCCAGCACTAAAAATAAATGAGCTATCAAATCATGAAAAGACATGGAGGAATCTTAAATGCATGTTACTAAGTGAAGGAGGCCAATCTGAAAAGGTACAGACTGTATGCTTCCACCTATATGACATTCTGGAAAAGGCAAAACTATGGAGACAGTAAAAAGATTTAGGGAAGAGGGAGAAGAGATTAATAGGAGGAACACAGAGGATTTTGGGGGGGAAGTGAGAATACTCTGCATGATATTATAATGAGGGATATGTGTCATTATTGTCGGGGGAAGAGGGAGAATCTTCCTCTGCCCTTTCCCTTAAGGTTCTTATGGCTGGCCAAATAATCAACAAGACAGGTTAGCAGGAGAAAATAATACCAAGTTTAATAACATGTATACATGGGAGAAACTCAGAAATGAGCAACTCATCCCTCTGTCTAAGCTGCTTGCTTAAGTATTGCAGCTAAAGGCGAGGAGCATGTTGGGGGTGAGTAGTGGCCTGGGACTTCAGAGGGCAGGAGGACAATTCTTTTCGGGGTCATCTATAGATAATGTGGTCAGGGAGAGACAGAGTTTTTGATAAAAGGGGCTTGGTGCCCCTCCCATTGTAACATCTATTTTACATTATCTTTATAGCCATCATGATAGAAGATCTGTTCCAGGAAGGAGCCACCATGTCAAATTCTTTAGGCAGTTAGTGGGGGAGGTCAAATGTCCTTCAGAGAAAACAATCAAGGTGAAGGGATAGATTTCAGGGTGGCCAAATCTTGATCTCCCACAGTCCCACCTTTGAAACTAAAAGTTTCACAGTCCTTTTGAAACTTAAAGAAGTTTCATAGTCCAGATGCTGAGTTGGTAGATTGTTTCATCTCACTGAACACATTTCTTCGTCCTGATAATAGATCAGTTCAATTAAGTTCCTTTTGGAAGGTGGTGATGCAGGTGGGCTCTCAAGGTTACGCCTATATTGTGGAAGCAAGCAATCAAGTATTTAATAGAAGCATTTCTATAAAAGAAAAACAAGGTTAATGGTTGGAGCAAGTTGTAAAGTAGTTTTTGAGTTCAGAGGACAGCCAGTGAAGAAGAATTTTAGATGTCAGCGTCAAAGCATCTTTTGCAGTTTAAAATGTCTCGGATGGTGTCGTCAGGTCATCTCAAGTTTATATCAAGTCCATCAGCTTTAGTTTGTAAGGCTTCAGGAAAAAGGGCAGGTTCAGTTCTCAGTGATTTCAAATGAAAATGATGGAAAAAATCAAAAACGTTAGTTTGGATATCTGTAGCCAGGTATTTCAGGAGACTAGAAGAAATCAGGATCCAGTCTAGTCAACAGATACAAAACAAAAACCTCAAAAGACAACAAAACTAGGATCTAATATTCGCAAATGTATACTAGAGTTTTTACTGAAATATAATTTTTCTCTCTAAAATCACCCTCATTTTTATTAAGATAGCCAAATTAAAACTAACTAGTTTGCAAAATAAGTCTAGTTCCAATAGAGTTGGCCCAATTATTTACATAAGTACAGCAAGAATAGCAATTGATCACATAGGCTCTTTTAAATCTGCTTTGCTGGAACTTTTTATAAGGAATCTCAGATTGAACTTCAAAGGCCTCTTGAGGCCAGGAAAGCCAAGCCAAGGATTTTGTCATCAGACTTTGCCTGCAATACCTACAGATTTGGGTGAATTCCTCTCCTCCGAGGTTCCCCCAAAATATTTCGAGGTTCCTTGTACCTGCCAGATAAGTGACATTCTTTACTTATCCTGGTAAGTGCTGCTTGGAACACAAGGTACCAGGCCAATATTTCCACGTGGCTTTATTCCATAAAGTCCAATCTTCATTCCTCAAAAGCTGTATGGTTATATCGCAAATGTGATGTTCCAGTCACAGCCTTGGTAATATAACCAGTGTTTCCCATTTTGTCCTGTTATAAGGAGAACAGATTCTTATTGAACTTATGCAAATAACTATATTGCCATGAAAACAACAATACTCACTTACTAAGAGTTTCCAAATTTGAGGGATCAGATAGAGAGAAAAAGATAAATATTTCAATTTTACTTACAAAAGTATCATTTACCAAATTGCTATAAGTCATAGCTAGCTCAGGAGAAAAGAGAAAAAGTTTTCCTTGAATCTGAAAAAAAACAAAACATTAAAAATTCAGCAATACTTCAAATGAAAAATCACAAAAATTATAATCATCCTTATCAGTTGGTTCAGTCCTGTGTAATCCATTCTTGATCCCAATCTTTTTGTTAGCAGCTTCATGAAGTTATCAGTCTCTCCATCAGATTTCTGTAATTTCTTACCAAGTTCAGTTTTATGATCAGAAAGTTTGTCAGAAACTTGTATTCTAGAGTAAGTGTTAAAGTCCTTTCCATGAACTTCTCTGAAGATGAAACATATTTTGCAAAAGCATTAGAGCAAAGAAATAAGTCTGTAAACAACAAGACCTCAAAATGGCAATTGACAAGGAAATTTGGTTAATTTTGTGACATACAACACTTTAAAATAATAATAACCAGAATTATGACCGATAACCAGGACAGATCAGAATTTCAGTAATGTTATACAATTTTAAAACACCTATGTCAATAACATTTACCCACATAATACCTCCTAAGCAGGCTTATCATCACTTGTCTGACAATGCTTCTCACGTAATTTAACATACTGAATAAGCCTAATAAGTTTAGTATCTTTCCCCTTGTAGGAAGAGAGCAAATTTCTTTGAGAAGTTCCAGGGCCCTTTGAAAATTCTCAAAGAAAAAAAATAAAAAAAAAAGACTTTATTTAAGATATGAGTTTTGGGGAGCTTGTCAAAAATATAAAAAGTCAAAGCAAACAGAGCATTAACAGTCCAAAAAGCCTTAATAGAGAGACCTCAGTCTTTTGAACACAGGAAATTATTTTAACAGTTTTTTTTTAGGTAGACTTACTCAAAGGTAAAGAAAATCTTTTATAACGTCTTTATCAAGTTTAAGCAAATTATCCTTTTGAGAGACAGAAGACCAAATTATAATTTTGTACCAGCTTACTTCTGCTATTAAAACTCATTTACTTAATTAAATTCATTTCAATCTTAGCCAACTTGACTATGCATAAAACTCTTCTTTCAGAATTCCTCTTTCACAAACCTATAACTTTCTTTTTACATTCAGAATTTGTCCCATGTGTTTCTTTTCCCTCCTAGTACTTCAGGACAAATTTATCTTTCTTAATCAATCAAACAAAATATTTCCATTCTTTATTCCTTCTTTATACATCTTACTTTCCTTGTACACAGACATATTTTTCTTAATTTTTAGTAGCTTCAATCACATATACTAATTAGAAATTTTAACACTTAGAAACCCCAATTTGTAGGTAAAAACTAAGTAAACAATTATAAACTTTCTTTTACATTAGTATCTTGTGGCTTGGAAAATTTATGAACACTTACTTCATCATTTCTGGAAACATGTTACTTTATAGTACAATCTTTTAATAAAACACATGTTTACCAATAGACCCAAAACACCTTTTAGTTTTCCTGTAATGAAAAGCCAAAAGTAGACAAATGTACATTTAGCAATCAATGTCTAATATCTTATCTTATTTGGAAATGATGATACTCAGAGAATTTTTTTTCATAAAATTTAGCAAAACTCTAAAAGTCACCAAAAAGAGTTTGGAAGCTGTAACCACCATAACACATAATTATTGTTTAAAGTTCATCCAACATTTATCTTTTTCACAACTATTTAGTTACTTATTCCCAATAATTATTTAGATTGCCTATAAGACTTCATAAGACATTAGATAAAATTAGCCATCATTTAAATTACTATTTTTGTTAACCAGTTCTGTAATAGAAATAACATCAGTTTTTTTCCTACAAAATTTCATGTAAATTTCATCACTTCTTATACCTTTAGACATAGTTTTCATTAAGATTTTTATCAATAGGTCTTGGTCTTGTAATTTTGGACAAGGGAAGCATTCCCAGTCAGACATTTTAAAACATACTCAGGCAAAGTTGATGTAACCTCTTTATATAAAATTAGCTCAAACATTCCAACCTTTATAATCTTATCAACACTTAACATGTTCTCAATTCAATTGTAACCTGAGTCAAGGTCTTAAGGTTATTCAAAATTTTCCCTTCTTTTTCTGGCCTTTTCTTAGGTACCAAATAAATAATTATGTGAGAGCTCTCAAAACAATTTTTTTTTCCGCTAATTTAGAAGTTTTTCCAATTCAAAGGATCCGTCGTCTGGCCATTGATGAGTAGAATCTTCATTTGTATATTTATTCCAATAGTGACTCGAACCAATAAGCCTTTTTAAGGAAAGACCCGGAGGTAACTGTCCACGCTTAGAATAAATCTACCATGGATGTAAGAGGCGTCCCTGGTGAGGGTGCAGATGATGTAGCCCCCATGATCCACAGAATTTACTCCCAAAGATATTCAGAAAAAGTAAAGACCTTCGTTGCACAGGCGATAAGGATGGTGTAGTGAAAACGGTGTCTCCGGTCTCCCACAATAGTGTGGGATGCCTCCAGTCACAGACCCGCTAACCTGTGACACCGGGCAGGCGATACTGGAATGGGATTTTTCCAGCACTAACAAGCAACAAAGGTTAAGACGACAAAAGCCCTTATGGACTGGGCCCTTTATGACAAACTCCGCTGAGAGCTTGGCACAGCCAGACAAAGAGACAGTTCAGAACCCCAGTCTATTCGACTGGCCACCAAGGGGCACCCCGGTAAATGCACCTTCCGTATGGTGGAGACCAAGGAGAATATTCTCACTGGTCACAAAGCCAAGTTTTCTCAGGACACAGAACAAGACAGAGATTACTCTGGGAGGAAAAGGGATCAAGATCAAAACCAAGAGTACTCTACCAAATTTAAACCAAGAGTCACTAAAAGCACAAGAAACTAGTTTCCCAAATATTTTCTCCTGCCAATCTAAATTTAGAAAGAGAAAAAAATTCTCACCACTTCCTTCCGCCAGACTCCGCAGAGAGAGATTCCGGGAGCCTGACGTGGTAAGAAATCTTACCTTTTGCCGGCTTTCGTCAGGCGTTCCCGTATCTCATCATCTGCAGTAGTCCAGGGAGAAGGCAAGTCTTCCAGCCAGAGAAGGCAACTTGCCAGCCAGTGTGGCTCCTGGCGACTACGCCAAAACTGTCGAGGGAAGAGGGAGAATCTCCCTCTGCCCTTTCCCTTAAGGTTCTTCTGGCTGGCCAAATAATCAACAAGACAGGTTAGCAGGAGAAAATAATACCAAGTTTAATAACATGTATACATGGGAGAAGCTCAGAAATGAGCAACTCGTCCCTCTGTCTAAACTGCTTGCTTAAGTATTGCAGCTAAAGGCGAGGAGCGTGTTGGGGGTGGATAGTGGTCTGGGACTTCAGAGGGCAGGAGGACAATTCTTTTCGGGGTCATCTATAGATAATGTGGTCAGGGAGAGACAGAGTTTTTGATAAAAGGGGCTTGGTGCCCCTCCCATTGTAACATCTATTTTACATTATCTTTATAGCCATCATAATAGAAGATCTGTTCCAGGAAGGAGCCACCATGTCAAATTCCTTAGGCAGTTAGTGGGGGAGGTCAAATGTCCTTCAGAGAAAACAATCAAGGTAAAGGGATAGATTTCAGGGTGGCCAAATCTTGATCTCCCACATTATCCTTTTGTCCAAAGCCATGAAATGTACAGCCCCAAGACTGAACCTTTAGGTAAACTATTCACTTTGGATGATTATGATGTGTCAATGTGGATTCATCCTTGGTAACAAAGGTACCATTCTGGTGAGTGATGTTGATAATGAGGGAGGATATGTATGTGTAGGGGCAGGGGATATATGAGAAATCTCTGTACCTTTCTTTCAATTTTGTTGTAAACCTAAAATTGCTCTAAAAAAATAGTCTCTAAAGATTAAAGGGTCAACAGGTCCTGCACCATGATTGTTTGAGTCATACAAAGACTTAAAGTATTTTCATCAATCCTCACCACTCTGCCACAATCTATTGCTTTGTTACCTGATTGTTACTTGATGATGGTGGAGACTGAATGACAGCTTGGCAATACTGATCTAGAGTCTAGCTTTAGGAATTAGAGCCTTGGTGTCAAAATGTGGGCAGTGGATAACAGCATGGACATCACCTGGGAGCACGTTAGAAATGCAGAATCACAGGTCCCGGCTCCGATCTACTGAATAAGAATCTGAATTTTAACAAGATTTCTAGGTGATTCTTAGGCACATTAAAGTTTGAGAAGCACTTACCTAGCGGACTTAGAATAGGATGGAGGATGTGAATTAGAGAGCATGTTTTCAGAATACTGTGCACTCATGGACTAACAGCAGCTGGTCATTGCAATACTGTATTACATAGTCACTAAGTCCCTTCTTTCTAGGGTGGCTTTGTGAGGTTTGCCACTGTAGTTCATCTGAGATACAGTTAGTCACCAATAGGGGGCCAGTGAAGAATCAGATGACAAAAGATTAACTTTGCTTGATTAAAATCACTGAATCATTTTATTTCAATAAAAATGTTTTAATAGGTTCATGAGCACCACATCTTTCATTTTCATTGCTTGTAAAACACCTTTTGGCTATCGTTACAACCAACCTTGTCAGCAGCCAGCTATAAAAGGAAGTGATGACTGCATAAATGTCGCGTTTTCCCAGGTAGGGAATAGCGAATGTAAATGCTTACCAAACGCTAGATGGCGACTTTTGAGAGCAGGGGTTGTGGTAAATGGATGGATATACGGGTATACGACATGGACAACCACCATTCTAGCACCATTCTAGAGCCCTCAGCTCTCTGGAATGCAGGAATTCAAGTGAGGGGAGTGAGCATGCCCCTTCGCATGCCTGGAGGTATCTTTATTCGTTTATTCATTTATTTAACACATATGTTTTTGAGCACCTTCCATGTACCAGACACAGTGCTTGGTGCTAGGGGTATATGGGGTATAAAGGCAGACAAGGTTTTTGCTCTCATTGAATTTATCACCTAGGGGAGAGATAGATAATCAATACGTAACTAAATATATGAAGATTAGTTTGGATAATGATATCGATAGGAGGTATGAAGAAAATTGCCGGCCCTGGTGGTCTAGTAGTTAAGATTCAACTCTCTCACTGCCGCAGCCTGGGTTCATTTCCCGGTCAGGGAAGCACACCACCTGTCTGTCGTTTGTCATACTGTGCTGGCTGCGTGTTGCTGTGATGCTGAATGCTCTGCCACCGGTTTTTCAAATACCAGCAGGGTCACCCAGGTTTCAGCAGAGCTTCCAGACTAAGACAGACTAGGAAGAAGGACCTGGCCACCCACTTCTGAAAACATTGGCCATGAAGACCCTATGAATAGCAGCAGAGCCTTGTCTAGTATAGCACTGGAAGGTGAGAGGATGGTGTAAAAAGACCAGGCAGGGTTCTGCTCTGCTGGACACAGAGTGGCTAGGAGTTGGAATTGACTCAAGGGCACTAACAACAAATGAAGAAAATAAAGCAAGGTATGTGGGCATGACTAGGGGAGCATTAGTGAAGGTCTCTCTGATTTTTGAGCTGAAACCTGAAAGAAAAGAGGAAGCAGTTCCACAAAGAATTGGGGGCGGAATATTCGAAAGACAAGGAACAGAGGGTAAAGCTACTGAGGTGGGAGCAAGATTGACATGTTCCAGGGATAGACAGAAAGTCAGTTTGCTGGAGCAGAGTGAGAGAGATGGAGACTGATACAAGATGAGGTTGGAGGGGGTTAGGAATCAGGTCACGTTGGGCCGTGTAGCCTGGGCAAGGAATTTGGGTTTAAGTGTGAAGGGAAGCCTGTAGAAGATTTAAAGAAGGGATGTGATCCTATGAATTCATACGCATTGACAGTTACTGACTCTTCTAAGAAAACTACTCTCCAAGAGTCTAAGTTGTTGGGCCTGGAAGGCAAGAAATTTGAGGCTTGAGGTCCCACATAACACGTATGTAGGAACTTGAGGTGCTTTAAGAGAAGCTGTATATTTGAATAAACATAAATTTTCTTACAAAGAGTCTCCAGCAGACTCCAGTCACAAACCACAGGAACCTCCACAAACCAGCCTGTTTGTCTCGAGAACACTTCACCCTTCACAATTGTTCTTGGGTAAACAGTGTCTTTATGGAAAGTATATCAGTCAGGGTTTAGGGAAGCAGAACCAGCAGGACCATATATTGAAATTTATGACAAGGAATTGGCTTATGGGATTGTGGGAGCGGGCTGAGCAAGTCCAAAATGAGTAGGGCTGAGTCGGGAAGGAAAGATCGTGGGTAGGCTGGACACAGGCTAAAGCTGTTGTCCATAGGCAGTCAGGAAAGGAAGAGGACGGAACTCCACTGGCACAGACAGAAACTTGTCCAGTGGTGGAATTTATTCCTTCTCTTAGGGAAGCCTCAGCCTTGTTTTTAAGGCCTTCCAACTGATTAAGTGTGGCTCACCTAGATTATCCAGGATACTCTCCCTTACTTAAAGCCCACTGATTAGGGGCTTTAATTACATCTGCAAAATCCCTTCAGAGCAGCAGCAAGTTAGAGTTTGATTGAATAACTGGGGACCTTAGCCTCGCCAAGTTAACACATCAAGAAAACAAGTCATCACAGCAAGGTTAAAGACATTCTTTTATAATCTTAAACAAGTTCAGTAAATGGTTAATGGTTTCTTATACATATCATAATCCATTGCAGACTCATTCACATCATCATAGAAAAACATTATGCTGTTAACCTAGAAGATGTTGTTACTCTGAACAGTGAGAGGAATTGATGGCCATCATCCATTTAGAAGGTGTTAAGTTAATGACATCATTTTTGCTGCATAAAAGAGATTGCCAATAAAGCCAATGAAGGTTAAGTTTTACGAGCCTCATCTACGAAGACCCTTGTGAGGTATGAGGAGTTGCTGGGAGTTTTAGAGTGTTCTAGGCGAAGAGTGGAAGCCAGCTTGCAAGCAGGAATCATTTCCAGGTAAGCATTTCAGGTAGCTTTCCTAAAAGGATCTCAGAAGAAAAGGACCAAATTCTACAAAGCTCCTGTAATTTATTGAGATTTGTTTTCTCATTCTAAATAAACAGCCACTTTTATGAATAATTTTGTATTTGTAGTTTTATATTCTTTTTCTTAAAGAGAGCTCCCCAAATTGTAAGTTTCGGGCCCAGGAAGCAGGGATCCACCCTTGCATACGAATTTTTTATCATCTATTTTTTAACTCAAAGAAATGAATTATCCCAGTAAGATTGTCTCTCTCAAAATCTACAAGGGCCTATCAGTTACTGGTTTAATTGTCCTGAAACCCAGCCAATTACGATGAAATGCCTTGTCTAGTTGAGAGACAAATCGCAGTAAAACAGTGTGAGTTTATTTCAGAGGTAACATTCTGGCTTTCACAGTGGATCTCAGGAGAGCGCTAAGGCATTGCGAATGCCTTGTGATTCTGGAGTGATAATCTGCAGGCTTACAGGACAGGATCAACTCTAGTGTACAGACACCCACATTTTCTTGCACTGCTGGTGTTAGGCAAATAGAAAGTGTTTTCCTTTGTCACTTTGCTTATGAGGTAGTTCCAGGTTTATTCATATTTGTCTTATTGCTAAAAAGCAGAATATATTCACATTGGTCAAGTATTGGAACATATAAAAATTTTCCAGTGAGAAATCTCCCTCCCTTCCATGAGGTTGATCTGTCCACTCCCCACTATCACCTAGTTCTGGAAACCACTGTTAGGGGTTTCTGTGCATCTTTTGAGGGTTTTGGTGTGCATTTATGATTTTAGATTTTGACCCATCTTTTCTTTTGGTTTCTATTTGCGTGGTATACTTTTCCAACCTTATTTCAAATTTTCCCAATCACTTTATTTTAGATGTGTGTTGGATTTTGCTTTTGATCCAATTAAAAAGTCTTTTTTTTTTAAGTCATGAAATTGGACACTTTTAAATTTATTGATATGTTAGATATTTTGGTTTTGTATTTCTCATGCTCTTTTATGCTATATATATATATATAAATTAATATAATATATATAAATTAAAAGAGAAAGATTGTTGCTGAGCTAACATGTCTGCCAATCTTCCTCTTTTTTGTATGTGGGATGCTGCCATAGCATGGCTTGATGAGTGATGTGCATGTCTGTGCCCGGGATCCAAACCCACGAACCCTGGGCCGCTGAAGCAGAGCATGCAAACTTAACCACTACACCACCGGGCCTGCCCCTGTTTATATGTTTTTTAAAATTTTCACTGGATCTATAATTTTTCTTTGTTTTTATTTGAGTGGTGTTATATATTTTTTCTAGTGGTACCTTTATACTCATAGGTTCATATAATTCTTCTAGGACAGTGACTATTAGATCTGTGCTGACTGATGGTAAAATGAGGGTTTCTTCATTCCCCTCCCCCTCTTCCACCACACAATTTTATTCAATAATATGATCTTTCTTTGTGCTTACTTTTCTTTTGTTAAGTTTACTTATACTACTATTACTTGACTTGTTGGTTTAAGTCCCTTGTCTCTTCACTGTTACTGATTTATCATGAAATGAAGATTCTTTTCCCTTACTCTCCCAATTTTTGTTAAATGTATCATTTCTACATTGTCAGGGATGTGGCATTTACCTTCTATTTTGTCATCCTAAACTTCACATGGTTTTAATCTCACTTCTACATTTAAATATTTTCAGTGCTCACTACCAAACCTTTTCCCAATTTTCTCCAGTCATTTCTCAGTTTATTTTGTAGTATTTTCCTCAAAAAGGACTCTTGGGAACAAGAGTCTCTGAATTCCCTGCATGTTGCAACTATTCGTAATTTTTAGATTTGAAGCACGGCTTGGATGTTCCTGCCTTGATTGTCTTGTCGGCGTTGCTCTGCTTCTTCTGGTCTCCATCGTTGCTACGAAGACATCTAATGCAAGATGTATAATTGTCTCCTTTTGGGTGACTTAATCATTTTGTCTGGCTACCAAATAATTCTTTTTATCTTTAAAGTCTAATACCTTTATGGGGATATGCTTTGGTTTTGGCTATTCTGAGTCTGTTATTCCTGGCACACAGTATGTCCTTTCTAGATATATATCAGATGGTCTCTTATGTAAGGAGAACTTTGTGCATGACACCTTTAAATATTTCTTCTGCTTTGGTTTTCTTTCTTAAGAACTCACCATGTATGCGTTTGTTGGATCTATTTTTTTCCATATCTATCATTTTCATATCTAATTTGTTCTCTTAATTTTCACCTTATTCTATTCGGTTTTCTTATGTGTATACTCTGTTTCTCATTATGTTGCCACAGTCTGTTCTCACTTGTGATGTTTTTCTTGAGTTCTGCCAGCTCGCTCTCATTACTTCCTGTTGTGTCTTCATCTCCTCCCTCAGCTCTTTGACTTGTGTTCTGTGATCTTCCTTTGTAGAGGCAAGTGCTTTTTCAAGTTTTAAATTTTAATTTGTGGCAAAATGCTTAGTGACAATATTTATCTGTCCAATGGCAACATTTCTCTGGTGGTGGTCCACGTATTGATTAGTTTTGCTGCTCTTTCTAAAATTTGTTTTGCTTTTAATTTTGCTTTTAATACTTTTCTGTCCATGCTATGTTAGTTTTTTTTTAATTTCCTCTTTTAATTAACTAGTTTTAATGAGTTGGGTTTTCTTAGACTTGAAATTTATAGTAGATCCCTGGGTGAGAGCTTGTGATGTGGGATCAGAGTGGCCTTCGATTTTTATAACCTTCAGGCACAGACTGATTTTAGCAAAAAATGGCTTGTTTGTGACTGTTTCTGTAGCCCTGCCTCATCTGTTTCTCTGAACCAAACGAGGTTGGGGAGAGCTTTTGCTTCCAGCCTGGTTTACCTCTGTTACATCCATAGATACAGATGAAAGATAAAGCACTTGTACTGTAAGGTGAGTCCTGCACCTTTAGTGAGTGTCTTTTTTCCAGCACTTTCTGAGATGCTGCTACCGGCCCTCTCACACTATTCATACTCATCACTTTATCTTGTGTAACTTCTGCCCAGTCTCAGCTGTTTGGCTGCCCTTGTTCATATTTTGTAGGCTGCAGGTTGCATCTATCTTTGTGTTTTTCTAGAAGTAGAATTTGTTTGTCAAGTTATTTGCCCTCATTTTCCCGGTTTTTCTTATATAATATCCAAGAGAAAGAGGGGAAAGGTATTGACTTACACAGCGTATTTGTATGAGAAGTGGAGAGTTTCGTTTTTTGTTTTTCTTAAGTCCAAATATACAAAGATGCCACTAAACTGTGAGGTTGTCCAATGTCGACTTCGTTTCTTTATTTCATCTGCCTGGTCTTGGCATTCACAGTTCTCCTCAGCCCAGCTCCAACCTCTTTGTGCTTCACTCTCCATCTATTTTATCCTTTTGGTACTGAATTATTCAGAGTTATCTGCATGGTAGCTCTTGTTTCTACATATTTTTATTCACTTTGTTCCCTCTAGTTGATGTTTCCTTTCTCCCCTCCTCACCTCCACGGTCCTTCTTATCACTTCAAATCCCATTTGGACTTCAAGATCTACCTCAAATAGCATCTAATTCTTAAAGCTTTTCCTCTGATCTCTTCACATCATTATGATCTTTTGTACATTTAACCACAATTTACTTTGCTCATATTCTCTTAGAACTGTATCCTGTTGTACATGACTTTTTACTTGATTGTTGCTCCTACTTTCTACCAGTTGGAAGAAAGTCTGTGACTTAGTCGTATTTATGCCCCATTTATGCCTGAGCACAGAACATTGTGCATAGTATACATTCAATAAACCTTTGTCGAAATGATAAAATTAAGCAAAAGGCCAAAATTATTTTCTTGAATGCATGGCACAATTTCCTCCTACTTCTCACTGATGCACAATATAACCACTTATGGGGATAATTTGGCTCTTTTTTTTCTGAAGCCACAGATCCCTGCAGATCAAAGCATCTTATGAGGATGTGATGGCAGAGCACTTGTTTAGTCATGCAGACAGTCAGGCTGTGTTTTGATTATTTTAATTGTCTGATTTCAATACAGAATAATTTGTTCTTGGCTTCTTATGAGTCCTTGATAGCTGTTAAGTAGATTAAAAAACAAAAATGGAAAACACAAGCTTCTTTAGTCTTCTACTGTTAAATGGTAGATCTCTATCAAGATATAAATACATTAATAGACCAAACTCTGTTAAAGTTTAACTTTTACATTTAAATTGAAGTAAAAGGAATAACAGAAGCTTAAGAGAAAATTTCTCCAAATACATTCTTTTTAGAAACATATAAATTTTTAGGTGAAGAGAAACTTGAGAATTTTCTCCCCACTATTTCATTTAATTGGGTCTCCCACCAACTATAATTTACATGTCATTTTCTTTATCATTTTGTAGCTTTGAAAGCTGTATTTGATGAGAAAAACCTGTTCCCCAAAGAAATTCTGGATCGTGAACGAAGAGCAAAGCAATTATGTCCAGAAACAAGTAGTGAAGTAAAGATAAAGAGAAATAAGAAGCAATTATAGTTGAAAGAAAAATAAATATTTCATTGTCACGAAAACTGTGTGTATAAAGTGCAGACAAGGAATCAAGAATTCAGACCCTTTCTTTTACTTTATATTTGAACTTCAGGAATTTTTGTTTTCAGACAGTGTTTTAACACTACTTTTATCCATCACCATTCACTTTCTCTGTATTCTTAATAAAAGAAATATTGTACTAAAAAAGGAGCAATATCAATTGGTATTATCTATTCTCAAGTGTTTTTATATAAAAAATGTACAGTTCCAGAACAAAATATTCTAACCAGTTGCACTTCTTGTTGCTTCTATGGATAAATGTTTTGATTAATTTTTATTGTAAAACCTGCATTGAAATTAAATATGAACACATAGAGACAGAGATTGGATTGGTGGTTACCAGAGGGGAAGAGGGGAGGGAAGAGAGCAAAAGGGATGATTAGGCACATGTGTGTGGTGATGGATTATAATTAGTATTTCGGTGGTGAACATAATAAAAAAAGAAATTAAATATGAAAAGTACTGACAGTGAATATCTAAAAACTTGACTAAGAAAACTGTTCCCACTTATTTAAACTTGCTAGATTTTAAAAATGATTCTGATAATGCAATTAGACCTTGTCAACAGTAGCTGTTCCTATTAATTCTTATTGACTTATATCCATTCTTCTATGTACTTACTGAAAAATTACTGCAAATATTCTACTTCTGTACTTTGTCATACTGTACTCTAAAACTGAGTGGCAAAGCACAAGCAAAGAGGTAACAGCCTCGAAAAAAATCAAAAGGATGGGGTAATATAAAAGAGTCTGTCTGTGTCGCAGGTCAAGTAGGAAATATCTCGTTCTGAAACACAACACCTCACTTTTTTTTTTTTTTTTTTTTTTTGGTGAGGAGATCAGCCCTGAGCTAACATCCGCCAATCCTCCTCTTTTTTTGCTGAGGAAGACGGCCCTGGGCTAACATCTGTGCCTATCTTCCTCCACTTTATATGGGACACCGCCACAGCATGGCTTACCAAGCAGTGCGTCGGTGCGCGCCCGGGATCCGAACCAGCGAACCCCGGGCCGCCGCAGCGGAGCGCGCGCACTTAACCGCTTGCGCCACCGGGCCGGCCCCACAACACCTCACTTTTTTTGACTTAGTTTTCTTTACAAATATTGTCATCCACCAGGCAACCAATATTCTTATGCTGCTTTATTTATTGTATTCTGTAGGATAATTAATAAATTCATTCATGTAACTTTAGCTGTTTACTATATATTTGTATTTTAGAGTCCTTTCAAAAATATTTGTATTTTAAGAAGAATTTTGCAGTAATGTATGCAAGTAAAAGAAGTAATTCACGATATACAGGGCCTACTCTGTCCAGTAACTGCAAAAGTCCATTGTATTTAAACCTCACAGTAATTGCATTTCTATTTTAAGGTTAAAATCAGATTTGGATCTGTTACGAGAGTACCCAATTATCGATGGCAGTGTTGGGTTTGGAGCACAGGTCTGTTTTACTCCAAAGACCATGGTTTTTGCCTGTTACTGTTCTGTTCACTCACTTTTTATTAGCTTAAAGTCAATGGAATGAATTCTAACAACAGAATTTCCAGCACCAGTGGAGCAAATGTTTTAGTTTGGTGGCGAGGTTGGCAGAGGAAAGGTTTTCAGGAGACAGTTGCCTAGTCCATCTACATTTAAGTGCATCCTGCGTCAGGCATTGTGACTTCTACATATATGCTTTTCCTTCTCATTAAATGACAATCACATATAGGAAAGATGTAGGAAAAACATATATTTGAAAGAATCAATCAACAAATGTTGGAGAATGTCATCAGAGTGGTCAAGGCCCTGGGAGCCATGTTCAAGAGGAAGAAGTAAAGAAATCGAGAGGTCTGGCCTAGGAAAGAGAATTCATGGGAGCTACAATCTATTCTTAAATATTTCAAAGCTGCAATGAAGAAAAAGAGTAGAAGCAGAGCTGATGGGCACAATTTTAAGAAGATAGATTCTAGAATTGCTTCCTAATACCTGGTAAAACATGAAAAGTTTTCTCAAAGGGAAAACATGAAAGTTTTCCCTTTCCTTCCCATCTTCACCTCCCATCCTGGTGCAGAGATGTTGGCAGCAGTCCTGCTGCATGGCTATGAGAGGAAGAAGGGAGAGCTGAGAGAAGACCCACCAGAGATATGCTTACTGGACCTAAGAGTATGGGAGGGATTAGTGGGAGGGGGAATTAGAGGATGGGAAGGCAGAGGGGGTGAGTGGGGGAGATGACCAGCATGGATGGGAGTTTGGTTATGTTGAGCAAATAAGTATTGAATAAACAAATGAATAAATCAGTAAATATATTGAAGACAATGAGAACCAGGTATCTCACTGTTGTAGAGGTACTTATAAAATTTGCAAAAGGGAAAACTAGAGAGAACCCTGAGATTTTGGATTGGGATTAGAGATATCAGTGTGAACTCATGGTTTCAGATAGGTAGATAGATTGGAACGTTTAGGAGTGACAGAAAATTATGTTTACAGTTTTCTCTTGAATAATTCAGAAAATACTAATTATAATGTATGTATATATATGTATACACACACAAGTATACCACATATATGTATCTACACACACGTATATAATATATATGTGTGTATACATATATATAGATAGATAGAAAGGAGAAAGAGAGATTAGATAAACAGAAAGAGCACACGTGCGCTGAAATGTTAACAACTGGGGAAGCTGAGAAAGAAGGAGAGAGGGAAATGGTAGTTCTTTGTATTACATCAACAACTTTTCTGTAAATTTAAAAATATTTCAAAGTAAATTATTTTTAAAAATTGAAAAAGATGACCTCGGGACAAAGGATTCCTTGAGATGTTCAAGCAGAAGCTGAGTGGCTCTCTCACAGGGATATTGCAGAG
This sequence comes from Diceros bicornis minor, assembly GCF_020826845.1. NCBI lineage: Eukaryota > Metazoa > Chordata > Mammalia > Perissodactyla > Rhinocerotidae > Diceros > Diceros bicornis. Next base: position 54,093,670 of record NC_080754.1, read on the forward strand.
AATTCTTGCACTGGTTGGGAGGTTTGATTGGACAATCCATCATTTCGAACTTAGAGAATATGATTTATGAATCATAGATTGGTGACAGTACAATGGAGTGAAATTTGAGCCACATTTCCAGAAATTTAAAGGAATATTAAGATGTTAAAGAGATGTTATATGAGTACTGAATATTTTGTGAAGTCTCTTTTCCCCATCCATCCGTCCATCCATCCATCCAATTATTGAAGGCATATGCAAGGGACTGTTTTAGACACTAGGTGTACACATATAAATAAAATACACCTCCTCTGCCATCAGCTTACTGGAGTGAAAGCACATAAAATGCAGTGATTTATTAAGCAAACGTTGAATGATCTCACTAGTTTTGCTGGTATAATTTGGAAATTCTTTTACTAGACATATTTTACTTTTTTTTTACCCCTAGAGATGACTTCGTTTGAAGTGATTAGTCTGAAATAGTCTGGCTCATATAGACAGACCTTCTCTCTATAGCATGTGACATGTGCGAGGCAGTATGCTGTGTGTGACCCTAATCCCATCCCTAATTAACTTCAGGGTCTCTTCTGTGAAAGGAATTAAGAGGAGCTGTCTCACAAGTATATTTAATGAGAATAGAGCTTTTAAAGGTATGAAAGTCTCTTTTTAGGTTACTGTTCCAAATAATTTGGAACAAAAACACACGCAAAGGAAAAAAAATGAAAAGATATTTAGCTATTGTGTCTTGCTCTTCTTTTACATCTTACAGCATCCAATTGTGCTAGGCAGGTAGCAGGGTCTCACCTGTCAAATGTTGATAGGACTGAAGACTTTATAAGCTATTTCTGAAATTAACATTTAGGTTCAATTATTTAAGATACATTTTTCTACAGTGAAAGGAACTTGTCATATTAAAATAGGATGTGCCGTAATTTTCTATAAGCTACTTTGTTTGCAGTATGTAGATTTACACTAAATATAATTTAACCTGTTCTCTTTTCAGAACATTTTCCTCTTATCACTCAAAATATATGGAGCAAACTGACAGAGGAAAAAATGCCTGAAGTTAATCCGTGGTCAAATGAAAGAATTAACTTTTAAGTCCTTATTAATGAGAACATTTACTTGTATGTTTGTAAAGTTTGGAATTGAATACATTTTTACCTTTATAAAAACACTGTAAAATGCTAAGAAACATAATAAAATTGAACTTGTAACCCCTTGCTATTATTTTTGTGCATATTCCCAGGTTTATTTTTTTACAGTGAGGGTAGTGATGGTGCTCAAATTTATACAGAGACACTTTGGCTCTCACTAATGAATAATTATTTTCCTGATGCTCTAGGGGCAAAGTAGAGGGTTAGAAGGAACAGATTTGTGAAAATATTTAAGAGGTTTGCGGTAATATTTTATGGACAATTGTGGTATCTTTATTGTCTATTAAAAGAGCCTAAATCAGGGAGGAGAAATTCATGGCCATTGCTTTTTCCTCCCCAAGAGACAGGAAAATGTACATTCTGCTTGACCTGCTCTGACATAAGGTCCTCACAGAACAACTTCATTAAAGGATCTTACTAAGACAGAGTGTTCATCTCTGTCATTGGAAGGAAGAGTAATGGCCTGTTCCTGGGTAATCACATTATGATCTGAGTCATGTACAGACATAATAATTTGGTAGCCAAGGGGACTTGTGATGGATGTTTGCTGGTGTCACTACATGGGTAGGAAAACATTGATTGAATGATAGTCTCGGACATTCGGATTTATTATTTATGAATTGCAGGGTACAACAAGAATGCTAGTGTTCTTGTGTTGCATAACTTTGTTTTTGGAAAATTATCTCTCACAGTGTTAAGTTAAAAGCTGGAAGAGGGTTTGCTTATGTTAGAATAAGTAATATTAGACTATAACCCTGGTTGTAGAAAACATTTAGAGATGCCTAGATGGGCAATTAAGAATTTTGGCAAATTAGATTGTGGCTTATAACAGTCATTAGGCTTCTCAGGTCTGTCATTAAGCTATAGTCCCATTAGGACACTGAAAGAGGTTAACAGGATCCTTGAAAAAGTTGTTTTAAATGAATTCCTTTTAAAGGTATCTACATTCGTCTTATTTCTTTTTCATGAATTTATCAGAAATAATATTACATTTAGTGATCAATGGTAGAATTTGTTTAATTGCAACTGGACCAAATTTTCCATTTATCCTCTCAGAGGCCACTGATGAATAATACCATGTGTTTAATATCTGATTGCCTTTGAGGCGATTGATTTGAACTAGAAGAATGAGATCAAAACCCATTCAGTTGTGCATCCATGTTTTATTAATGATCTGTTTGTAGAGAAAAATCATGTAGAAATTTAAAAGCACAAAAAAGTAACACCAATGTTTATTATCAAATTACCTATGTTTAATAGTATTACCTTGATATAATGTGGTAAATCAATAATCTTAATTTGGTCTTCTTGTTCAATGTAGAGAATATATTTCTTCTACATCTACTCTTTCTCCTAAGGATTCAAATGGGCCTTGTATCCACAGGAAATTCCTCTGACCGTTGTATAATTTGATGAATTGTTGAGAACTCTGTAAATGCAGCGGTAATTTGTCTCTGCATTCTTGACTTGATTTAGCTTTATTCTTTTTCTCACAGGGCATTCTGAAATACTTATGATAGAGGACATTGGTAATCTGATGTGGGAGTCCTGTGAGGAAAAAAAAGAAATAATTATTAGCAAATTTACAAGCACTGACACAGTCTTCCAAATTCTGTTTCTACTAGTTATAAAAGAAGTGGAATAATGGATGAAATAATAGTATAAACTTAATGATTTTTAAAAATTCTGTTATTGTCTTCTCTCAATTCTTGCATATTTCATCATTGATCATTCGCCTGATCGTGGTAGTCTTTTTATACAAATACAGTGAACACCTGCTTTGATTTTAGAGGAATTAATCAAACAATGTTCAAGGTAAGTAGAGTTGGCCTTGACTGACCAGGTGTCTCATGTACTAGTGTTTCCCAGCAGGCACATTTTCGCTATAACATTACAGTGAATAGTCAGAAGTCAATTTTGGGTAAGTACCTTAAAACCGAATAGCTTTTGAATGAAGTATGTATGCAATAACATTGACCGTGAGTGTGTAATGGAGTAGAGGAATGGCATTTCAATTCACTTTGGTACAGATACTATCTAAATTTATCAAATTAACACATTAGTTTTATTCTCCTTAAAAGATGTCACTATAAATTTGAAGCTCGAATTCTTATAGGACTATTCATCAGGTTGTTTAAGTCACCAGTATTTTGTGCTTTCTGATGAGATACGATCCAAAACCCAATGAGGTAAGTGAATTTTTAGAACCAATTTTTTGTGCGAGCTTGTAATTTATTTAAGTGCCTAGAAATTTTCCGGGAGAAATGGATGCTCAAAAAATGTAAATTTTAATTGTTAAGATTGTTAACAATAATGAGAGGATAACTCCCAGATTCTACTATAAGGGAAAAAGTTATATCTTTCATAATATTGTGTATTATTGTAGTATAAACTAAGTACATACAGATAGGCCTAATGAATTGCCACTTGATGACGTAAAAGTACTAATAACATTTTGACTACTTGTATATCTACAAACTGATATTTTGGTCAGAAATCTTCTGAGATATCGAATATATTAGAAAATTATACACAGAAATTTATTTTGCATGTAAAACTTCTCTTACTCACTAGCTTTTACTGTTGTTGCACTGCCACTCACAACCTTATGTACTCATTTAATCCTTGATAAAACATTTGCTTGATAGCATACCTCTATATTTGCAGTTTACCAAAACATTGCTTTCTAAAATTGTTTTGGATTGCATTTTGAGGTCTTTTTCCTTTCCAAATTGTATATCTAAACAAAGAAAGTTTAACTACATATGTTAGAAAATAATTTGAAACATCTAGATAATGACTCCACAGATTAGTTTTGGAGAATATTTGACTGTTAGTAATCTTTATATATAAAAGTGATTCTCAGTGACTCTTAACCCTCTGAAGAAATAGACTTCATTTCTTTAAGGCTAACAATACATTATTCTGGAGGCTTTCTTCTTTACCCCCAATGAAGGGTTACTTCCTAGTAACTTATTAAACTAGGAGTTATTAAGGGTCACTAAAATGTATTATTTGTAAGGTAAAATCAGTGTTACTAAAATTTGTGAGGCCTTCAGAGTCAGTATTCCATCAAGTCTGTGGTAATATTGCAGAATGGTAAACTCATCCTGTTCAAGATGTAATCAGATGGTTGAATTTCCTGCAATTTTAGTGGAGAGCACTTTAATAGGGTGTCATTAGTATTGCTGTGAATTGGTTATAGTTTTCAATTGCCGCTTTCTTATATTTGTTAATTTGTTTGTCAAATTATTGTTCAATTTTTTTAAAAATTGCTTTCTTTTGTTATTATTGTACCATTTATATTTGATTGCCGTTTTGTTTCTTTATAATTTTTCTGAAGTTTTTTTTTCCCTCCCTTTGGAAAAGTACAAGGCGGGTTTTGGGGTATTTCACCCTACAGAAGTGGGATTTCATAAAGTGTGAGAATCCGTGCTGTAAAAAGTTAGCCAGATTACTCAATTGATTTAGAATATATTAACTGACTAATATTATAGGTCCAAGACCACACTGTAGTGTGTTCAGTTTTATTCCATTTTTCCTTTTGATCTATATTTTAGAATAGTCTGGACAGAGGATTCCCTTGATATCAAAGTTACAAGTATCCCATTTAAAACCATGGGAAAAGATAGGAAAAAGTGTCATATAGCTATTTAGAGATAGTATTGCTATCTATAATGTTCCAGAATTATAATTTATCCTTGATTTTAAGAAACCGCAATATATTTTGGACTAGTTCTTGAAGTCATATAAACAATACCATTAGCACATGGCCTATTTCTCCCAGTAGATGATGCTTATTCTGAAAATTGGCATTAGAATCTTCTTGTGGTAGTTTGTCCTAACAAGACAGAAAGTTCTAGCAGGTAAAAAGTTTTCTGTTGAGCTTAATATGGTAAACTCTGATTATTTTGAAAACTAATAAATTTTGAATCAAACAATGCACAGATGTCAAAATGGATAAGATCTTATTGTGGAGTTTCCTATTGACTTTTTCTGGAAGTCAAGCCTCAAGACCCTGGGCTCAAAGAAATGCTGAATTTGCAGTGGATCTTTATCAAGCTATTTGTTTATCTCATAAGGACAACGTTATATTTTCCCCCCTTGGAACAACTTTGGTTCTTGAAATGATACAACTGGGAGCAAAAGGAAAAGCACAACAACAGATAAGACAAACTTTAAAATTTCAGGAAACCTCAACTGGTGAGATTCTTACATATGACTTTCTATACTGGATAAGATCTGGTCAAATTTATTTTTTAAATATTAGAGAGAAGCTTACGGTCATAGAACTTTAATAAATGAAAAATACTGTGGAAAGTATACAATTATAATAAAATGGAGAATTGTAAATGTAAATAATATTCATTCATTTATAATTGTTTCCTAATGAAAATGTTACCAAAATAATTTAAGAAATTAATTCCATGCAGATATAAAATTGTATGTCTGTGTATTTTCTTCTGGCCTGTTTTAGCGAGTTTTAATTAACTGTGATTATGTTGTGCATGCATGTGTGTGTGTATGCATATACATATTCACATATGTATACATATACACACATAAATGTGCTTCCACCATCACTTACTATGTTGTGATCATTGTCTCATATCATGCAACTGCTTCAAAATATAATCTTTATTTTTTGTGAGGAAGATCAGCCCTGAGCTAACATCCAACGCCAATCCTCCTCTTTTTTTGCTGAGGAAGATTGGCCCTGGGTTAATATCTGTGCCCATCTTCCTCTACTTTATATGGGATGCCGCCACAGCATGGCTTGACAAGTGGTGCGTCTGTGCGCACCCGGGATCCAAACCTGTGAAACCGGGGCCGCCGCAGTGGAGCACGCTCACTTAACAGCTGTGCCACCAGGCCAGCCCCCAAAATATAATTTTTAATTGCTGCATTTTATTGCCTCTTATAGAAATGCCATTATTTACTTAACCCTTCTTCATGAGGTTGTTTTCAACATTTCTCTTATAAAAATACTTCAGTAAGCACCCTCACCGAGAAATCTTTGTGTGCATCTCTCATATTTTGTTAGTCTTTTAAAATTAGTTTTCTAATTAAAATTTAAATTTTTCACTTAAATGAGATCAAGGAAAAGCATTAATTTATACATTTTAAAAGCTTACTTGGTTAATAGTTTTTAAAGATTTGGGGGAAAAAAAAGCAATTACATAACGCATCAGAGGCCTTTTTGCGTGTGGCTGGTTGTTTTGGAGTCTCCCAAAGGCCTGAGATACTATGTAGAAGCTTCAGTGCTGGTGTCCCATTCGAAGGGGTGTTTGCCCATCTACCTAGCTATACTGGTTCTCAATTTCCATAATGACTTTAATATTAAACTTTTATGTTACTGTCAGATAATGGGTACGAAACATCAGAGGAGACATGCAGATTTTTGATTTAGCGATTTAGTTCGCTATAACTATATAATATCTATCTAATTTATCTATCTATATATCTAATAGATATATTAGATATAATATATATATCTAATAGATATATTAGATATAATATATATATCTAATAGATATATTAGATATAATATATCTAATAGATATATTAGATATAATATATCTATTAGATATATATATATATAACTATCTAATTTCAATATGTTTGCCTTAGCACAGAGTAGTTACATTTAGGAAAATCTTTCTCTGAAAAAACTATTCACAAAGTTTTATTTGCTTTCTTTTAAATAAAGTCGCTTTTATATAGAAAAGGAGTTGATGATGGTGAAGTTAATTGCAAGGGTTTTCGTTTACGAATAATGTAAGATGAAGCCGCTGTGTTCCAGATTTCGTCTTGATTGTCTATGTTAATTTCAGCAAATCCCACCACAGTCCCAGAAACATTTAAATCACATACTGCTTTGAACAGTAATAGAATATTTATGAATATATGTAAAGTTGATTCCATGATAAACTAGCAAAATTAGAGCCTCCAAAATCTAAATTATTTTAAGTGGATATATCTTACAGAGAAATGCAGAAGTCTTAACAACTCTGGATATGAACATAATAAGAATAATGATGACACTATCAAACATATATATATAGTGTATCAGTCACTGTTTTATATGGTTGATAGATATTCTCTCGTTTAATTTCATAATGACTCTGTGAGGCAGATATAACCCTACTGTACAGATGAGGCCACCATGGCAAAGAAAGGTTAAGTAACTTGTCCAGAACTAATTCCAAAAATGATTCAGTGAAGGTTATAGATCATAAGAGCAAGAATGAAAATTTTTATATTTTCCTTGGAAGAGTATCTACGGACAACTAAATATTAACATTTTAACACACGTAACAAAATCTACCTAAGTTACTTTCTACTATGCTTTGTTAAAGGAGAGAGAGGGGGGCACAGATAAAGGAGAATTGCAAAAAGAAGAGAAAGAGCAGCCAGAAAGGGAGAAAATACGAAAAATAAACTGTGGGAAATAAAAAAGAAGGGGAAAATTAAGGAAAAAAGAAAAAGGAGACAGAGTTAAGGAGAGGAACAGAGTGAAAGGGTGCAAGAAAATGGAGACAAGGCCCAGGGGTCTGGAGAACAAAAGACCAACATGACAGTAAGCATGGAACAAAACGGGCGACAGGTCAGAAGGCAGTGCCTGGCAGAGCCGTACTGGGGCCCAAGACAAAAAGAAAAATCAGTACTCATGATCCTGTCTTTACTTAATGTTTTTATATTTTGTTCATCATGGATTTCTTTGCATTAATATTGATTTAAAAAAAAAACATTGCAGTAAAATATTATTTGATTACTGAGTTTGTTGGCATCTCCTTAAATTTTATGCCTAAAGTGAATGTCTCATAGATTCATCTTAGTCCTGGCCCTGCCTTCAGTTCCCACTGGTTATCAAAAGGTACTATCTCTTGAATTAGTCTATATTTTACTTTTCCTTCTACTAATCTGTTTCATGTTAACACCTGGCTTATTCTACAGACGGGCGTACAACTCCTAGCATCCTACCCGCACTGGGACTCTCAGTGTCCTCAGGTCTCCTTCTTCCTCATTGTGAAACCATTTGCTCAGAATTTGCCTTCTCCAGTTTATTGAGCATCTGATAATACTCCGTTTTGCTTTGCCTCTAATAATGCTGCTTGCTAATCTGAAGGTGCTCCTTTATTCCAAGAGGGTTATGGAAAGAGAACTGGACATGAATTCCTATCTCAGTTCTGCAACCAAATGAATTTGTAATTAGTACCTCTCAGGTTACTGTATCTCTCTGGATTTCAGAGGTCTCACTATAAAAAGAGGAGTTTGGTTTAGATGATTTATATGGACCTTTCAGCTAAAATAATCTATAATCCCATGACTGCCTTTGTTTTCATCTTTGAATCTCTCACATTGCACACACAGTTGGCCTTCGGGCTCTTAATAGCAGGAGAAGTAAACATGTACTGAATTCTAGAACATTTTCTGGAGGTCTAGGACAATCATACCGAAAGTCACATTCACCCCATGACCTGTAGGTTTTCTACAGTTCTATTTTAGGACGTAAAATGAGCTCATTCTCATTGCTTATTAGGAGCCATGTATATGTTTTCTTTCTGATCTGTGTTAAAAGAGGTTATTAATCTGTAAATTAAATCAAATTTATAAGGCAGACAACTTTATATTCTCCTCTAAAATTGTGCTCCTTGGTGACATTTCTTCATTGACTTCTGAGTCCAGTGATTTATCAAAGGGCAGCTGACCATTTGTCACCCAGTCTTAGACCTTAAGTACATGACATAAATCTGTTTGCTCTGACAAATGAGTTGGAATTATTTTTTCACTCCCTCTCTTTTTCTCCATGCCTTTAAAGATGTTCATAAATTACAAACTTCTGAAAATTGGTTTCAAATTCTGCCACTTCATTTCTGACCTTAACTAATTCTTTTGGAGAAGCTCTCATGCCTTCACTCAGAGTCTTCTCTGTAGCCTCCCAGCTATTGAGATATTTTTCTCCACTTCAAATAGCAAGAAATTATTGCATCTGAAATCATTGCATAAACAAGTAAAATAGATTGACTTTCTTCCATTCTTTATGTAAGGAATTCCAGGGTTGTAAAGAATTATTGAAATTCTTCAGATCCAATCATATCTAAGTAAGTTTTTGTATCTAAAGTTTATGTGTGCCTCTAAACTCCATGAATGGAGATTCATGGAGTTTGAAATATAATGCAATATACCTTCCAGAGCATCTCTGTCATTGTGTAGGTTGCACCTGCACAAGAACACTAGGACAAAGAGGCAAGTGTGGACTGAAATGTAGCCACCACTCAGCAGGACAAGACATGAGACCATGAGGCTGCAGCCCCTCCAGTGAGGGCACTTGTTCTTATTTGCACAAAGATGCCCTATGGACCGCTAGCTCTCTGATAAAGTGTTTACACACACACACCTTACTTCCAATAGACACCTCCTAGCAAGTTCCTCTCAGTAATATTTATTTTCTCTTTATTCAGTGGACATCATCAATAATGAACTACTTGATGACTGAGTTCTGGGATTAAGCTAGAAGGAAATGAAAAATATTGATACCCTTTGGTAATGAGTAGGTAGCCACTGAGCAAAGATCAGAGCTGAATTCTCTCATAGGCATGTACAACTTTTCCTGACAACTCTGTGGTCAGAATGATCCAATGATAAATAAATAATAGGCCAATGGTGATTCTTAGCTGACTCTGAGAGACTCATTTGCCTGGTGGTTATAGTAGGAATGGTTAAAGATTTTTATCGTTCATGTAGACAGCCAAGGTATATAGATTTATGAACCTGAAGAAATAGGCAATTCTGGTTCTTATGCATCTCTAGAGATGATTATATGGGATACCTTGTAAATTTGAAACTTGGACAGGTGCAGTTGCTCAAAAGAGAGCCATTCTTTCTCAAGCTGAAATAAAAATAATATTGAAAAGGATTGCTCATCACTGTCTTACCCCCCATCAGCATTCATTAGCATTCTCCTTTCATAAATATCTCATGTTATGCAAATTTATTAAAGATAAATTTCCAACAACTAAGAATGAGCTAAATTTGGCTATAAAGAGGAAGTTTCCTTCAGCCTGTTTAAATGCATGCTCTTGTTTTTGACAAATTTCAAATTTACGTGGACATTCTTTTTACCTATTTAAGAGCTGATTTCTCTACAAAATGCATATTCTACAAGAGATAAATGCTTAAAATATTTATACTAATTTAGAAAGGATCGTTAGTTATACCTAAGGATACAAAAAATGGTGATATGAATCAGAGCGCTTAGAAGCAAAGCTGGGGAGCTGTTGTTTTTGTGTTGTTCAATATGTCAGCATACATTATAATTATTTTTTAGGAGAAGAATTTTCTGAGCTGAAGTCATTTTTCTCTGCCATCTCAGAGAAAAAGCAAGAATTTACATTTAATCTTGCCAATGCCCTCTACCTTCAAAAAGGATTCACTGTGCAAGAACAGTATCTCCATGGCAACGAGGAATTTTTTCAGAGTGCCATAAAACTGGTGGATTTTCAGCATGCAAAGGCTTGTGCAAAGACAATAAGTACCTGGGTAGAAAGCAAAACAGATGGTAACGTTTCCCATTTTCATAAAATCATTATTTGCCATTGTGTTCATGATTTTTAATATCCTAAAGTAAAGAATGGTTGAATATTTTCCTACTAAACTATGGCTCAGAGGGATCAAATCTCCTATTTTGCTTCCCTGTTATTAAAGTTAATACTAAATTGTAAAACTGAGAGGAATTGTAAGCTGCTTTGAAAAGTATATAGAGTCTTTTTTTTTTTTTTTTTTGAGGGACACCTGTTTGTAGAATTCTTAGTGGAAGAATTTTAATAATAATCTTTGTTTAATCATAGGTTTTTTAAGTATGACAGCAGGAATAATATCTTTGGTCAGGTAAAAACTAGTTCTGTCAATCCCAAATGCCTTCTTTCCTACATGTACTGTAAATAATTAACACATCTTAGTTGGTTGTGTTAATGTTTAATAACTAATGTTGATAGTCCTATCACAGACATGGTAATCTAAACTTTAATTTAAATATAATCTAGCAAAAATTCCAAAGGGACTACAGAGTGACATACTAGTAAGAACACAACCTTAAAGTCATCCAGATCTGAGTTCAACTCCTAACAAGTTCTAAGCTATGCCCTCATTTAAAATGAGGATACTATTAAAACATTTCAGGATTATTGGAAGGTTTAATAATAATGTGTGTGAAGTGACAAGCATGTATCGGGTCCTCGATTAACAGTAGTTTATTTCTTTGTTCATTCATTCTGCTACAAAAAATTTTGATGGTGTAAGATGCTGCTGCATTCTCCACGGGAAGCCTCATATGGGGAAGCATAAATTGAAAATGTGAGATGGGTGCTGTGAGCAGTGTTCACAGGAAAGTCCTAATAGTGAGATACAAAATGAGAACATCCCTAGACAGCTCCAGGGCACCAATCATGCTTTTGTCTCATAACTTCGAAATACTCATCGGACATAGAAATAGGAGACTGGTGTTTAGAAGAGGAACATCATACTAGCAACTTCATTCTTGTCCCTTCTCAATGGTTGGTGGCTACAGCCTCGAGTTGCAAGTTTGAGTGAACCATTAACTTAATTCTGATTGAGCTGCTGAAGAACTTTGAAAGAAAGTTTGAAAAATACGAATAGATATGCAGGAAGAGATATTTAGTTTTTGTCCTTTCTGTCTGAAAAACGATTCACACAAATAAACTCACTAAAGAGAGTTCGTTACTAGATCTGTCCAAATTTCCCAAGACAATCCCATATCTCCTGTTTCCTAGTGAAATCCTGTTTGTACCTGTTTCTAAGTGAAATATTTAATAGGGCTCCTTCTTACTCTCAAAATTGCCAAGTTTGGTGATAAAGCACCCTGTTTATAACTGATATGCAAAAGAAATTTTTGTTTTAATTCTATTTAAAGCAGTTCCTCTGAACCGCTATTGCATATTGTTTCCTGCCTCCACCTCTACCCCCTTCACAGGAAAAATTAAAGACATGTTTTCAGGGGAAGAATTTGGCCCTCTGACTCGGCTTGTTTTGGTGAATGCTATCTATTTCAAGGGGCATTGGATACAGAAATTCAGAAAAGATGACACCCAGCTGATGAATTTCACTAAGAAAGATGGCGCAGCTGTCAAAATTCCAATGATGAAGGCTCTTCTGAGAACAAAATACGGTAATATGAGAAATCACACTCTAAAGCATGACTTTGGGAATTGCCAAGTATATTTAATATTTTATTTTCCCTGTTCCAGGTTATTTTTCTGAATCCTCCATGAACTACCAGGTTTTGGAATTACCTTATAAAGGTGACAAGTTTAGTTTAATCATCATACTTCCTGCAGAAGATGTGAACGTAGAAGAAATGGAAAAATTAATTACTGCTCGTCACATCCTGAAATGGTTCTCTGAGATGCAAGAAGAGGAAGTGGAAGTGAGCCTTCCTAGGTTGGTAATGTCATTTTATTGTTGTGGTTCTTATGTTCTCACTTATGGAGGAATTTGAATAGTCGGCTGAAAGATAACAAATGCCTGAATGGGCTATTTACAAAGATGAAAAGAAAAATGCATTTGGAAGTGTAAACCCACTTGTTGGATATAAAGGCAGGTCTGAACTATGCCAGCATTGCCTTGCCATGAGGAGGAGTGAATTTAAGTGCTGAATATTCTCTGAAAGAGAGGAAGAAAATGTAAGTCTTCAAACTAGAACGCTGGGATTAAAAGGATTTATTATTCTTATATTACATGAGCTTATCTTTCTCAAATTTTTTTTTCTGATTGGAATTTAAAATATTTATCTTCTGTTATGTTTAAGGAAAAAATAAAACCCCCGAACACTTATGATACCGTACAATTAAAAATGTGTTGAATCACCTTTGACAGATGGTGCCTAACAGTCATGGAATTGTAAATAGAATCCCATGTTCAGTTTGAGATAGTTAATACAAAATGGAAATCACAAAGGCCTATTTCAGGAAACGGTAATTATGAACAATAATTCCTTAATATCGTGCTTCTTGGAGACAGAAGAAACTTCAGAGAGTAAGGTGTGCCCAATAACTCAATTCACACTTTACTTGAACTTTTAAAAAGAGACAGATTTCTAATAGATTATCGTCTGTCCTTTCATTTCTAAATTTCTCTTCAAACTTATCAAGACCTGAATGGCCTGTGTGCCCCTCTTCCTGGCCCTCGGGCTCTTAAACTTCTTGGCTTTTCCTCTCTTTTCCACTTAGCCCAGATCCAAGGAGTCATTTCAATCATACTCTCACCAAACATTTTTAATGTTTTTGTCGCCTCGTCTAAATTCTCTCCCCAACCATCCTCAATCCAGAGTCTACTCAAAAGGCCACTGCTGCTCCTCTTTTACTGATCCTGTTAAGCAAAAAACCAGAGAGCAATCACTTCTGGCCTCATCGAGAACTTGGGACTCCTTGTTTATCTTCAAGAACTTTCTTTTCTAACACCCACACCACACAAAACTTGACCTCTATTCTCCAGGCACTACTTTATGTTGATTTCTCTTACTGTCAACATGTCTCAACTTCCTGTTCCTTAAAGAAAACATGTCATCAAACAAACTCACTTCTCCACTCTTCACCTCAAAATTTGTATAAATTTTTGCTAATGTTCTTTTCCTCTACCTTTCTTGATGTCCTGGAGAAAGAGGTATCCTATGCTTCTCTCACCTTAACGCTGGGCTCTTGATCTGAATATTATTAACCATCGCCTTCTTCTTGAAAACCTTTCTTTCTTTAACTCCTGTGGCACTACTCACTTCTGTTTATTTTTCTCTCTTTCTGTAAAATTTTCCTGCTCCTTGACTTACACTTTTTTCTTTCTGTTCTCAAATAATGTTTACCAGAATTTCATCTTCAGAATTTTCCTCTTTTTACTCTCTATTTGTTCCTTATTATTTATGTCTCTAAAATCCGAATCTCTCCCCCCAACTTCTCTTCTGATTCCCTACCATCTGTATATCTCTACCTGGATGCTAGTCAGTCTTTCAAAGAGTATTTTTTTAGCTCCTACTGTGTGCCAAACATTGGGGCTATAATAGTGTATATGACAGATAGTTTACCTTCTAAAAATAGAAATAATTTTTGGAATTAACTTGTTTATTTTCAAATTTACTTCTCTCTCTTTCTCTTTTCTGCTTTGGAAAGATCACTGTTTGGGACCAAAAAAAATCTGAGTTTGAAAACTGTGCCATGTACTAGCAGTGGGGTCTTAGGAGAGTCACTCGGCTGTCCTAAGTTGTGGTTTTATTAGCATAAAATGGGGATAATGATACCTGTAACTACAGTGGCCTGAGCTTCATCAGCCTAGATAACAAATGCCTAGATAATAATGCTAAGTGCCCAAACTCAACTACAGCAGGAAATACAGTCTTTTGCCTGAATTCCCTTCTCCATTTTAGGAATCCCCACAGGAACATTTCAGAGTCCACAAATCCATCCAGGCTACTGCAGTCTGGACAGCTTTTCCAGACTGTTTGGCCTTATTATCAGCTTCTTCAAACTGTGGCCACACTTACACAACTTCTCCCGTAGCGTGGACACAGACTTCTCTTTGAATTCTTCCAAGAACCACTGTTATGAGTTGAATTACATCCCCCTCGAATTCGTATGTTGAAGTCCTAAGCCACGCTAGTTCAGAATGTGAACTTATTTGGAGACAGAGTCTTTACAGAGGTAGCCAAGTTAAAGTGAAGTCGTTAGGGTGGGCCCTAATCCAGTATGGCTGGACTCTTTATGAAATGGAGAAATTTGGATACAGAGATATACATAGAGGGAAGACTATGTGATACAGGGAGAAGACAGCCATCAACAAGCTAAGGAGAGAGACCTGGAACAGACCTTTCCCTCACAGCCCTCAGAAGGAACCAATACTATTCACACCTTAATTTTGGACTTCTAGCCTCTGTAACTTGAGACAATAAATTTCTGTTATTTAAGCCACCTAGTTTGTGGCAATTTGTCAAGGTAGCCCTTGGCAAACTAATACAAGCAAGAACAACTTCAGTGTTTAACCAAACTTTACTGAAAGCTTGGTGTTGATAAAAGGGGCTTATAAGATGGATAGCAATGTAAAACCAGGTGGTTACCAGAGGGGAGGGGGGGAGGGAGGAGGGCGAAAGGGATAGTTCGGCACACGCGTGTGGTGATGGGTTGTACTTAGTATTTGGGTGGTGAACGTGATGTAATCTATGCAGAAATAGAAGTATAGTGATGTACACCTGAAATTTATACAATGTTATAAACCAATGTTACTGCAATAAACAAAACAACAACAACAAAAACAAGCAAACAAAACAAAAAAAACAAAACAAAAAAAGGGAGGAATGATAAAACCATCCAAGTACAAAAAGCATGTGAAAGTGCTGGCCATAGGTGTGTATGACAGAGGAAGATCTGAAGGTCTTAGTGGACAAGTTCATTGAGCCAGCAATATAATAGAAGGGTTAAACAAGAATATAGAAGACAGAAATGATGAAAAAAAAAAAAAACCAGGTGCCAGAGATGAGTGTTCTTGGAGTATGAGCCATTTCTTGTACCAGAGAGTCTTCTGTCCATTGCTGTCCTTAGCCTGCCATTGTCATGGTGCCAGGGCCTGCTCTCACCCCAAAGGGGTGTCTTTCCATCTTCCTCCTACTCAGCATCCAGAGTCCTCCAACTTTTCTCAGCACAGAAAGAAAGTAACACAGATTTCCCCCAACCCCTCGCAGGCCAGATTCCCAGTCATGACGAGAATCTATAGCAGTAGATTTTAACCTTTAGTGAAAACAACATTTTCATATCATGTAGAATAGATTATACTCTCATCATCTCAAACTTCTCCAGCTCCATCCCACAGGTTCTATTTGCATAATGAAAAAGCTCATTATGTTGCTTTCCCCAAACAAATGAACAATTTGCCTTAAAAGGTGAATTTGAATCTTCAGTTATATGGAAACAGAAACATTGGTTGGCAGTTGTACACTCTTTTTCCAAACAAATTCCAGCCACCAAAGGTTTTTTAAAAATTTGGTGGTAGTTTCAATTACAATACCTCATTACATCCTTCTATTCCTAGCACAAAGTCCGGCAAATAGAAGACGTTAAGTGACGGCTATTTTTCTTTCCTTGTTAAGAAGATCGTTGCCCAGCCAGTACCAAACTACAAAGTCTTCTCTGACTTCTCAACCTCCCTCACTCCTATCCCTCTCTTGCAGACTCTTCTCCATGGTATCTAACCAGTAAATTCTCATTTATTCTTCAAGGTCCCCTCAAAATTAACTCTTCGAGGTAGATTTCCCCAACATGCTCAGTTAGAATCAACCATTCCTTATCTTTATGTCTATAAGGCTTTATGCAAGTTTACATTATGGCACTTATTAGATTGCGTTCTCATTTCTTGCTTACATTCTTGTCTATCCTATTAAGATGTGAGCTCAGGGACAGGGGGTTATGTCTCCTTCATTTTGGTTTCCCTAGTTCCTAGCACATTTCATGGTACATAGTGTGTGCTAAATAAATATTGTTGAGTTAAATTACATAAATATTTTCAAAGAAAGAGATCCTATGTTATTTCCCTTTATCTAATCTTAAATATCTCAAAAACCAGAATTCAACTTTCCAGTCACTCTTTAATTCATTACCTGTAAGGATCCTGATGAAACCATTTCTCCTGCAATGCTGCAAGCAGCATAATAAAAGATAGGACATCAGCTATTTTTTGGAAACTTCTCTCTAGAGAATTAAAAATGAGATTTTTTAAATTCACAGGACTAAAAATTTTATCAATTATTCAATCACATTAATAAACATTAAATTTAAAATATATTCACTTTTCACTAAAGGGATGAATCTTCTGATTTCTTAAAGGAATGATTTGCTTAATGTGTTAAGTTCACGAACAATTTTAGTCCATCAGGACACATTTATTGAATTAAATTTCCTGAACACTAAGAATCATGGATTAAAAGTTCTGAAATACATTATCCCCAAGATGAACAATCTCCTCACAACAGAAAAATACCCATTTAAAATCTCTGTTCAGTACGGAAGAGGAAAAATAATATAGGCTCAATAAATACTTTTGGGTACATTGACAATTTTATATTTTATTACTCAGTGCTGTGGTTCTTTTACATCTGAATGAATACATTATAGTTTCAAACTGATAACTGAAGATTTTGGCAAAAGTGGAGGAGTTTAATCAGCTGTATTAGTTTTCTATGGCTATTGTAACAAATTACCAGAAACTAGGTGGCTTAAAACAACAAAAATTCATTCTCTCACAGTTCTGGAGGCTAGAAGTCCGAAATTAAGATGTCAGCAGGGCCATGCTCTCTCTGAGACTCTGTGTGGAATCCTCCTTTGCCTCTCCCTAGTTCCTGGTGGTGGCCTGTAATCCTTGGTGTTCCTCTGCTAGTAGACGCGTCTCTCCAATCTTTGCCTCTGTTGTCATGTGGCCATCTCTCTTCACTTGGCATTCTTCTTTCTTATAAAAACACCACTCATATTGGATTAAAGGCCCATTCTATTCCTGTATGACCACAACCTAACTAATTACGTATGCAATGACCCTATTTCCAAATAAGTTCATATTATAAGATGCTGGGGGGTTAGGGCATCAACATATGAATTTTGGGGGCACACAATTCAACCCATAGCACCAACTATACTAAATTCTGTTATTGTAAAAAACAAAACAAAACAAAACTTCTTTGGTAGCAAAATTTAATAAATTCCAAAGAGAGGAAAATTAATCTTAAGAATGCTTGTATATAAGCAACAGTAGGAGGGGGCCTGTGAGTGACTGTTTAGATTACAGTTACTGTTTAAGAAACACTTCTCCTTCCCCTCTTTGATGTATGACTAGTTTAGAATCAAGGCCAATAAGATAGAGTGTAATCTAAAAATAGGAGAGTGCTTTCTAGTGTTTATTACCTGTAACACACGAAATATCTAATTTTGGACGTTATCCTGCAGTTGGATAGCAGATAAAATAATCATGTTACTTTGTCTAAATGTAATATGGGATACTATAAACATCTTAGTAGTCAAACTTCCTCAGGTTGAAGAGTCTAACACACACTTGCTGTATATCAGATTCTTCACTGTATAAGAAATGTTCTGAAAATATATTTTTATGATTATGTATATGGGCAACAGTGAGCATTTAATACAGATAAATAAGGTTAATAAACAATTAACTCTCATCTATATAGCACTTTAACTTTGCAGAGCATTTAGCATTTATATTTTAATACTAAATGTTGTGGTTCTGTAGTCCGACTTGGTTATTGGGAGACTGGATTAGCTGTCGTGTGTATTTGCTCACAGCCTTACAGTTCTATTAGTTTGCTACTTATTAGAAAATATATTTCCTGTTCAAAAGCGCAGATTGATTGGGACCCCACTGTGGACAAGGGACCGGGACAGATGCAAAGAGATAGACATACTCCCTACTGATAAGCTGGTTACCACTTGGATGGAGCCGTGAAAGATTTGTACAAGAAATTTACTAACAATATACATCAGTGTATAGTAAATACTAAAAGAATGGTGCAACCAGAAAGCACTAGGAGGTTCATGAAAAAAGAGAGGGGAGGGGAGAGAGGGAGCACCAGAATCTGGAATTGTTAACAAAGACTTCATGGAAGAGGAAGGACTTAGACTGGGCTTTAAAAGAATCAAGAGGGTAAGTCCCATACGCGATGGGGAATTATTGAAAATTTCTAAGTAGGATAGTGGAATGATTAAGGCCAGGTTTCAGAGAGATATATTTGGTATTCACAATGCCTTTGTTTATGCTGGATAACTTGTCTGATTTCTTTCTCTACTCTCCCCTTCATTCCCATTTTTCTGGATAACTTCTATTGGTCCTTAAAAGCAAGTTTGGGTTTTCGAAAGCTTTTCTGATCTCTCCATGCAAAATCCCACAACATCTTCCCTTATTCCTGCTGAGAGAAGTTTTTTCTTTTGTGTTTATTTCTGTATAGCAGTTACATTAAAATTATTTGTTTGTCTTCTTCACTGCACTATAAACTTCTTGAGGTCAGTAGCTATGCATACAGTCGTTCCTCAGTATCTGCCGGGAATTGACTCTAGGGCCCCCCTCAGATACCACAATCCATGGATGCTCAAGTCCCTTGTATAAAATAGCATAGTATTTGCATATAACCCATCACATCCTTCCATATACTTTAACTCATCTCTAGATTACTTATAATACCTCATACAATGTAAATGCTGTGTAAATGGTTGTAATGTTTAGGGAATAATGACAAGAAAAATAAGTCTGTACGTGTTCAGCACAGATGCACCCATCATAGGCCTTTCAATCTGCGATCTGCGGTTGGTTAATCCAGGAATATGGAACCCGCGTGTACAGAGGGCTGACTGTATTTCCTTTCTGTGACCCCAGCACAAAGCACACACCTGAAAAATAGTAGCTGTTCAATGAACGTTTGTTGCTTTAATCTGAATAATAGAGATGTTCAGGATGTGTTAAAGAAACAAAGACTGAAGCTGAAAAGATCAGCTAAGAAATCATTGCAATGATTGGGGAACTAAGTAATGAGTAATTTAAAAAAAAATTTTTTTTTTTTTTGAGGAAGATTGGCCGTGTGCTAACATCTGTTGCCAATCTTCCTCTTTTTCTTTTTTTTCTCCCCAAAGCCCCAGTACATAGTTGTATATCATAGTTGCAGAGTTGTAGCTCTTCTATTTGGGACACTGCCTTAGCATGGCTTGATGTGTGGGGAGTATGTCCGCACCCAGGATCTGAACTGGTGAACCCTGGGCCACCGAAGCAGAACATGTGAATTTAACCCCTACACCACTGGGCTGGCCCCAGTAATGAGTATTTAAAAGGAGCTGCCTCACTGGGAATAGTAAGGAAGTAGTGAAGGAGAAAGACATTTATTGGAGTGTGTGACTAACGATATGGGTTAAGAAAGAATAGACTGTTTTGAGGTCCTAAGATTGATTTACTAGGAAAAGGAGAGGACTGTGCTTTTTTCTTCTTTTGTGGCAGTCCTTAACTGGGCATCATGGACTTTTGGAGAGTTCTGGGATAGGTTCCAGAGAATTCTCGAAGCCCTTGAAATTATTCACAAATTTATGCATGTAAGGTCATATATGTATTTTCCTTGGGAGAGGCTTCATAGTTGTCATCGAATTTTCAGCTGTCCAGTTCTTTAAACTTGTTAAATACTACAGTTCTATGCAACAGTACAGTAATAACTAAACAATAGGTATGGTCTTTCTGAGAAGTATCATTCTTTAAAGATATTGACTGATGTGGTATCTCACAGTATCTTTTATCAACTGTTGAAACCAGATAATGGAAAATAAAACATAATGTTGAAAACCAAGAGCTTTGCCAACATCTTACTGTATAACTTTAATTATCTTACCCAAGATTTTTTTTTATTGTTAAATGGGATAATGGTAATACATGCCTCTTGGGGTTGTTGTGAGGATTTTATGAGATAATGTGTATAACATTTTTAGCACTCAACATTATCACTTATTATGATTTTTATTATTCTTATTCAATTTTAGCATTTATCGAGCATGTATGATAGTGCCAACTCTGTCCTAGATGCTCCCCCTCTTTACCATATCTCGTTTAATCTCCATGATAAATTTGATAGAGATCTATTTTTATATTCAGGTTACAGATGAGGTGCAGACAGATAAATAGCCTGCCTGTGGTCACACAGCTAAGAGACGGCAGAGCCAAAATTGCAAGAGTCAGAAAACAGGTGTAATGTGGGGCAAGCCTGAGGGAGAACACAGAACAGAGCAAATGGTCAGTGATTGAATGAGCAGCAGGATGAGATATGTGGAGCGGCAGTGCCAAGGAGGCTCTTGAAAAGAGATAACACCTTCCATAGGATGTGAGGTATCGTAGTCTTGCTGGGCTAGAACTCACCCCCAGGCTTGGCCAGCTTTGGGTCTCTAAGTGGGTGAGTGAGAGAAAGTGGGCTCAGGCAAAATGAGGCTGGGTATGAGAATGGATATGTCATGACCAGCTGCAGAAGTGATTACAAAATGTTCATTTGCCTTAATCTATTGGACACTGATACAAATTGGAATCCCAAGTTTGCATTAAACATTGTCCAGATATGTTTCATATGTGACAGAAAGCATTTTTAACTCAGTCCTTGAGGCTAATAGAGTATTTCACACTAGACACACAGACACACATAGACACAGACGTGCTCTCACACACACACACACACACACACACACACACATTCTATGAGGTAATTGGTTAGAAAGTGACCAGAATCTACTATGGAGTCACACAATAGTCAATGTCCACCACCGTCAAGGATTGTCTTATATTTTTATCCTTGTCAGCAGCCCTAAGATTTGGTTTGGTCGGTTCTAAGCCTGAACATTCCAAGGATGACTCAAGCCCACTGTATCAAAACTGGGATTCCAAATAATAAGGATAGGGACCCTAAAGGGAGACCCATGCAAGACTTTTTGTCATTAACCAAGAATCCTGGGTATATAGGAAAAGGAAGGGACAACCCCAATCCAAGGTAGGGCCTGCAGACCAGGAGTGGATCCATCTCAAAACAGAAATTCTGAATTGTTTTCTCTCATTTTCTGTAGCTTTTACCTGTGTAAGATCCTTTTAAGTACACTGGTTGCATGTGGCATTAAATTGCTGTCTTTTAAGCAAATAGATAATGTTTGCATTTGCTAAAACATTCATTTCATGATTATTTAGTTATTAATTGTTTATACAGTCTTTTTGCTGCCCATTATTTCACTTTTAGCTGTATTATCTTGACAATTTTAGAGGAGGATCAAGGAAAAGGGGAAATGAACCACATCTAGAATAAATATTAAGATTCATAAAATTTGCATAATTAACACTATATGTATATATTGACCGAGATTATGATTTTGAATTATACTTTGATTAGATGGCAATGGGAGTTAGCACATTAACTTTGACTTGGAAGGGACCTGAGTTTGAATCCTAGCTGTGTCCTATCTTGATCTTGAGCCTGGAAATCACCCTCCTCAAGCCCTTACTTTCTTATATGTTAGTGGAGACAATAATGGTAACTTCCTAGGGTTTTTGTGAAGATTAAAAACTATAATCTATACTAAGTGCCTAACACATGGAAGTGCTACTTCACATGTGGCTATTTGTGGCTCCAATAATTATGGATAATTAGAAACTCGCTGTAGATTACACTTTTATTAAATGGTTGAATGGGTTTCTCTTGCTGTAGGTTTCATTGGACTATATTATAAGCAGGACTGTTACTTAAATGACTCTCCAGTGATAATTAGGCATTATTAGACGTTGTAATAAGTCTTGCAGTATTCTTGCCATTATCCTAAAATCATTGGACTATTATACTAAAAATAGCCAATTTATAGGTGGACTAGAACATTTATCCTTCACCTTTTGGAAGCTCATACTCCATTCAGTTTAAAAAAAGAGTGTGGTAATGAAACAGAAAAAAAAAAAAAAAAGAAAAAAACCTCAAAACCATCATGCTGCATATTATGTTTCTTAGCAGGAAGTTCAAAGGAAGAAGTTGAAAACAGTGGCATAAAACAAGCTATTTTCATCATCAGTAGATTTTAATGCGCATGCTGTGCACTTTCCCAGGTAGCTAGGGTTCTGAATGAGTTAGCATCTTCCAAAAGTGCATAATATTTTACCAAGAAATAATTTAGGCCCAGTTAATTTCTGCCATGGCAGGTTCATTATTTTGAAGAGTTTTAATTAAGGAGCTTGTTCACTGTTTGGCAACTAAAACAATGATCTAATTAGACTGATTGCCCAACCTAATTTCTAGCCCCAGATGTGGCCCTACCTGTTAGCTAAGCAAGGACCCTGTGCTTGAGCAGTTGTGTTTGTATCCAAACCAGAGAGCGTGGGGGCAATGCCCACCAGGACCCAGACAGAGCAACTTGGGGGAGTTCCCCGGGAATTTGGCTGATAAGGGAAATATACATCGCTCCCTGTTTAAGGACTTTGCACTCTTTTTTTTCTTTCACAAACAAAGTTTCCAAACTGGTTTTAAAATGCAAATTGTATTTTAAACATCTATACAGTCAGTAAGTACTAGCTCCTTCTTCTTATAATTGAAATGGAAAAGTGAGATTCAGAGATCACTGTCCACTTGGAATCATAGATCAGTGTCTGAGAGAATCGTTGAGATTCTCTGGGTAAAGTCTCTCTTCACCTCAGACAAATTGAGGCCTGGGGAGGTGACCCGAATGTGGAGTCCTAAGTTATAGCCCTGTGTTGGAAGTACTGGCCTATTTTTTTCCTCCTCCTATAATTTTTATTTTTTATTTCATTTGAAAGAAATTTAGTTGCTTTTCAATCTTTTAACCCTTTACAGAGCATGTTGGGAAGATATTAGATGTGTCCATAAACTGAAGGAAGTCACATCAATTGTGACAATGGGAAGGATAATAGGTTATCAATGCCTCTCTGTACCTCAGTAACCAACAATCTCCTCGAAGGACTGTTGGCTCCTGTCCCCTCTCATAGCGTCTTAGATGTCTGCCAGGAACTGTCTTTGATGGTGTGAAAAAGCTGAGGGTGTACGGTTCTGGAGGGAACCTTTACACTTCTAGGGAAGGAATGAAGCAATTGAAAACTTAGCACTCTCATCCTGTTTTGTTGGGTAATTGTTACCCAAAAATAGAGCATTCTCTTCCCCCTTCCCAGCAATCATTTATCTGGGAAGCAAGTTATTAGCAACTCAGAACTGCTCAGTGGAGCTGGGGGAAAATGGTGTGAAATGTAATTGGGATAATGAAAACAAGAGATTTTGTAAGATAATCTCTTTCAAGCCATCCATTTTATAAAAAGCATTTTGGTAGCAAATATGCGCAATGTTTCAAGACTTTTCTTCATCTTTTTTTTAACAGATTTAAAGTAGAACAAAAATTAGACTTCAAGAAAGCTTTGTATTCTTTGAACATAACTGAGATATTTAGTGGTGGCTGTGACCTTTCTGGAATAACAGGTAGTATGATAAATAATTCTTATATTATCATGTTGATATGTTTTCTTAGTAACTATGTTAGCTGACTGATTTTAAAATTGAAAGAGCATTTGGCCCCAGAAAATATGTAGACGGTGAATAGATGTCATAGTCATGTTGAGCCGTCTGTAAACAAGCAATCTATTTGCATTTAAGCAGTTTTCCTTAATGAAAGTCAGACGGCATTTTAGAATGTTAGGTAAGCCTTCTAACCATGCTTGTAATGAAACTGTGTAGGTAAAGTATTATACTGGCTTCTAGTTCAGTTCTGTTTGGATTTCCTTATCTGAATAATGAGAATTACAACTTTGAGTCTCTAACCTAAGCAGAGCTAATAAAACTCTTATAAACCAATTTGCAAATGTTAATTCGGTGATATTAGAGCCCGTGAAATCGGCATCCTCAAGCTGCTAGATGATGAACGCGATCTAGAAATTGTAATGCTACGGCTTGTAGATTTAGCTTGGGACGAAAACAGATCTGAGAAGATGCAGCTCTTGTGCTAACTTGCACCCGGGAAATTGTGCCTGGTTAAGATGCTCACTCGCACATCCAAGCCCAAGACAGTCTTATTTTTTCTCATCCTGGCAGTACGCATTAGTTTAAAAATAACTAATTAAAAAGAAAAAGTGGATGAAGAGGGCCAATTTATCTCAAGTTACTTACCCTCTTTCAAATTCAGTCTTCTGTTTTATAAAAGGAGACTAATGATACAAGCTTGTCTGTCTGATGGGTTTTTGTATCATAATATGGAAATATTGTGTATTCCTATATAAATGTCTAGGCTTTGGAGAAGTATTCATTAATTTATTCACTCATCAATTATGTGGGTGAATGAACAGAATGGATGAGCTTTCCTAGCGGAGGAGGTGGGTGGGGTACACAGGTGACATAGCTGTTCATTACCACCTTCACACATGATTTAGCTCCTTGTTTGCACGTTGACAGATAGATCTGACATCTTTGACAATTTCGTCGGCATCAGGAGTGAGACAGCCAGCATTAAATACCGCCACAGGATGCGGTCGAAGTGTGCCCTGGAACATAGCCACCTCACCAACCTGAAATAAACGAAGCCATTTTTCAAGCACCTTTTCCTCTTAAAGTTCTTTCTGGCCTTCGGAAGCTTAACTTGCTATACCTCAGACTCTGTAAATTCCCAGCAATTTGTGACACTTATAAAATCTCCGTTTCAAGGCAGATTTATCAAGAAAATACCTCCAAAATGCTTCATAAAAGAATTTGTGCGAGAGAATAACCCTGAGCAGAGAAGAACGAATGTCCAAGATTTTCTGCTCTTTCTCTCCTGAGTTAGGTATTTGAGTTGTTTTAACCACTTTGGTTCTGTCTTATTGCCTGAAATAGAATAACCACAGCTAACGCTGGCACTATGTCTGCTCATTAGGATAATAGTGAATTCCCTGCTGTCCCTACACATCATTTGTGCAATAACGTTCACTAAAGGCTACTGTGAACCAGTCCAACACTAACGCCATGAGATGTTTACATAAAAGAGACACTACCTTATACTCATGTGGTTCACAAATTTTGAATGAAATGTTTTTAGAGAGTTACTATGGAAACTTTGAGATGAATATTTGACTTCTAACTGTTATTACTTCTTGTGTCACCTTTAGTAAAATATTCAACCTTTCTGAGCCTCAACTTTCTAATCTGTTGAATGAGATAATATATTCTAGTGGCGGAAATAAGTAAAAGAATGTATGTAGATCACCTTGTTCAACATCCGGCACATAGTAGATACTCAGTAAATATTAAATACAAAAAAACCCAAGCGGGACAAATGGCACTGGCGCACCTTCTGGCAAAGCTGCAGAAGCTTTCTTGTCCTCTTAATTTGACAAAGACATACTTGGAATTTTCATGGAAAATTAAAGGAAAGAATTATTACAAAGGTCTAGAAACCAGTGAGTTTGGGGAGTCCAAATTCCTTGTTCTAGTCTCTTATCTCTCGGGTCCTGTTCTCTTCCCAAGACTGGGCCCTCTCTGTGGTGAGATGGAATACACGAGACCAAGTTCTCAGTACAGCAGTCAGGAAGTCATTTGATCCAGAGCTATTGCTAAACTGCATGAAATTCTCCTTTCCTCCCAAGCCTGTTTTTTGGTCTTTGCTCTTGGTATGGGCCCCTAGGTCATCTACTCTGGGCTCTATATCTGAATCCTGTCTTATTCCAGGTAATTCTAGAGAAAGAAGGTGCTTTTTACTTGACTTTGAAAGACTATTCTGCATTTCTGTTAATCCATACAATAATGCAGATGCCCTGTTTTCTCCATCATATATTTTTGTATCACTAGACATATTCATATCCATTGATTTATTAATTTAAGTATTTGTTGTAAGCCAACTATGTGCCAGGAAGTTTTCTAGGGATCTAGCCATGAATCAAGTGGGAAAAGTTCCTCTTCTAGTGAAGTTTACATCTATTGGGGAAGATGGATAATTAATTAACTGATAAGACGATAGATACTGTGAATTTAAATAAAATATGGTCATTCAATAAATGGTAATTAGGTCAGATAAGAGCAGAATTAGGGTGGTGAGGGAAGACTGCTATTAGGAAGTGACATTTTTGCGGAGACCTAAATAACAAGGGAACCAATCAGGGAAAGTTCTGGAGAAGGAGTTCCAAACAGAGGGAGTGCTAGGGCTGAGGCCTTGATGCTTGACTTTGTCGCTGGAGCTACAGATGAGGAGAGGAGGGTAGGAGATGAGAATAAGAAGTATTCGGGGCCCAGAGAGAATCAGCACAAGCAATTTGGAGTTTATTTTTATTGGGATGGGGAGCCATATTTTATGCAAATATCTCTTTGATGACTTCTCTCTATCTTGCCTGAGAGGATTTACTTTACTGTAAGCTGTCAGAGCTGGTTCCCTTTTACTAAGGTATTTCTTCAAGAATCATTTTAAATCGGGTGGTTTGGGTGGAGTCCACCTGCATCACATGGCTTTCTCTCTCAAGAGAAACAAAGCTCCTTTTTCTTCTCTCTCGTCAACTTTCAAGGCCCATCTTCCTCTTCTCCACCCTCTTGCCACCACTGGACACACAGCCACATTTCCATTGTCTCTCTGAGGAAGATTGTCAGACCTACGTGGTCTTGACACAGCAGGGATGGCTGTTGGCTTCTGAACTCATGGTTTTACTCCCCTTCTCAAGGAGACTGTCCTCACAGGTCACTGTGTCAGAAATGCTTTACACAAACGTCAGCTGTACCACGGGGAGAAGAGGGGCCTTCTCTCTCAGCTTGTGTCCACACCAGAACAAAACGTTGTGAGACACTATCTTACACTGAGAAATTTGACAGGTTTTAAAGCATAGCTCTGAAGTGATTTTGTAACAGATGCTACAAAAGCTCTTTAGACTTTTATAGCCTCACCAGTCTTGAAGGAAAGTAAATTTTGTTTTAAACTCAGATCAAAACTGAATACAGAATTTAAAAGGCAAGTTGGCTTTGAGGTTGAATACATAGGGTGGGATTAACTCAGATCTGTAAAACTTCTTTCATCTTGTCTGTAGACCATGGCTGAGGGAGCAAAACCCTCTGTCCATTCAAATATTTCACTTAGTGGGAGACCTGATTTGAGGCGTACTCCCTTCTGTCTTTCCCTTTTATATCTGGACTGACCTTGGTCTCTTTGTATCTTCTCTATGTCATCTCTGCAAGAGCTGAACATAAACCACCCTTATCTCTAGCAAATTAACTAACTTGGAAAGAGTTTGTGTTTTTCCTTTCCTTTGTTCATTTGAGAATGTAATTAACCTGGGACCTCATAAGTAATGGCTCTGAATTTTAACCTTTAAATACACGTTCATATTTTCCAACAGATTCATCTGAAGTGTATGTTTCCCAAGTCATCCAACAAGTTTCCTTTGAGATAAATGAAGATGGCGGTGAGGCTGCAGCATCAACTGGTAGGACAAATGATTTCCCAACAAGCTAGGGAAAGACTGGGGGGAAATGATCATTAGGGTGCTGGCACTTTTGCAGTGCTCTAGTCTCCTTTTTCCTTCCTGCTGTCCAGTACGCTATAGGAAGAAAAAAGAAATTGGTCATATAACCTGGTTTATGCATCTCTGCAGCCATTTAATGAAAAAGGGAAGGGAAGGGATTTGATTAGGAGTTAAGACCCATCTACTGATATTTGCCTATTTGCAAACTGGATTACCTGCCAATTAGCAGGCTGGACCTGTGGAGAAAACTGTAGGCTCAAACATGAAATCATGGTTGCTCAGGAGTGCTCACTCTTAAGTCATTGTGTTAATTTCATTCTTCCATTACGCCCGGTTAGTCTCTACTGTTCTAATTTGATTCTTGTCGTTATCTCTGTGACAATGGCTCTCAAACTTTGCTACACATTGGAATCACCTGGAAAGCTTTTAAAAATTCTTTTTAAAAATCCAGTCCACAGCCCCACATAATTAAATTGGTATGTCTGGAGACAGGATCCAGGCTCCAGCATTTTCTTAAGTTTCCCTAAGTGATTCCAGTGGGCATGCAGGGCTGAGAACCAGTGCTCCACAGTGGCCTGCAGTCTGTCCTTGCCACTGCGAGTGCAGCGCATGGACCAGCAGCATCAGCAGCACCCAGGAGCTTGGTAGAAATGCGGAACCGCAGGCCCAGCTCCAGACCTACTGAGCCAGAATCTGCATGTTCCAAGGTCTCCAGGTGATTTGTGTGCACGTTACAGTTTGAGAACCACTCCTCCATGATCTATTTCCTTGAACAAATGGCATTTTGAATAGTGTCTGTGCTGTATATACATGATACTTGAAAAATAATTGGGGAAAAACCTTAAATTCAATTAGAAATGGAAAAGCAACCTTAATGAATTCCTTGTAAGTCTATTTTAATTTTTTTAAACTATTTGGATTTTAAACAATAAGTAAAAGAAATGTATCATTTAAACTGTCTTTTGATAAATTTCTATAAGTTTATATCCATGTTGTTAATTTGTTGATTAATTTGAAATGGCTCCGTAGTGCCAATGGATTTTGACATTTAAGTGGGACACACTGGGCTCTCACTGCCATTTGTCATCTCCTGAAGGACTTTGCATTACTGTGTTCAAGGAACTTAGATTAGAGGGATGTGATATTGCAGTCCTTGGAGAAATCAAAATGTTGCATTGGGGTTAGGTTACTGACCCATGTAGACAAATTTTCTAGCTGCTTTTTCGTAGACGTGGAAGAGTCCTTATAGATCATTGTCTTATCCTCTCATTACATTGCTGACAAAATAGGCCCAGCCATGTGAAGTGGCTTGCCTGAGGTCAGACTGTTAACTGACAGCAGAGTTAGAACTAAAAGCAGGTTCCCCAACTGCGAGTTCAGAGCTCTTTCTCCTATTGCTCACTGCCTCTCGTTTTAAGTCTGGAGTTCTCTAAGAGGCGGTAACCATCATTAAGGGGAGGCAGGATAAATTAGCAGTGACCCTGATGTATTACACCTCAGAAGACTCAGCATGAGTATTTTGACTTTCAGGCATCTGCTCAGTGGTTGCTAAAGAACGAAAAATCTCGAATACTCACCAAAATGAGAATGGGAGTAATACTGACTGCTTTTCTGCTTTATTTCCTTAATGCAGACATAAGGCTATATTCATTGGTAATCTGGGCAGCGTTGCCTGATATTCCAGACAGGAGAGTGCCGTGCATTTTGTGTTACTAAGGTTATGTTTGACTGTGAAGGGAATCAGAACATGCCACCCCAAAATAGGCTACTTTGGTAGAAGGGTTATTTTGAGTTGAAGGCAGTTGAGAAACAACAGATACAAAGAAAGCTCTCTATCCTACCCTATCTGCCTAAAAGCAGGGCATAAATTTCCTTTTGTGAAGGTGTCTCCCCTCCTCTATCCCATACTGGGTGAAGGAGAGCAACCTTTATCACAGGAGATGGAAGTTGGCACTGAAAAGAGTCTGCATAACAAACCTTACTAAATAACCCTTATTTATCATTAATTTCCCCTGTATATTTACCTTCCCACAATATACTGCCCCTACAAGCCCAAACCCTTTTTCCTTTGTCTAGTCACTTCTCCAGAGATCACCATCCTTTGTTAATATGGTATATAAGCTCTCAAGCCTATTCACTTCTTTGGGTATTCACTTTTTTTCTGTGAAGCTCCTCTGTGAATACAAACTAAACCATTTCTTCTATTAATCTGTGTTTTGTCAGTTTAATTTGTACACCGCAGTCACAAACAAAGAATGTAGAGGAAAAGTTTTTTTCCTTCTCTATAATTATTTTTTAATTCTGATTACATTACATTTTTAAAAATTATTTTTTCGTGGGTCTGAAAAAATTGTGCAAAATCATCACATTATTAGTAAAGAAAACATCTGAATTGAGTGTAGGAATATTTAATCTAGAAAGAAAAAAATCCACCCTTTAAATTTACCCACTCTAAATATTGACAAATGCCACAGTGGAGCAGCATGAAATAAATTATCACAGTAAATGATTGTTAAGGCAGCAAATCTCTCCATCTAATCTCATAATAAAATCTTATACACATTCACAGCACAAATCCTAAAAGCTCTGAGCTCACAGAATAATTTTGGAAAGGTTAAGTTAAAAAAAATAAATTTGAACTCAGATGTGATTACCACAGGCCTGAAGAATAGAAATAAAGTGCAAAAATATCTGGATAGGAATTAAGAGTTGAAACATTATAAGAATAAATCGTATAATGTAAATAAAAAGTGAGCAGAAAATTATTGTTTAAAATATGAAATTTTTCAACTGCTTTCACTAAACTGAATCTAGTATCTGGCTTTCTTCTTCACTGAGCATAAATGTGAAGTTAGAATTATTCCATGAATGATCCAATATTTATTCTTCTGCTCTGTGGTTTTTAAATTTATTCCAAACTTCTCTGTATTTAGAAAATGGTTATTTTTCCACATGTTAACTCCTCAAACAAAATGACCTGTCCTGTCTACAAAAAGTATTATGGATATATTTTCTTTACTGATCTTTTAATGTGAACATCTGAATAACTGTGGTCTCTATTTCATAGGTGTAAACATCCCTGTGATCATGAGTGTGGCTCGAAACCAATTTATAGCAAATCATCCGTTTCTGTTTATTATGAAGAATAGCCCAACAGGTACGTTTTGAGAATTCCCTGGGGGAACTGCTTAAGTTAAACAGACCTAGTCCTAGCTGCTAATCTACATATATGAATCGTTTATTCTTTCAATGGATATTTGTTGAGTGTCTGTTTTGTACCAGGCATTGTATTTTAAGAGATGACAGGGGCCTAAAATAGGGCAGTAGTAGTAATAGCTGCCAAAATAGCTATTACACGTGCTAGCCATTTCCAATGCCTCTCTCTAAAGCTAACACCATTCCAATAGCTTAGATATTGGCTATTAAAGACATAGACACTCAGAGAGAGGTGATGTGCTTTGTCTAAGTGGCCGAGTGGGAAGAGCACCTGTTTGTCTCTGAAGTCAACTCTCTATGATGCCACAACAGGAGTGGAAATTGGGGGTTGTAGCATTGTGAAAGATTTCAGAGGTAGATTCCAAAAGAATAAGTGACTAGGTATAGGCTCTGAGTGGGAGAAAAGGGTCAAATGTAATTCCAAATATCCAATTTGGGCAATTGGTGAAAGACGATGCGGTTAGGTACAAACAGTAGAGGTCACAGTGGATTGGACTGGCATTTGATACAATGTCAACATGTGGAAATGCAGGTTGTCTGGGGAGATGTTTCTGCATTTTCTCTTATGACAAAGAGAGGTCAGGAATGTGGATACAGTGGGGGAACTTTCTTTAAGTGTATAGTTAGGACTCTTCACGGGTCATAATGCCCATATAAGGATCAGAAACCATAGGAGAGCAGCAATTGCATCTTACTTGTCTCTGTATCCAGCCCAGTGTTTGGCAGAGTGCCTTGTACACACTATCAGCATCCCCCTAGAGATTGGGAGTATGGACTTGGGTATCAGACCTGGGCTCAAGTCCCAGCTCAATTATACTTTCTAAGACATATTCTCCTCATCTTTTATTTGAACATAATATTAATACCTTTCTCATAGAGTTAAATTAAAAAATCTATGAAGCCTATAGCACTGTGCCTGACACATAGTGTTCATTATGAATAAATCAATAAATATAAAAGAGTGAATGACTGAATAAATGAAAGAAGGAAAATGAAAAAATTTCTCTGTATAAATTGGTTTACTTGGAAAAGAGACACGGTTAATCTCAGAATCTGAATCTGTTAGATTAACTAGGGATACTGATGTTATCGACCCCCTGAGGGATATATCAGTCTCTTTTTAAGGCTCCATGAAGCTAATGCTGAGTGACCCTTCAGAAAATTATATCCCGGATACAGTGAGACAACTTTAGACTTGCTGAAAGTGGATTAACACAACTTCAATTCCTGTAGTGGATGTGTTAGTATTAAAACATATTCTGAGTATGTCATTCGATCTATACATCTTCAACCTTTGAATGACTCTAATTTCTTACAATTAGTATGTAATTATTGGGTATGGAGACTAGAAAGAAATGAAGCTGCATTGAGCATCAATGCACAAGGACAGAATGGCATTTAGATCAAAGCTGTTTGACTCTACTCTCCAACTTGATAACTGAGGCCATTTACTAGCAATCAGTTAATCAGCAGTGAAATTCAACACCCAAAATAATACACTTATTTATTTATTTGTGATAATACTTAACTACCATACCTTAATGACAATTTCCACTGTTTTATGATCCTTATTGCAATGAGACTTTCTAAAGTAGAGTTACTTCCTTAAAGTACTCTTTAAAATGAATGGCCACTCATTTATCAGGGGCTGTAAATTGTTGCCATATAAAGTGTAGAATGGGCTATTATCTTAAGACAATACACATTCAGTGATTTATTTATTTTTTCTCACAAATGAACTCAAGAAATCATTGAGATTAACAAAGATGGTGACTTCACATAGCATAGTAGGCTACTAAGTGGCTTAATGCTTTACATAAAATATATTCACTTGACAATTTCTGAATTCTGAGGATGAATGATTTTAGATTTAGTGTAACCAATTTTTATCTAGATTTAAAATTTTCTTTTGGTCAAGCAATGCTCTTTGCAAAATCCATACATCATTTGTATTTTCCTGTCAGATTAGTTTTATAGTTTAGTATAGTCATCCAAAGTTTTCACTAAGCCAAACTTCCAGGGAAATAAGGAACATTTTTTTCTTCTTTTAGGTTGAGAGTGTAGGCCAGTTTAGAGAATTTCAGAAGAAAATTGTGAAAGATGCCACATGAAATGTGCCATTTCTCAGAAAGTAGTGAATCATGGTTTTGAAACTGACAATACTCCGCACATATTGTGTTTAGAACTCTGTCAGAGTCTTGGGTTGAAGGGGGAAGCAGACTGCAGGGTATTCATTAAGAAATCTTTTTTTCTAGGTCATTACTTTGTTTTTTTGTTCTTATGTCCATGGATTTTGACTCCTAGTGACCCTGTGTACAGCAGAGTGGAAACCTGCCTGGGTTTTTTTTGGCCCGTGCTTTGAGCTGTATCAGACTATGCTCCCCTGCTATTCATAGGGTTTTCATGGCCAGTTTTTTGGAAGTGGGTGGCCAGGTCCTTCTTCCTAGTCTGTCTTAGTCTGGAAGGTCCACTGAAACCTGTCCACCATGGGTGACCCTGGTGGTATTTGATATACTGGTGGTAGAGCTTTCAGCATCACAGCAACATGCAGCCACCGCAGTGTCACAACTGACAGATGGGTGGTGTGGTTCCCTGACAGGAAACGAACCCAGGCTGTGATGGTGAGAGCGCCGAATCTTAACCACTAGACCACCAGGGCTGGCTAGCTTTGGTTATGCTACCTACTGTATTTTAATATTAGGAGGTAAAAGTTGCTTCCATCTGATGGAGATGTGGTATAAATATATTGATTAAATATGAGGGACACCTCTTTAAAAAGGAGGCATGAAGAGAAAACAATAATGATTTCTGCTTCAGCCTGCCTCTAAATCCATTGCTATTATGTCAAGGGAGATTTCACTAGTCTGTCCAATTTGGTAGTGAGTAGACTGGTGACTGCACAGAGACTCAATTCAAAATGTGGAAACAGATTGATTAGGCTGAGACACATGGCTTTTATGTAATGTTCTACACTTCTGAGTGTTTAAAATTTTAAACTATTGTCTTCATTGATGAGTTTCTAGAAAAGTTACTTTAAAAATTTCCTGAACAAATAATTCTGATAAGCATTTTGATGCCATAGAATTATAAAGATATAAGAGTCGCTGATGATTCCTATTGTGACTAAGTGTAATATACATCCTGGGAAAGCTACTTGTGTATCCCTGCCTATCTGAAAAATAGGGGTATTTGTTTTCTTTCTTTTTCTCAGAATTACTTTGAGATTTTTGAGGCAAGGTATTATTGATTACAATTATTCATAACAAGAAAAAAATCTGCAAGAGATTATGTCTGTTTCTGTGTTATTGGCTCTTGTAAGAGTGTGTCTGTCTTTGAACTGAACAGTAAGGAGTTAATGAAAAAGGGCTTTCCCATTCTTATTTCAAACACATTTAAATATAATTTTCTTTAAAATTATGTAAAATTTATTTTATCGCTTTTGAAATTAACCTTTATTACACATAACCATAGGGAACTTAAGTCAAAGCAACACTTGACACGGATCCATTGAAGCCACTTTCTTTACCCTAGTTGAAAAGAAAGGTGAATGGATTTTGACACATCATTTATTTCTGTTTTGTCCTTTAGCTCTTAGTTCCTTTTCACTTGCAAACACAGAATGGCTGGAAACAGGTGTTTGCATTTATGCTGTATACTATATCACCACTGTGAGGATTTGAAAGTACCAGTGATATGAAAATATTGTCTTTAGCAGTGAGCTTTGCTCCAGAGCTGAAGGAGGGGAGCTGAGAAGCTGCACTTTGAACCCTCGGGGCTTATGTTACATATATAAAAAGATGACTGCTAATGCCTTAAATTTAAAACTCTGCCAAGCTCTTCACCATTTTATTATGCTATGTTTGCTTGGCTGAGTCTCTATATTTAGAAGAACACCTCTCTGTCACTTTATTTTTACTTTCCTATGTGAAAAACAGGACTAATGTGTTTTTGATGACAAGCTATTGTGGGTGTTAATTTACTTCATAAATTACCAGAAAATGATTAATAATTATGTAATTGTGTATTTTAGACAAAGGAGAGGGTTTTGCTATTAGACATTGCCTATTTATCAAGTGACTGAGTGTTAAAAGTGACTAAAGACTAAATGGTTTGTTAAAATATTATAAAAAACTAATTACTGTCAACTTTTTTTCTCCAGAAATCCCTCAAGTATGGTTTTTTTCTTTTCCTAGAATCAATTTTGTTTATGGGAAGGGTGACAGATCCTGACACCCAAAAGATGAAGGGAAGAGATTTAGATTCACTGTGAATGAAAAGCACAGCCTCAGAATATAAGACGATTCTTGGAAAATAGTTGATTGTCAAAATATCATCATCTTGCAAATAATTTCTATGTATCTTTCCCCATTTTAAACTGTGCCTGTATTAATCTGTATTAATGAATAAATGAAATTAATAAATGAAATTATGCATTCAATCTTTCTGTTCTTTCTGTGTGTTTTGTAAAGTCTATATGAATCAAAAGCAATGAACTTACATAAAATATTACTATCAATATGTTAGAACAATCCTGTCTATGATATTTTTGATATCAAATTCCTATCTTAGATATCAAAGTCTCTATATTCCTGAAAGACACGACTAGCTGGCTCCCAGGCATAGCAGCGTTATCCAGACCATGGAGAAGTAAGGTCAAGAGAGAGTGGGTGTGGTGTGTGCCTCTCTGGGGTGCTATGTAAGATACAGAGATCCAGTATCTATGACAGTAGACAAGCTTTGAGTTTTTCGCTAATCTTCACTTGGTATTCCATGTGTTACATTTAATATTTGCCTCGTTTCCATACCTTTTGGGACATGTCAATTTTTTTCTTCTGATTTATACTTTAAACATGTGTAGCAAATAGAAATGATGAGAACTTTTATAAAGCTTTCCTATATGTGAAAGTGGCAGCTAAATTAGCGTGATTCAGGAGGATGACCTTCCACGATTTTACAACCCTGAGATAAGAAACTGTTAGAGCCAAGATTGTAATCTACAAAGATTAAATGCAGAACCCTTCCTCTGAATACTCTGAAATGTCACATCAGAATATCCAAAATAATACTACATTCTAATCACTAACGTGTTTCACAGTTTTTCCATTTTCATTTTAATGACGTAAAGTGCCCTTTTGTTTGTTTGTCCTGGCAATTCTTGGCAGAGAGCTTAACGATAATGGCCACCCATTGTTGAACCCTAATTAAGTATCAGGCCCTGAAATAAGCACTTTATATCTACATTATGTTAAATGTACTAAAAATCCTATGAGATACTGTCACCCCTCTTCCTGATGAAGAAACCAAAACTTAAAGACCATATATAAATCAGTCAAGGACACATATATAGCAAACAAATATATATAGCAAATAAATGTGGTAGTCTTTACTGTATTTCAAAGTGTGAATTCAAGACTATGTGAGCTAGAAGCCTGTGACCATAATCACTGAGGTATAATTCCCTTCACATAAATCCTTCAGAGTAGTACAGTTCTTCCCCCGAAACATTGTGCTGTCTAGTCTCCAAAGTCTAGGTGTCTAGCAAGTCTAGGAAAACCTATAGCAATATTCAAGGCATTATGAAGACAATTTTAGAATTAATTGTGATTGTTTAAGACCATAACATAATTGAAAGCAATGTTCATTTTCCTAGACTGGCAACTTGAGCTCAGACATAACACAGTAAATGCTAATCTAAATGTTAATGATATGCCACAAGTTTGCTCCTCACCTTGGAACTGGTTTAAAAATATGCTTCTTCTATTCAGGAAGAAGAAAATAATCAGCTCAGTTAAGAGTACAGTCGTTTTCTTCAGGTCTGGTCCAGATTCCTGTTTTCTTTGGATTGCCTGAGTTCTTGTGATCTTTTTCCATGTGTTGCAAATCACAGTCTGCTCTGAGGATTCATTCATTCTTTCCACAAATGTGAATTGATCTTCCATGTTCCAGGCACTGTGTTAGGTACCAGGGACATAACAGTGAACAAAACTGATATGGTCTCTCACCTCATGGGGCTGACATTTTACTGGTGGCAGAGAGACAGTAAACTAGTGAACAAATACAAAAACAAGTTAATTTCAAATTTCGAAAAGTGATAATAATAATAATAATAAAACAGGATAAGGAAATAAGAGGGGTTCTATAAAATGAGATAGTGTAATAACGTGACTGCCCAAGTTTCATTTTAAGTACGTGTTTTTATAACGTGTTCCCAATATACTTACTTTTCTTCAATAAGATCTTTAGATGTCTGCCTCGGGTTCCTTACTATGGAGCCTGACTTTGCATTGTAGGGAAGTTTTGGTTGTTTTCCTTCTCTGATTTCATGCTCTGTATCTGGTAAATGTTACTTGCCTTAAAAAAGGAGAAAGTTTAAGCTCCTTATAGAAGAGAAAGTAGCCTTCTGGTGTGGGTTCAAGCTTAAAATCTCCCCTTCTACTCTGTTCTAGAAATATAGTTGCCAAAGCACTCTCAAGGTTAAAACCTTTCATCTTCACCTTCAGCTGCAGTTAACTCAATAGTTATTATAGTTCCATACTCAAAGGTTAGAAGTGTCTAGAATATATTTATAAAACATATATCTATTATGAAATAAAATAAGTATAAAATATTTTTTTTGCCAAGCTATGTGAAATTTTTAGAATTCACAACAGTATGTAATCTATATGGAATAAAAATATTGCCAAATTAATACCCCTTATAAAAGTCTAATATATCACATATATATACTTTTTCCCACCTTGAGGCAAAATGGCCATTAAAGTAGTAGTATTTTTTTTTTGGAAAGCTTGGAATTGGATTTTATTGACTTTACATAGTCATGATTCATGGCGTATTTTAGAGAAGTCTGCTGCATCAGGCCGTGGGACCTGAGAGGTCAAAGGACAATTTCTTTTTGGGGGTGAGGTTTATAGAATTCTCCTGAATTGGATAATAAAAATTTGGAAACCTTGAAAGATATAGAGAAAACTTTAGGCAGATTTCGTTAGAAGTCAGTGCTTTGGGCTCTGGAGGTAAGATATTTTCTCACAGTATAGCCTCAGACCACTGAGACGCCTCTGTGAGGGGCCGTCCACCTGAGCTGTGGATCTGGAGACTGGCTCCATGCACACAGTGGAAAAGTGGGCCTACTGTAATTTGTTTGCTTGTAAGAGCACTTTTTTTTCTGATTTTTCAATTTTTTTTCTGGCTCTTTGTATGAGCATCTCTAAATCTGAAGCCTGAAATCCAAGAGGTCAAAAATCTAGTTTCTTTCTCTTTTTGATGCCTCAAGTGAGCACTCTGATGGTATAATATAAAAGAAATGAAAAAGGAGATGTTTTTCACTGTCTAACATTATATTTTTGTCTGGTCACATCAGTTCTCTGGGGCTTCAATGTCCTCACCTGTATAGTGGTGTTGGACAAATCCTATTTAAATCCTATGTTTATAAAAATCCTATCTAAATCCTAAATCCCATCTAAATCCTATGTTTATAAACCTCTGACCTCTCAACAAAGACACATCTTTGGAATAATGTTTTTTGAATCGTTGTTGTCTATAAGCAGTGTTTTTTCACAAAACAAAAAAAAATCCAGAGTGTACCTCTCACTAGGATCTTGGTCAATTACATTATCTTTATTTATAATTGTCTCTTTATAAATTTGATATCTAAATTTTCAAAAGAGGATACATATAAAACAATTTCACCATTGTGGCAGAGACCTCTATCTAGTGAAGATTTTTGCCCATGGTTCCTGCAGTGTAGAGCTGTTGCTGGGCAGTGGAGGCCTAGCCGGGGACTTCATTTCACCCACCATTGCATTTATTTAAATGGATCCTTGTAATTAGTTCTCATCAATGGTATGTGAGTGGAGGTGAGCGTGTCACTTGTGAGCCCAAATGATTCAGAAATGTGTCCCTTTCTAACTGCTCTCTTCTTCTGTACCAGCTAGATGGCAATGCTCAAGATGACCCTGGGAACCCTATTTAGAAGGTGACAGAGCCTCTGTTAGCCTGGGTTCCTCTATCACTGTGTGTCACAGCGCCTCTCTGCTGCCTGGGCCAAAGCCAACCAGAAAAACTTATTGGCATTGGACTGTGACGTGAACAAGAGTTATATTTTCATTGGAATTTGAGGGATTGTTAGTGACAATCTCGAGTGTTAATTTGGTTCCTTTAATAGGGTACCTCTATGACAAAACCCAAAGTGTGTGGCATAATTTAAAGTTGACAGCAAAAACAAAAACAACAGCAATAACAACACAGACATGGCAGGCTGGAAATATTTGGTAAAATTGTTGCTTGTGACAACTTGGAAAGTAGACCATGTGCATACTGACCCAGGGTCCAGCTAGAGATTACGTTTCACATCTCTCTTGAACTTGGTAGAATACTTAATCCATTCTTACTAGTGGAATATGAGCAGAAATGCTATGTGTTACTTCTGGCCACAGTGGTTAGGAAGTGAGTTTGCTTACTTTTCTTTCTCTTTTGTCCATTCTATTGGCTGTATATCAACATTAAGGGTGACCACGGAAGCTTTGTATGGAAAGTGGCAGAGGCTCTATCAGCCTGGGTCCCTGAGTGATTGCATGGATCACATCCATCCTATCCTCTGCCCCACCACCACTGACCGTGGATTCCCACACCGGACTCTACCAGGAGCAAGAAATACAGTGAATGGTATTAGGTCATAAGAACTAGGTAGCTAGTGCGCACCAAAATAATACAACTCTGTTCTTAATATATGTTTTCCATGTATTAGCCTGTAGTAGATGTTTTCTCATCCTGGTGAGACAAAGTTCGGGAACACTATTTGAATTAGCCAAGTTCTGTGAAAGAAGTTCAGGAATGACGTTTCAGTGCTCAGCTTCATCGTGAACATGTATCTTCACCAAAAGAGAGGAAAGGATGTAAGACACAAAAAGTCCACTAATGGGGTGCTTTGCTGGCTGCCACAGAGCTCTTCGTTGAGACTCTTTCCATAATAAAAAATCAGCCTTTACCTCCTAGTTACTCTGGGTACGTGTGTGGTGGAGATGGGGATGGGTTAAGGATATCTTCTTTAAAGACTCGTCCTGAACAGATTTTTGACTAATGTAAAAATTACGCCCACTTGCAAGGAATGAAGACATGGCATTACTAACGATATTTAAAAGTATGTACTCAATGCTTCACAGAAAATGATATAAGAAAAGCTGGTCTAAGTTCTCAACAGGCTTTTGTGGAGAACAAAACAGATTTTTCTTTTGGATTATATATACATATTAGATTTGGATTATTTGGTTTGTCATGGCTTGTATCACATTATTCATATTCTTGTATCCATGAAAACATACAGAGAAAACTTCCTGGCAATCAAGTTCCTATTCTGTAATTAACAATAGCTTATATTTATAGAGATCTTGCTATCTCTGTGTAATGTATATACAGTATCTTATATGACACTCACATCTCTTCTGTCTCACCCTTTATAAAACAAGAACATTGGAACCAAAAGATTAAGGAACTTTGGTCAAGGGCACACGTGGAGTATAAATGGTAGAACTGGTATTTGCACTCTGGTTCTCTGACTCCAGACCGCAGCTATTAGTCACTAAGCCAGTTCTCTCATACTTTGATTGCGTCGGAATCACCCGAGGGCTTGTTAAAACACAGACTGTCCGGCCCCGCCTCCAGGGCTTCTGATTTGGTGGGGCTGGGTTGGGTACCAAATATTTGCATTTC
The DNA here is from genome assembly GCF_020826845.1 of Diceros bicornis minor. Lineage (NCBI taxonomy): Eukaryota > Metazoa > Chordata > Mammalia > Perissodactyla > Rhinocerotidae > Diceros > Diceros bicornis. The sequence continues at coordinate 54,134,742 of NC_080754.1, forward strand.
TAACAAGTTTCCAGGTAATGTTGATGTTGCTGGTCTGGGAATCATACTTTGGGAACCACTGAAACAAGGTATACTACTCTCTTCTATGATCATTACTTTGCTCTACTCAGAATGATCTGATAATTGATAAAATAGGAAAGAAGCCAGCAGAGTACAAGATTCAATGAAGAAAGAGACCAATGAGAGATGATTACATTAAAAATCTAAATGAGGGCCGGTCCCCTGGCTTAGTAGTTAAGTGCGCGCGCTCCGCTACTGGCAGCCGGGGTTCGGATCCCGGGCGCACGGTGATGCACCACTTCTCTGGCCACGCTGAGGCTGCGTCCCACATGCAGCAACTAGAAGGATGTGCAACTGACATACAACTGTCTATTGGGACTTTGGGGAAGAAAAAACAAAGGAGGAGGATTGGCAATAGATGTTAGCTCAGAGCCGGTCTTCCTCAGCAAAAAGAGGAGGATTAGCACGGATGTTAGCTCAGGGCTGATCTCCCTCACACACACACACAAAAATCTAAATTAAAGAAGGTAACTAAATTATAAAGATGATCACTCCTCATTGCATGAAGAATAAAAGCAAGACTTCAGGCAACATTCAAAGTCTTCCATATTCTTCCAAATCTTGCATTTCTAGACTAATCTTTGCTCATCTGTGCTTGGTCATCCAGCACATCTCCAATCTCCGTCCTTGGGTGGCTGTTAAAGCTGCTTTGTCTGCCTGAAAATGCTTTTCCCTTCCCTCCTGCAAAATCTGTGTGTCAAAGCTCTAATTTTGCTTCAAGACCTAGTTCAAATATTTCTTTTCCTAAAAAAAGCCATCCAAGGTGCTCTCAATTTCTACTTCTTCCTACCAACACTCTCCCCCCATATCATAAAAGTTATTTGTTTCAGTTGCCATGCAACAGTGGTCCCAGAAAGAATTGTCTATTTTTTAATTGCACCATGATGAGATCTTATTCATCTTTATGTTTCCCATAGGATCTAGGACTCTGCTGCATCCTGGCAGTTGCTCAACGAGGGGTCACTGAATTGAAGTAAATAAAGACCTTGTTAGAGCCACCAATTCAAGTATATGTTTGCCTTATCAGTCTGTATGAGGTCCCAAAAGTTGTCGATAATTGTATAAAGTGTAGAGTTTCAGCTGTGAGTGACAGTGACTCAAGAGTGGCTTAAAATGACAAAAGTTTACTTCTCTGTCAAGCAAAAGAAGTCAGGAGGTTGGATGACTGGTGTAGGGTTTCACGGCTATCAGAGACTCAATCTCCTTCAGTAACTCTATCGCTACCATGTGGTGTCCTAGCTCGGGCTGCTACAACAAAATACTATAGACTGGGTGGCTTAAACAACAGACGTTTAATTCTCACTGTTGTGGAGGCTGGGAAATCCACAGCCAAGTCGTTACCTTTAGGTCACATGGCCCTGTTCTTCACCTCCTTTTCGGCGCTGTAATTATAATGTACTGTGGTGTTATTTTCGTTGTGTTTACCCTGCTTGGGGTTGTTGTCGTTATTGGACCCATGGGCTAATAGTTAACAATCAGATTTGGAAATTTTGGGCCATTATTTTTCCAAATATTTTCCATTCCTCTCCCCACCTCTTCTGGACTTCAATCACATAGATGATAGACTGCACCGCATCACTCCACAGGACACTGTAGTTTTGTTCACGTTTTTGTCCACACATTGGTTTGCATAGTTTCGATTGTAATGTCTTCAAGTTAATCTCTTCTTCTGTAAGGTCTAATCTTCATTGAATTCCATCCAGTGAAATTTTTATTTTAGACATTATATGTTTTAGCTCTAGATGTTTCATTTAAAAAAATATCTCCCAGAGGCCGGCCCCATGGCTGAGTGGTTAAAGTTCCACATGCTCCACTTTGGCAGCCTGGGTTTGTGGGTTCGGATCCCGGGTGCAGACCTACACCACTCATCAAGCTATGCTCTGGCAGTGACCCACATACAGAGTAGAGGAAGATTGGCACAGATATTAGCTCAGGGCTAATCTTCCTCAGCAAAAAAGAAAAAAAAAGATCTTCCTTTTTTTCCCAAAATTTATCCCATTTTTTTTTTAAATCCTTGAATATATTTATAAGAGCTATTTTACATCTTTGTCAGCTAAATCCATAATCACTGTTATTTTGGGTCTGTTTTTCTATTGATTGATTTTCCTTTTATTTATGGATCACATTTTCTGCTTCTTTACAAATGTAGCATTTGGCTTGGATGTTGGGTATTGTTATTGTTATTATTATGTTGCTGTGATTCTGGATTTTGTTGTCTGCCTCTAAAGAGAACTGAGTTTTATTTTAGCAGCCATAAAATTACTTGCAGATCAACTTGATCTTTTCAAGGTCAAAGACAGAAAATTCAGCTATATACAGAAAATGCTAACACAAAAGGGAAGAATTTGATTTATATATAAAAAGGGCTAAGTCTTGAGACAACTTCTAAAAACTGCTGACCAATTGCTTCCCCTGCTGATTGTTAAAGTCAATATAAATTATTTATTTAGTTTTATATCTGTATTTTCTCTCCTGTCTCTATTTTGCTATCACTCCTTGGAAGAAAGCAGCAAAAATCTGGAACTCAACAGGGAAAACAGAGATACGCATTTTCCCCCAGTGCCTTGTGCAATATTCACTGCAATCCTGGAAGCCTCCTTCTTAAGTTGTTTTCCCTACCATTTACACCACCTTGAAGAGCTGTGCATGCCCATAATGGAGAAAAGAACAAGGAGATAACCTTAGATATCTTTGTAAATATTGAATTTGTCATGGAACTAATCTTCTAAGAACAGATACAATATAATTAAGTGAGTTCTACTCTGATGCATTTTCAAAAGATTGTAAGAGAGGAAATTTTATTTGATAAATGATCTAGCGATTATTGAAGAAAGATAACTTGAAAGTTGGGGCATTTGAGCTTTCTTAAATATACCAAATCATAGCACACATTCTCCTTCTGTTAGAGATTTATAGAATTTTGTAATTTGATTTTGACTAGTATATGTATTTATTTATATACTTATTATACCAGTAGGTTAGGATAAAAAATATATTAAAACTGAAAAATGCTAGAATAGTCCATTTCTTTATGTGGATCTTAAAAGGAAAAAGTAATGTTAGTTATTTAAGACATTTAAGTAAACTCAGTTACTAATTTATTCATTTTATCTACATGATGATAAAAAGTTAACAAACTGGTCCACTATATAGATTCATATATGAGTTTTTTCAGATTCAACTTAAATTTTCCAAAAATATTTTATGTATTAGCAAATTTAAAATAGGAACGTGATTTCTCCTTAAGAACTTATTGGCACAGGATACCCCAAATATGTGAATTTTGTCAGTTCAGGTAAAAGCCACAACAACAACAAAAAAGATTTTTTTGTTAAAATATTTAATTTTTTATTTTTTGATGTTTAGATTAATGTTGCAATTGTATAGTGTATAGCAGTATTTCTCAAAGTGCCTGAGACTCTATGAAGTCAAACTATTTTCATTATAATATTAGGAAGTTATTTGCCCATTTCACCCTCAGTCCCTCACGAGTGTACAGTAGAGTCTCCATAGGCTACAAGACGTGCTATTGCAGCAGACTGAATGCAGAGATGGATATGGGTCTATTACTGTCTTCTATTAAACAAGATATAAAAAAGATATGAAAAATATAAAGACATGCTACTCTTCTCTGCGATTTTTTTAAATTTGGAAAACAGGTTTTTAAAATAAAAATATATTATTTACGTTAACATATAATAAGTTTATTATTGCCATTTTAAAACAAATTAATATAAATATTTTTTAAATTGCACAG